>NW_022631200.1:0-456586 GCF_010015895.1 Lontra canadensis | reverse complement strand
GCACCGCTAGAGGGCGGCAGAGCTCCCCCGTCACCGCCAGCGAGCCCCGCGGGAGAGCATCCTCAGCCCAGTCGGCTTCGCTGGGGGGGAGGCAGCGTCCCGGGCCCGCGAAGATGCTCAGCCGCGTCCCTGGCTTCTACCCACTCAGCCGCCAGGGGCACCGCCTCCCCTGCCGCGACCACGAAAGTGCCGCAGACACTGCCGACGCGCTTCCCCAGGACCACCGCACGCGCGGCAGGGACCGCTCCCGGGGGGCACCCTCAGCGGCTCCCCTGTAGCCCCGCGGCCGGCCACCCACGGCAACCCCGGCACAGGCCGTGCGTTTCTGGCTTCCTCTGCAGGCGACGGACGACACCCGGGCGGAGCCTGCATTATCACGGCGGCCAGAACCTCGGAAGCAGCCAATGTGCCCCGGGGGGTGGGCGCCGGGGGGTGGGCGCCAGCGTGGGGGGTGAGCGCCCCGGGGGTGGGCACCTCGGGGGGTGAGCGCACAGAAGCACCGCCTTCCGTCCGCACAGCCGAGTGTCCGGGCACCGGGAGGCACGGAGCCCGCCAGCAGGGGCAGGGAGGACACGCGGGCGCGCCCCGCCCGGTGACAGCTGCGGGACTGGAAGGTGCGCGCTGTGCGACTCCAACCGTGTGGCGTCTGGAAACGTGAGACGTGGAGACCGAGATGGTGGTCGGCTGCCGGGGGCGGGGCGGGATGGACAGGTGCGGTCAGGGCAGTGAGGCTACGCGGGGTGATGCCGGAGTGACAGATACGTCACACGTCCCTGCAGACCGGTGGAAGAGGCAACACCAAGAATGACCCGAATGTCACCCACAGGTCTGGACGGAGGTCCTTCGGCGGTAGCAGATGCCGCGCTCCGGTGGGCGGTGCTGAGAGCGGGGGAGGCCGTGCGCGGGTGGGTCCGGCGGGCAACGGGGCATCTCTGCACCTTCCACAAATGCTGTGACCCAGAACTGCCCCCAAAATGGTCTATTCTTTTAAAGAAGAAGAGAGTCTGGCTGCAGAGGTCTTAAATTCCTGGAGAAAACCAGGTCCGGTCCTTCCAGGTCTGGGAGCACCTGTGTCAGAAATGGGGTGTCTTCACAGTTTTGCCACAGACGATTAGGCACCACGATGAAAAGTTGAATGGGGAGCAGAGACAAAAATCCGGAAAGCTCTTTTGATTTAAAAAGAAGAAGAAGAAGAAGAAGGAGAAGGAGAAGAAGAAGGGAGGAGAAGGAGGAGGAGGAGAAGGAGGAGGAAGGAAGAAGGAGGGGGAGGGGGGGGAGGAGGAGGAGGAGGAGGAGGAATGAGGGGGAGGGGGAGGAGGAGGAGGAAGAAGAAGAAGAAGAAGAAGAAGAAGAAGAAGAAGAAGAAGAAGAAGAAGGAGAAGAAGAAGGAAGAAGGAGGAGGAGGAGGAGAAAGAAAGGAAGAAAGAAATCTTCTGTAATGGTTATGGACTGAATGTGCCCCCTCCCCCCAAATCCAGACGTTGAAACTCTACTCCCAACGGGATGGTATTAGGAGGTGGAGCCTTTGGGAGGTCATCAGGATTCACGAGGTTATGATGACATCATTGATACTCTTTATAAAGTAAAACTAATATAGTTTAGGATATTTTGTTATTTTGTTTTTTCACTTAACAGCCTTACCAAGTTTTAGAAAAATGGTTGGTTCTCCATTATGTGCATTTTGCCTCAATAAACCAACAACACAAGGTCTAACTCAGACCGATGCATTGAAATGGTGTGACATAGGGGCACCTGGGTGGCTCAGCTAGTTAAGCTTCTGACTCTGGACTTCACCTCAGGTCATGATCTCAGGGTCACGATCATGGGGTCGTGAAATGGAGTCCCACATAGGGTTCCACACTCCATGGGAAATCTGCTTGACATTTTCTCTCTCCCTCTCCCTCTGCCTCCCTAACCCCAACTCATAATCTCTCTTACCCTAAATCGGTTTTTTTTAAGATTTTATTTATTTATTTGACTGACAGAGATCACAAGTAGGCAGAGAGGCAGGCAGAGAGAAGAGGAAGCAGGCTTCCACCGAGCAGATAGCCTGATGCGGGGCTCGATCTCAGGACCCCGGGATCACGACCTGAGCAGCGGCTTTAACCCAGAGCCACCCGGGCACCCCACCCTAAATCTTTTTTAAAAATTAAAAAATAAATGATGTGACATATGGTATACTTGACTGCGCTTCATCCTGGAGCCTGTCTCTTCATTATTTCATAGACACTACTGTCCCCGAGAACCCAGACAGTGGCAGCAGAGACCAGCGTTTTCCTAGAGGACCCTAGGAAGCTGAGGGGAGGCGGGGATGGGAACATCTACCTTGCGGGGCTGCACTTCTGCACAGTAGAAAGCTACGGCTAAATCGTTCTGGGGGTGCCTAGGTGGCTCTCGACGTTAAGAATTTGACTCCTGATCTCAGTTCAGGTCATGATCTCATGGTGGGCTCGACCCCCCGACCCAGGCCAGGGCTCTGGGCTCAGCCAGAGTCTGCTTCAAATTCTCTCTCTCCCTCTGCCCCTCCCCCACTGATCCTTCCCCCAACTTGGGCAGCGCTCTACCTAAAATAAATAACTAAAAATAAATTGTTCTGGATTGATTCACAGCAGTGAACGTGATGTAGGAAAGACAGAGTTCGAAGCCGACAGCGAAGAAAAAATTCTTGAAACGTCTTTGATGGTTTTCTTAAGGTGGTTTTCTTAAACCACGGGGACAGGACCCGTGGGCAGAAAGAGCAGCTCTAGGGTCATGAGTGGTGGCCCATTATATATCTGCAAGTTGGGAGGGGGTTAGGGCTGGCATAAGTCTCTAAGGAATTTTGGAAACAAGGTTTCCAGGACCTTGAGGGGACTAGCGGTTGTTGGGAAAACATCATTTATTACCATCTAATAAAACTTGAGTCGTGAGACCCTCCAGATGTGTTTCGGTGGGCCATACGCTCGGCGGATGATTGCCAACACGTAGCTTGGAAGGTTTAGAGAGACAGGAAATTTCTAAAGGAATTTTTATATGTCAAGGTAGACTTACAGGACCCTGGGGGTTGGGTTAAGGTTGCCTTTTGTCCTCAGGAAAGTGTTAACCCGGAGCCAGTTTCTAGAGGAATGTCACTCTGCTTATTTCAAGGCCTTGTCTGTAAGCTGTAGGTAGTAAGAAAATTTATTTTTCTTTCCTTCTGCTTTTGTTTCCCACATCAAATGCAAATAAGGAGGGGCGCCTGGGTGGCTCAGTCAGTGAAGGGTCTGCCTTCGGCTCAGGTCATAATCCTGGGGTCCTGGGATCAGCAGGGAGCCTACTTCTCCCTCTGCCTCTGCCTGCTGCTCCCCCTTGCTTGTGCACGCTCTCTATCAAATAAATAAAAATCTTAAAAACAAAAACAAATGCAGCTGAGGAGAGGGAGGAGCCTTGAGGTCCAGGACAAGGGGCTGGGCTGCAGTTAGCAGCCACAGTGGACGGAGTTCCGGGCAGTATTTCCATCCCATGGGAAATGGTAATGAATTACCAGATATTGGGCCAGCGGCTTCACTTATCAATAGCAAAATCTCACTGGGTCTATGTGTGGCAGCACCCAGCAACTGACACCCAGGGTTACTATGTCTCCTGGTAAATTTTAGGATGTGTCACTTCCCCTCTCTGAGGCTGCTTCTCCGTCGGATGGAGAAAGGAGCCCCTGCCTCCTAGTGTTACTGCGAACGCTGGCCAAGACGCTACCTGTGAAGCGCTGGACACACCAGGGTCACACTTGAGACCGGATGTCCCCAGATGAAGGCCAACTCAAAGCCCTCCTGGCTCGTGTGCTCCCTTGATGAGGGAGCGGAAGGCCAATGAGGGCCAGGCGCACTCTGACATGACACAACACCCCTGCCCCCCAGCTGGGGTACGTGTGACATTCCTCAGGCACTCCTGCCTGCCCTAAAACTACGGGAAGGGAACACAAACAGACGGTGAATTGATAGAGATCAGAGTCTCCATCAGTTTACAAATGCCTCAGTGATTTATAAGGAAAAAGCCCTCTTATCACTAGCCTAACTGCCAGAGACCCACAGACTCCATTTCCTGCAGCCCTAGCGCCACCCTCCCCTCCTTTGTGATGTGGGAAACGAGGGCAGAAGGGAATTTCCTCATAACCTGCAGCCCGCTGGTAAATACTTGAGACGGCAGTAGACGAGCTCCTCCGGGAAACTCCCAGCTGTCTCCTCGCCTTACGAGAGGGAAAAACAACCTTAGTTTGATAATCGCCAGGCCCATCTATCTGGTGAGTCTTCTTTAGCGTATCTAAGTCCTTTTGGACACCTCCCTTTTTCCTTACCTCCCTCAGCTCCCAAGTATATAACCAGTCACTCCCCTTGCAGCTCTTTTCTGCCACCAGTCCTGTCCCCATGCTTTAAATAAAACCACATTTTTTTTTCTTTTTTGGCACCAAAGACATCTCAAGAATTCTTTCTTGGTGGTCTGCTCTGGACCCCAGCAGCACCCCAAATCACATCACCCTCATAGGGAGGGCAGGCAGCTCGAGTCACATCGTACGCTGTTGGGGACACCATCAATCAGTCTAACCTCTGGGAGAGGTCATATCAGTGAGAACTCAAACGCACGTTCCCCTCATGCAGCTCCTGGATGCCAGGAGAGGAGCAGGTGGGTTTTGCTGGAGCGTGGTCATCACAGCAGAAGACAAGGGACAGTCTCACTGGGCTACTAGGTAATAAAATGTTACGTCCACAATGAAATGTTGTGGAAATATGGAAAGGAATGAGATGATGTGTATGAGCTTCTCTGAAATAATCCTGGATCCACAGGTAGGTAGGCAGGTAGCTGGTTATGGAGAGGTGACAGACACACACATACACAGATCTACAGATACAAAGACACACAGACCGATGATAGAAACACAGACACACAGATCATTAGACAGATACAAGAGTAGATACACAGATACACAGACACCACATACACATACGCACATGCACAGGCAAGTAGCAGAACAGTACGCTTGATGGGCTCCCATCTGATAAATTAGTTTTTAAAACATTTATATATTCATTGAGTATCTCAAAGAAAAACATAGGAAGAGAAATGAGGAATCTGGGCATTGGTATAAAAGAGACTTGGTAATTTTCCAAGTATCTATTCTTTTTAGGATCTTATTTGTGGGTGCCCAGGTGGCTCAGTGGGTTAAGCATCTGCCTTCAGCTCGGGTCACAATCTCAGGGTCTTGGGGTCAAGCCCACATTGGGCTCTCTGCTCAGCAGGAAGCCTGCTTCCCCCTCTCCTCCCTGCTTGCATGCTCTCTTGCTCTCTCTCAAATAAATAAAATCTTAAAAAAAAAAGATCTTATTTGTGATCAAACACATCAGTTCCTGACCAAATTCCTTAGGCATAGCCCCCCAGGAGCCATAATGACTTTATCCATCAAAATACACTTACTGCTCTGCTAGCTGGGGACCACACAAATTTCACAGACGTGGCATGAAGTGTAGAGCATTAGGAGCATGGGTATTCGCTTTCACTATTAAGCACTACCACTTACAACCTGGGAGGGTTTGGGGGAAATCACCTCCCCTGATGCTCTCCTCATCTGAAATTGGAGAGGATGTGCTTGCTTCGGCAGCACATATACTAAAATTGAAATTGGAGAGGACACCTCCTGATGAGCAGGCTGGGGAGCTCGGGAAGGGATACGGGGGTTCTGACACCCTCCACTCGGCAACGGGGCTCTGTCCGTGGTGCTGAAGGTTCTGGTGGAGCCAGGCTTGTGGACAGACTTGTCTATTGAGGCAGAGAGGAGGAAAAATCGATGGGCGAGAAATAAAACCCTCTGCACCTCTAGCTTCCTTGGAAGGCAAGTGGAAGAGAACGATGAGTGCGTGTGTGATACACAGACATAGATACACACACAGAGACACTAGAGACACACACGCACAGACGCACAGACACACGTTTGCCCAGTGACAGACATGCAGAGATACAGACACAAGGACACACACATGTGCACACGGGTGCACACCCATACACACATACACACAACACTCCCCCCTCGAAGGATGGGCTGGAGCACACCAGCCCCCAAGATGCTCGGTCAGTGGAAGGTTTCATGATCAAACACGTTCAGAAAACGCTGCATATTAACAATGTGCCCTCCAGCCCCGCCTCTGCCATTAAAGGCTCCTGAAGGGAAACAGACAAAAACTTGTTTTAGGTACATTCTGTGAACAAAATCTTGACATAGCTCCTCCTGAGTGCCCAGCACTGTGCTAGGTGTTAGAAAATTCAAATACTGGGGCACCTGGATGGCTCAGTTGGTTGAGCCAACACTTGGTTTCGCCTAGGTCATGATCTCAGGGTCCTGGGATCGAGACCTGTAGGCTCTCTGCTCTTTGGGGAGTCTGCTTGTCTCCCTCTCCCTCAGCCCCTCCCCCATCTCTCTCTCTCTCTCTCTCTAAGATAAATAAATCTTAAAAAAAAAAAAAGGAAAAAACAAAGTTCAAATCCAACATTTTCCTAAATTCCATGAACACAGGATCCTGTCTTCTCCCAGCACCTTGTAAACATTCCCTGGAACCCACCTTCCCCAGGGCACACTTTGGGAAGGGTGGTGTCCAGCCCTGAGCTAAGCTACTCCAGGACATTCTGCCTCGGCATCCCTTCTGTGTGCCTGCTGGCTGGTAGGAGCCTGCGCTGGACACCCGCCCCTCCCTTGAGCACATGGCCTGGAGTCAGAAGCAAAGGCAAGTTCCTGGTGACTCCCCCAACCACCCTGTGAGCAAGTCTCCCCTGCCTCCCAGCACTTACATCCCTCACACACTCCTTAGTTAAGACCCCCATGGGGCTCACCATAACCCCACTCTTTTGGTTTAAAGTGGCCAGTCCGGCCCTGGCTCGGGAACTCCAGACCGCAGTAACGGCATGTGTCCGGGTCCGGCCTCTGTCTGCGCTCTGCCTTGACCTCCCCATGTGGCGGCTTGGGGCATGCGCTGCACTTCCTCTGGGACCTGTAAGTAGAAAACTTCTCTATTTCAGTTCTCTTGTGGTCCTTTGTTGAACCACAACTCACCATCTGTGCTCTACTTAATAACTGTGCATTTAACAGTCCCGGTGTGGGCATACATGGGACACGGGCTCCCAGACGATCACATTCACAGCGTGAAGTGAGCCAGATGCAGTCACCCTGTGACTGTCTGACTTCACTCCTTGAGACCTCCCCTCCCCAGACAACCACCCGCTCCCCCTCCCCACCCCAATCCTCGCCTGCCTGTTGCTCCCCACCCCCCACCCCCACACACACACACTAGAGGGTAGCTCAAGGGTCAGCACATTCAGCAATGTGTCCCCAGTGCTTGCCTGACAGGGCCCCAGACAAGTAGGATGCACTCAGTAAACACGAATAAGGAAGGAGGCGTCGACACAGTAGGACTGTGAAGTCTGGGGCTTTGGGTTTGGATCTCAGGGCCACTGCCTTACAGACTGTGGGGAGGAATGAATGCCAACCCCACGGCCTCTGTGAGGACGAGCTGTGAGGGACAGGAGGTCAGCCTTGCCCCCAAGTGGGCGCTAAATACATCGTAGCAAGCGTGATTCTTACTACCACCACCACTCCGGGCTCCTGGGATCGGAAAGCCGCCCAAATTCACATGCCCAACTTCTTCGTCTTTGCCCTGGGTGAGTGGCTGCAGGACCGGCGTACTGTGAGGACCGCACGCAAGATGCCCGAGAAGACAGGCCCCAGACACCTGCCTGACCAGCAGGGTCCCCTCTGGGACCACATCCGTGTATCCATCGAGGCTTCAGGACAGCAGACCCCAACACGAGCATGTATTCCTTCTCAGTGGAGACGGTCTGAGAGGATTCTGGGGCAGGAAGCTTCCCCTCTCGGGCGGCCATCAGACTCACCAGAAAAGCTCAGGAAGCAGGGTCCCGGGCATCGTGGCCACCTCGGCCTCCCTGTCGCAATGCAGAATGTTGAGCCCAGAGTCGAAACCTCTGACCTCCAGAACCAAGTCTACGAGCTCCAGAGGAAACCGAGACATATTGGGTCTGTACACTGTGAAGACCAGGCACGAGAGAGGGCCCTCCCCTGGGTGTGGGGTGTACACAGGACCATCACGCACCCTCAACACACACACCCACACCTCCTGCCAACTAGTCTCTGCGCAGCACGAAGACCTGGGGTTATCAGAGCTCCCAGGAGAAGCCAGAAATCAGGTGTTTGTATGTGATGTGTTCCGACTTAAAATTCTGGCTCAAGATCAAGGAGACAAAGGGTACTGATAGGGGACCCCAAAATCTTAATTCCCCCTTTAAAGAAATTTCTTGTTGCCAGCTTTGAAGGAAAATGTGACAAACGGTGAGAGAGTTGAAGTGTGCACAGCCCCCACCTCTCACGGTTCCCTTCGCTTTGTTCAGGGGGTTGTTTTGTGTTCGGTGAGAACTTAATTCTCTTGAATGGATGCTGAAGAGAGGACTGGGAACTGGAAGCCCAGTCACACTGCGTTTTGTTTCTGGCTTTTTTTTTAATTAGCTGCTAACATTTAAAAAAATGAAGGGCTTCCCATTTAAAAAAAAAAAAAAATCCTAAATCTGATCTCTCCTGAAAAATCAGGGGAGGGAACACAGGGCTCGCGTGGGCTGGGGGATCCCTCGTGTCCACCCCGTCCCTGCCCGGCCCCAAGAATCTAAGCTTGCAGCTCACAGGGGAACCTTTCGGGAGACCAGGCAGCACCGCAACCTGAAGCCAAGACATCGAGCACGTGGTAGGAGCCAGGAGACGCAGGGTCGGCCGCGGGAGAGTAGGGAACGGTCACTCCATGAGAGGAAAAGCTGCTAGGGACTGTGGGGCTTCTTGGCTTCATTCTGCGGCTCTCTGCCCCACACCCAGGAGCTGTCCGGCAATGTCCGGACTCAACCAGATGCAGGGGCAGGTGCTGCTGGCATCGGTCGGGTGGGACGCCGCTCAACACCCTACGATCCACAGGACGGCCCCCACCACCAAGAAAGGGCCCAGCCCCAAATGTCGACAGTGCCGACGGCAAGAGGGCCTCCCCAACCCTGTGCAGCCGTCAGCTCTCCACGGGCGTACCTCACCGGGGCTCACGCCTGAGGCAGCATGTGCGTGCAGAACAAAGAAATATGGTGACATGAATGAGCACACGGTCTCTTGGGATGGGCAAACACAGAACAGGCGTCTCGGAGGGCAGGGCTGAGAAGGGCGCCGGGCGCACAGCAAACACGCCGAGGGAATGAATGAGGAGCCTGTGTCACTGGGACGTTGTGGGTCGGTGTGGTGTCCCTCCAGAGTCTGGGACTCGTCTTCCTGGAAAGCACCGGGACGACGACAGTGGTAATACTGGTAACTAAGGCACGTTTGCTGAAGTGCGTGGGCTGCATGAAACGAAGCAAGCGGGGCTCGGAGAAGAGAGAGTAGCGCTCCCAGGCAGAGCCCGGGTGTGAACCCGGGCTCCCAGGGAAGGGATGAACTGTGAGTGGGTCGGCCTGAGGCACGCACAGATGCCCCCAGGGAGCCCTTCCAGTGGGACAGGCAACCTATTTGCAGAGGAACCCGAGGGTCAGAGTTCACTTGCCCAGGGTCACACAGCCCACATGTGGCAGAGTGGAAACTGTCGCAGAATCTGTCTCGTCCTAGGTGTCCGCTCCTGCCAGACTGCCTGGGTTCGGGAGTAGAAGAGGCAGGCCGAGAGCATGGCCCATCTGCTTCCTTCCACCTGCCACCCTCAGGCTCCCGCAGCTCCTCACCCTCCTGCCCCCGCCCCACCCCCGTCCAAGGTCAGCGCTTCACAGAGGGGGCCCAGGGGCATGTGTTAGGCAATGTTTTCTCAAGTCTTTGCTTACCCGTGCCCTCTGCCACCAACAAGAGCATCACCCTTTCCCCCTTTAAAAGCAATCTGAGATTTCACACGAAACTGAATCATGCTAACCAACCTCCCAGCAAGGAAATGCCACTTGAGACCATGCTTTTCCGACCTACCAGAGTCCAAAAGTTCCTCCCAGAAGTCAGGCTCCCACCCCCCAGGTGGCCATCCATGACCTTGGTTTTGAACCCCTCATCCTCCAGATGAGGACCCAAGGCCCCAGAGGAGCAGGGAGCGTGAGCTGCTCACAGACAGGGAACCACCAGGTGTCAGATTCCAGGCTCGCACCGGAAATCTCACCTCCTCCCTCAACTCCCCGATGCCAGTAAACTCCTCCTCCCCTAGAGATAAAAGGAACATGGAGTCATCCGACCATGGCCATTCAACACGATGAAAAACCCCTGGGCAGGGCCCTTTCTTCCCCAGGACAGCCCACTGCAGCCTCCCACAAACCCAGGGACGTGGGCACCCAGGACTCCGGCTGTAGGTCCCAGAAGACTGGAATCAGCATGGGGGGGGGCCTACCTGATGAACACCCCCCTGGCAGGCCTCGCCTCACAGGATAGCTGCAAGGGTTCTCTAGGGCTGTGTCCATCAGGCACCGAGCACAGTGCCTGGCACACAAAAGTACCCCAAACCGTCAATATCCGTGTGTTCACCCCCCAAGTCCCACCCAGACCCCTGTAGGGAGACAACTACCCACCAAAGTCCCTCTTCCAGAGAAGAGAGGGAAATCGGAGGGGGAGATGAACCATGAGAGACTGTGGACTCTGAGAAACAATCTGAGGGTTTTGGAAGGGCGGGGGGGGGATGGGAAGTTGGGTGAGCCTGGTGGTGGGTATTAAGGAGGGCACAGATTGCAGGGAGCACTGGGTGTGGTCCATAAACAATGATTTCTGCAGTCAAATGCTCTACCCCTGAGCTATACCCCCTAAACAATGAATTCTGGTACACTGAGAAGAAATTTAAAAAATTAACAAACTCCAAACAAACAAACAACAACAAAAAATCCCTCTTCCTCCTCCACAGTACAGCTCTGTCCCTGCAGAGTAGTGGCCTGGCCAGGGACACTTCCAGCCCTCGGAGCAGTGAGATGTGACACTGTGACTGCCCCCTCAATACACACACACTTTACGAGACGTGAGCAGGGGGAGACCACATTTTCCAAGCAGCTGGATGCAGGAAGGGGCTTCAGGTGCGGGGGGAGGAAGCCACCATCGGGATCATGGGCACGTCTGCCTGTAGAGAAAAGCTGCCTGCCACAGCCCCCGAGTGAGAACAGCCTTGTTAATCCACTGAGGCCGTGGGGTCCTCCTGTAAGCTGCAGTAGGCAGGCCCAGGTCCTCCCCAGACCGATGAGCTCCTGTCTGGAAAGCCCACGGCCCACCGCAGGTGATGAGGTCAGGTCACTCTTCAGGACAGCCCAGTCTGCACCCCTGCCTGGGAGGGAACCAACTCCACAGCTGCCCCGCCTGCTGCTCTCCACCGGCCCAGCCCCTCTGTGACGGCAGCGGACCGGGCCTCCATTCCCACTCTCGCCCTTCTCCCTCCCAACTCAAGAACCACGCAGAGCAGGGAAAATCCGATAGTGCCATTTATTGCCCCGCACCCCTCCTGCCGCCGTGTCCCGGCCAGGGAACAGACCGGACCCCAGCTCCGCGGGGACGCGGGGACCAGGGGCTAGTCCCGCTCCAGCACTCCTCCCGGCCCAACCCGGGGAGGGGAGGAAGGACGAGGGCCAAGAAAAACAAAAGGACCCGCAGGGCAGAGACAAAATAACGGCAGGGTGCAGTCAGGAGGCGGGTGTGATTAAAAGAAAACTCTAAAGGGAAAAGGACCCTCTTTCCCTTCCCCCCAATGGCCCTTCTGACCCAGAAGGCTCCTCGCAAGCGCCCGGGGGCGGCCGGGCAAGGGAAAGAGGGGCGGGGCACCGGTCGTCCAGTGGCGGGCTCCGGTGTCCCTGGGTCTCCAGTTCTCACGCACGGTCCCTCCCGGGCTCGCAGAGAACCAGAAGGGCAGGCCAGGCCGGGGCAGGGTGCAGGGCGGGGGCGGGAAGGCCCTAGCACCCCGGGCCGCCCGTGGCTCCACGCGGACCGCGGGGGCGGGGAAGGGGGAGAGGAGACCCCGCCGCTGGTGGCGCCCCTCTGTCCGCCTCTCTCTGGTCTCCGGGTCCAGCGCCAGCGTCCCCGCCAAGCCCGAGGGGCCCTGCCCCCCCGGGCCTCCGCCCCTACCGGCCCTCCCCGCCGCGGCACTCGCTGCAGCGCCCGCCGGCAGCCTCGTCGTCGTCGTCGTCGTCCTCCCCGCCCGCCCGGTAGTAGCTCTGTCCGCAGCGGCTGCAGACCGACGGCGCGCCCACGGCGTGCACCTTCTTGTGTCTGCGCAGCGCTGCGCCCTGCACGAAGCCCTCGCCGCACTCCACGCAGATGTGCGCGGGCTCCTCGCCCCCCGCCGCCCCGAGCCCGTCCCCGTGCTGGGCGCGCTGGTGGGCCAGGAGCCCCGCCCCGTGCCCGAAGCCCTTCCCGCACTCCACGCACACATACGGCTTGGGGGCCGGGGCGCGCCGCGAGCGGGGCCCCGGCGCCTTGGCCCCCGCGCCCGCCATGGCTGCGGCCGCCGCGGCCCCCTCGCCCGGCGCGCCCACCACGATGATGCCCTCGCCGTCGCCCACCGGGATGGCGATCTCGCCGTCCGCCGCCGCCGCCTCCTCGGGCGCCTTGGCCCGGCGCACGCTGGCCGCCAGCACCTTGGCCGCCACGCCGGGGCCCGACAGCTCGGGGTGCAGCCGCAGGTGGCGCGCCAGGCTCTTGGGCTGGCTGAAGCCGCGGCCGCAGCGCGGGCACACGAAGGGCTTGAGGCCGCTGTGCGAGCGCCGGTGCTTGGCCAGGCTCTTGCTCTGCGTGAAGCTGCGGCCGCAGTCGGGGCAGGCGTAGGGCTTCTCGCCCGTGTGGATGCGCTGGTGCTGCATGAGGTTGGAGCTCCAGCTGAAGCGCTTGCCGCACTCGGAGCAGGCGTACGGCTTCTCGCCCGTGTGGATGCGCCGGTGCTGCACCAGGTGCGAGCTCTGCGAGAAGGTCTTGCCGCAGTCGGCGCAGGCGTTGGGCCGCTCGCCCGTGTGCGTGCGCTGGTGCCGCGTCAGCTTGGACCAGTGGCTGAAGCTCTTGCCGCACTCGTTACAGATGTAGGGCGCCGGCGGTCGCGGCCGGGGCGGGGGGCCGGCCGGGGGCGCGGACTGGGGCGGGGACAGCTTGGTCGGGGGCCAGCTGGGGACGTCATCGTCATCCATGATGAGGATGTCCACTACAAGGCAAGAGGGTGGGAGGGGAGTCAGAGAAGCCCCGGCTCGACACAGGGCCCGTCCGGGAGCGAGGGTGGAGAGCGAGGGCCGGGAGCGAGGGTCCGGAGCGAGGGCCGAGGCTTCCGCCGGCTGTGCCACCTGCCGCAGAGCACGCACAAAGCCTCGGGCAGCTCGCTCACCTGCGCGCCTTCTCGGGGTGCCCTGTGGCACGGGAGGGCAGCTAGGCCGGATCACCTCGAAACCCGCTGCGCAGACATGGCTCTCGGCAATGCCCCGTCTCTCCACCTCCCTGCCCACCCTATTTTCCTCAGAGCATGGCTCGCTCCCTGGCATTTCACTGCACATTCATGTCTTCCACTATCCACCCTCAAGACTTTTCCTTCCCAGCTGCCTCCCCCACACCGAACAAGGCCTGGAACACTGCAGCGACTCCAGAAGTGGCTGGGAAGTAAACTGTCCACAGGGATTCAACAAGGATGGAAGTCTAGGTAACAATACCTGAAGCCCAAAGCGCCAGGCAAGAGATAGGGAGGGTCCAGGGAGAGCGCCACTGGCAGGGGGAGGGCACCCACACCCTGGCCCAGGAGCAAAGGCAAGTCCGGGAGTGAGGGCATCACACCTGGGCTCCAGGAAGACTATCCTGGTGCAGATGAAGAGGAAGGAGGAGCAGGGCTGGTTCATGGGATCACAGGCTATCATGGGATCCCGCCTGCCCTGGCACCTGGGAATGTGGCCCCCACATACCGGAGCCCCTGTCTGACCCATGCAGACGACAGAGGAGCCTGGGGCCCTGGTCTGGCCGGCTGTACGGTGAGGACTCAAAGCCTGTCCGACGTCTGCACCACACGTGGCTTTGAGCAATGTCCCAGGGAAAGTGAAAGTGGGATCTCACAGCTCAGAGACTGACCCCCATGGGTCAGCAAGGGCTCTCGCTCCCCGATCCAGCGAGTGGGGCCCGGGCCTCAGCCGGGACTCCTCCACGGTGCCCACCAGCCCAGCATGGCCCTCCACGAGTGCACCCGCAGCTTCCCTTCCAAGCATGCATCAGAAACACTGCTTCCCCGCTCCCTCCCTCCCAGACCCTGGGCTCCACGTGGCAGCCAGTCACACACCAGGCACAGGCTGAGCCCAGAGCACTCACACACGGACCCGGGGTAACACACACCCATGCAAAGAGCGCCACGATGTGCCGAAGTGGGCACTACCTCACCAGCCTCAAAGCGTCTACATCCGGTAAGGGCGGCACCACAGAGCTCAGGTCTTTACAGCACAGAATCGACCTGGAAAGCCTCGCTCCAGTCCCCCCACTTCTGCCCACTGCAGGGGGTTCAGGGGGTTCCTCAGACCCCCTCCCTGCTGCCGGAGAGCAGCTGGGCCCGAAGGCAAGACCCTGCCCTTGCTCCAGGGCCATATGACAGCCCCAGTGCCTCGTTCTGTGGCGCTCGGCACTACTGGCCCAGAGCTGCTCGGTGGCAGGGGCAGCTGAAGGCTTCCCACTCACTCCCCGTCCCCAGGGTCGGCTGCACGTGGCCATGGCAGGGTCCACGCTCGCGTCACCATGGGGTCCAGTTTTCGAGGTAATGAACTGGTTCTCTATCGTTCTCCAGTCTCCCCTTTCTGAGCATCGGGACGAACGCCTGCGTTTACACGGATTGGGGAGGGGGGTCTCCAAGAAGCACGGCGTCCTTCGGGCAGGACCCTGGTGGGCCCTGACAGCTTCCCTGCTCCCCAGCCCCGTGGGATGCTCCTGGCACATCCCCAGGTCCTGTCTGCACCAGCAATCGCTGTTTCTCCAGGAGGCCCTGGTTCATCTGATGCAAAAGTACTTCCAGACTCAAGCTGGGAGCAGTCACTGCTTTTTTTTTTTTCTAACAGAAATATTCCGCTAAGTTCATTCACACGGACACTTCTTCCAGACAGATCCGGACCTACAGGTTTTTCTTGAGTCTTTTCTCTGTGATGTCTGCATCCCCCTTCAGAGGAGAGAAGAGAATGCAAATAGCCTGTAATTATTCACTTGCTGACCCCAAGGTAGCGCTGAGATAACCACCCTATTACCACCGATGACAATTTCTTGAAAACACAAAACACAGCTTTGTGTGCGCTACTCCTGGCCCAGCGAACCTGCCGCAGCTCTCCTGAGACCCAACCCCGCTCTCGGCCTGCCTCTCTCCAGCCAGCGGCGGTTCTCGGCTCGCCTGCTAAGATCCCTTGGAAGGGCCCAGAACTCTCAGACTGAGCTCCTGCTGTGCCCTTCCGACCTGTACGTCAGTTTTGATGAGGCCCCTGGCTCGCCTTTCCTTCTCCTGGGAATCAGAAATGTGGCCCCGCGGTCTTCTGGCATAAAGCCCTGCCCCTAGACGCCCCCAAGATTTCCTTCTTTCCTCACCATCCAGTGACCCGGACAGAACACGGCTCGTTCGTTTTGGTGACGCCCTTGGATTTGTGATTTGCTCTTTCAAGACCTAACTTTTAGAATTCAGAAAGGTCCTCTTGGCTTGTAGTGTTCACTGTTTACTCTTTCTTTGCTTTGGATTTCTGCAAGGACCTCCCCATCCACACGCTGGGATTCTGACTTTTTTTTAACTCCATTTTAACATTTCTTCATTTCTTTTTGATTTTTAAACATCCCTCCTTTTTACCTCCAACTTTTCTCAGGGAGTATGTTCTTTGTGTTCCCTCTTGAGTTTTCTCCTTCATTTTTTTGAAGGAATCAGACGCCTTCTGAAAAGAATCTGCTCCTGTTTTCCACTGAGCCCCGCACCCTCGCTTCTGAGCTGCTCCGAGTATGTGCTTCTCCCACAGGCTCTCACCTCTCTGGCCCGGTGGGGTGTCTCCAACTGACCCCCTATCTGGGGAGATGTTACCTACTCCTTTTCTCTTTTATTCTGACAGCTCCGGGGTTGGGAGCACTTGTGTTAAGCTCAGTTTGTTCCTGTTGCTTGTTTCTGTGCGGAAGGGTTACCCGACTCCCAAGAGGTGAGGTTCCCCTACTCTGGGGGGACAAGGTTCCCCAACTCCCAAGGGGCGAGGTCCTCCGAGCTCCCTCCGCTGATGTTCTCACGTCGTAGCTGACAGTATGGGACACTGCTGCAGGTTCCTGGCTCTGCAGCCCCCATTTTTATCTGTACCTCCTCCTTCCTTCCCCCCTGTGGTCAAAGACATTGTCCCACTTGGTCTTGAGTTCTCTCCCGGAAGGTTTTGCTGAGTGGGTCCTGCTGTGGGCAGAACGTTCTCCGTGACTGGCAGCAGAGCCCACGGGTGGGCCCCAGGTCATGCCAGCCCCAGACCTTCCTGTGGCCCCGCTCCCAGTCTGGACAAAACACATCCAATCTCAGCTGCAGGCCTCGGGGACCACCTCCCAAGCTTCCAGGGAGTCCTGGAGGGCTATGTGGGGCTCTTCCTTGCTTCCTTCCCTCCAGCACAGTGCCAACACCAGGCAGGCCTGTGGCCATTGGTCTGTCCCCAACCAACTGTATTCTGGGGTCACAGAGGCACCCATACACCTAAGGTGTGCTGTCATCACCGTGGCCCAAGGGATCTGGGGTCTGCCACGTGGTTTTTCTGGGGAGGTTTGGGGGCTTTAAGGGCTGCCATCATCCTGGGCTGGACAGAGCATTCCCGGTGAGCCCTCCGGAATGACTCTAAGGCGCACTGCGACCGTGAGAGCCAGAGCTCGGCAGAGGGAGGTCAGAACCCTGTCCCCCGCTACAGGACTGCCAGGACACCAGCGCACTTCTTCCGTGTGGGGGAGCTCCCGCCTCAGAATCACGGTGTCATTTCTATGTACGCAGTCATTTTGGACTGCTGCCCGTTCTGAATACCTGCGGCCAGACCCAGGACAGGCCTGTACGGCTCTCCCACCCCAGCGCCGCATGGTCCCAGGCCTTGGACCACCCGCACCCGGACAGCCAGGCCGGGCCGGCAAAGGGGCCCCAGACAGCAGGTAAGGAAGGGCTGCCCTCCCCCGGGGATGGTGCAGCAGACACCGGCTGTCCGCCCCACCTGCTGCCCACCCCCCAGCTGTCCCCCCCACCAGCCGCCCCCCCGGCTGTCCGCCCCTCCAGCTGCCCCCCCCCGCCGCCGGCTGTCCAGTCCCCCCACCCCCCACTCTGGGAGGGTGGCCCGGCCTCTCCGCTCCAGCACTCGGGCCGGCAAAGCCAGCGGCTGGAGAGGAACGCGGGACAGACAGGCCGAGCATCTAAAGCAGCAGCCGGCATGAACAACAGCGTCCCCTCAGTCCGCACAGCACTCCCCAAAACACCCAAATCCAGGGATGAAAATGAGAAAATTCTTGGGGTTTCACAAATGCCCTGGGCAGGTCCATGTCATGGAAAGGAGACCCCTGGGCTCTTTTCAGTCTCGTGTGCACGGAGCGGCAGGAGAGGCACCACCCAGGTGACCAGGTGTCTACCCCCCCGCAGCTGCGGGCTTCCAATGGGGTCACAGCCCAGCAGCAGGGGTCAGCTCAGGGAGGTGCAGGCCTGCGGCAACCCACACAGAACACGGTGGGAGGAGACGCGAACACAGCACCGGGGAGGCCGACGGGGAGGACTGATCCCAGACTCGCTGCCACCGCACGTGAACACACAAGGGGCTGGGCCGAGGGCACGTGCCGAATGACTCAGGCCCTGACGACAGTCAGAAGACAGGCCGTCGACCCCTGCCACGTGTCTCAAGGTGCCTTCTTGTCACGGGGGGAGTCACCCGAGGCAGGAAGACACCAGGTGGAGAGGCTCCGACTTGCGGGGACAGAGCAAGGTGGAACGGCCTTCGGTCAACAGGCCTGCTGGAGCCCGCCAAGCCCACCTCCCCCCCCGCATCCAAGGGGCCCTGAGGCCAAGTCTTCCCTGGGGAAGGGGCCTGAGGCCCACAACCGCCCCCAGCTCCTGGGCGGCCGCCTGCAAACCGAGACACGCTGGCTCTGGGCTCTGGGATCGGGGCTCCCGAGGAATGCCGTTCTCCCTGGGGTGACAATGCTCAGTCCCTCTTCCTCACCGGAAAATCCTGAGCACAGGGCTGAGCTGCGATATGGCAGGCGCACCGATCGTGAAGCCACCTCCTCCGCCAGCGTCCCCGACGCGGCCAGCCAGACCCACACGGGGCTGCCGGGAAGAGAGGCCGGGGAGCCCCTCAGCATCTTCAGCAAGGGGCCCTGGGGGATGCGAGAGCTGGAGCTGAGGGACCAGTGCAGGAGTGTGGGGCTGCCCGGCACAGCACACACAAGGCCGCCCAGAGCCTTCACCCAGCCTGGAACCAGCCTGCAGGCAGCCTGCTGTCCCAGACCACTCTGCACCCTTCCGGTTAGAGCCGCGACCAGGATGGCTCTCGTCTCATCTCGCTGCCGCACCCCGTCTCAGTCTGTCCCCAGGGCCTTGGCCCCACAATCCCCCGCAATCCTATCCAGCCAGGGGCCCGCACCTCCTGCAGTGGGCAGCCTCCTCCTTGGCGAAGCCTCCCTGCCCCCAAAATGAGCCTCTGGCGAGGCAGTCTCCATGGCCGTCCCCTCAGCAACCACCACCAGCCTGTGGGCCCCACGCGGGCAGGGACCTCGGCCTCAGGCACACTGTCCCCAGCCCCTCCCCTGCAAAAACGAGGACACAGGGCACAGCTTGCCTCCACCCTGCGGACTCCAGGCAAGGTGAGCAACGCAGGGTGTGGGATCACTCCCGGCAAGCCAGGACTCCGCGCCACCTCAAGAAGCTAGGCTGGGGGGGTGCCTGGGTGGCTCAGTGGGTTAAAGCCTCTGCCTTCGGCTCAGGTCATGATCTCAGGGTCGTGGGATCGAGCCTGGCGGGGAGCCTGCTTCCTCCTCTCTCTGTCTGCCTCTCTGCCTACTTGTGATCTCTATCAAATAAAATCTTTAACAAAAAAAAAAAAAAGAAGCTCAGGCTGGGGGCTGCGGACAAGGGTAGACGTGGAGACTGGCTGGAGGCCGCCGCAGGGTGGCAATCCAGGTGCCAGGTGGTGGTGGCAGTGGCAGCTGGGGCTGGGTGGGCTCCGTGGCCACATCCAGAATGTATACTGTAAGTGGATCCTCAACGGGCCAAAAGTCAGATCAGAAGGGCCCAGGGAGCCCCCAGGGTCGGCCAGGCCATGAGGCTGCAACTCGGGGCTCTAACAGCACCTTCCACCTGCCCCCTTCAGACCTGGGTAGGGGAGGAGCCCACCCCACCTGCCTTCTCCCAGCTCCACCCCACCCTGGTCAGACCCACCACAGGGCCCTTCAGATCAGAAGGGCCCAGGGAGCCCCCAGGGTCAGCCAGGCCATGAGGCTGCGACTCGGGGCTCTAACAGCACCTTCCACCTGCCCCCTTCAGACCTGGGCAGGGGAGGAGCCCACCCCACCTGCCTTCTCCCAGCTCCACCCCACCCTGGTCAGACCCACCACAGGCTGGGGTCTCAGGGCAGGAGTCTGGCCCAGTCACCCCACAGGAGGCCCCAGACCCAGGTGGGCAGGACTCCCCGGGGCAGGCCCACAACCATGGGACGCAGAGCCACTTAGAAGCATCCAGGCTCAAGGCCCATGAGCTGAGCACGGGGGTCACGGTGGCTGGCCCCGCAACAGGGCACGCTGGAGTGGGGCAGCCGGCAGGTTCCCGTGGGGGAGAACAGGCTCCGGGCTGCACGAGGGGGAGCGGAGAACCCACCAGATGTTCTGCAGGTTTCGTAAGGAGCACAAGTTAACAGAGGACTCGGAAGATTAAACCTGACTTACTCCACGGCAGAAGTTTGGAGAAAACTGGGGTTGTGACTCAGACTGGGTGTTTCGCTGGGTGAAGTAAGCACTTTGTAGCTGCGGTTTCGTGTTTGCTCTTAAAGAGCCCGCACCTGCTCGAGGACCTATGGGTGCAAAGACAGGACATCTGGGATGTTCTTTAAAATCTCCGGGAAGAGAAAAGGGCACAAATGGAGAAATGAGACTGGCCAGGAGGTTGGTAACCCTGAAGCTGAGTGCAAGCAGAGTCATGTGCCTGAGCTCCGACGCCCCCGTAACACGCGGGCTTTTAAAATAATTCTGCAAGGGCTAGAAGGCCAAGGACATGTGTCAGGGGAGGCAGGAGAAGCAGGCCCAGACAGGCACAGCGAGGAAGGACGGGAATGGTCCTCCCCAGGGAGGGCTGCTGGGTCAGAGTGAGCACGGAGACCCCGCCTCTGTTTCCTCCTCGGTAACCAAGGCCACCAGGACCTGCCTACAGGGAGCTTCTCTTTATGCTCCTCTGGGTGATCTTATGATAACGCGTGGGCGGGAGGCCCAGAGGCTTTAAAAACCCTACCCCCGACCACGGTCCAGGCCCCGTGGCCCATCTCGCAGACAGCTGTGGGATGCTGGCACCGGGGCCGAGACCCAGCGCCCGTTGTGAATGTAAAGTCCTACCAGCACGTGGCCGCGTCCACTCACTTCCGTACTGGCTGCCTTCCTGCTGCGAGGGGCACGGGCTCTGCAAAGCCAAAAATCTCTCCCCTCTGGCCTCTGTGTAAAAAACACACCTGCTGACGCCACGCCGGCATAACAGCCAGCACGAAAACACACCGACAGCAGCATGAAAGCCAAGCCCATGCTTTATTTCTCGGATGCCCTACGGGAAAACCCCTGGAAACCAGAAAGCAGAGTCTCAGCAAGCAAACCCTGGCCCCGAGTGCTCAGAGGTGAGTTTTATTCAACCCAAATAATGCTTTATTAAACACAACAGGATACCGATGTTGAAAAAGTGGAAGATTTCCCCTAAAAACTCAGATACTCAGCTTTCCCCCCAAAACTGGCACACATCACACCCTCCTCTGTGGTCCTGTCACCCCAGCCCCACAATGCCCACCCTCCGTCTATAGCTCTTCGCTTGAGAGACCTGCAGACAACCTAGAAACAGGGCAGAGGGGCCAGGACACCGGGGAGCAAGGAGGCTGGGCTGCGAGGGTGGAGAGGACGGGCAGAAGGAGAGAAGCGGCCCCCAAGGGCGCCCGTGACCCTCTGGAGGAAGGAGGCATCACTCCTGGGCCACGGGAGCAGAGGGGAAAGGAAGCCGGGGTCCAGGAGGGGTACTGAGCACTGCCCAAGGCCACCTCACCTGGGTTCTCGTGACTGGCCATCTGCTGGTCCTCGGAATCCAGCGGCCCCGGAGACCATGCCTCTTCCCGCAGCTCCATGTCTGGGTCCCTGGAAGAAGGGGAGGAGACGGAAGGGCAGAGATCAGAGGACGCCAGAGTAGGAAGCCAGGCGCCACGTCGGCTCCAATCCGCGCTTGAGCTCCGAGCACCCAGCTCGGCCCGGGCAGGCAGACAGCACACGCAGCTGCTACCTGAGTGACAATGGAAAAACGGCCCTCATCTCCCCCCTGCGCAGGGGACCAGCCCAAGGCCACGCACCATCTGGGGAAGGAGGAAGCCCGGCGCTGCAGCCAACCGGCCAGGCATGTGTCCTGGCTCCACCATCCGTAAGCTGGAGCCTGGGGAGACCAGCTCCCTGCCTCAGCCTCCCTCCCCCCCACCTCCCAGCACCCGGACCGCCACCAACACGCCGACACGTCTCACGGGCCTGAGGTTTAAACAAGACGACACGCAGATGCAGCTCTAGCCCCAGAGCCCATCCCGGCCCATCGCCCCCGGAATGGCGAGGCCAACATGGGCACCTGAGTGCTCTAGGGGGTTCATGCGCTCGGGTCTCCCAGCAAGACTCTGTATGGGGGTCCTGGGGGAAGGCGCGAGCCTCTGGGCATCTGCACTCAGAGGGGCGGCCCGACAATGCTGGCCTCGGGGGAGGGAGCGGCGGCCTCCATCTCTGAGGATCTGCGGGATCTGGAGATTTCGGGAAACGGGACGCCATGTCACTGGGTGTCCTGCGTCTTCTCTCAGTGTAACGTTCGCAGGACTCGTCCGAATGTCCTTTTCACGGCTGGACGAGACTCCACCGTACGGACGGACCACATTCCATGTCATCTGTCCACCGGCCGACGTGGACGGCGTCTGGACTGTTCCACCTCGGGGCTGAGGAGCAAAGCCGCTGGAGACGTCTGAGCACACGTACCGTGTGGACGTGTCTTCATCTCTCCACCGCCCACCCCACGCAGTGAGCCTTGCCGAGGAGAAACCGCTCCCCTCCCTCCTTCTTTACTGGTCTCGAGGGTCAGGTTCTCACTGCTCACCACCGCCGGGGGCAATGCCATGTGGCAGGGCATGACTCCCGGGGCAGACAACCTAGGCACCCCCTGCTGGGCGAGGAGCTGGCGGGCAGCAGCCGGAGACCGGGACAGGCCCCCGGCCCCAGGTGGTCTCGTCTGTCCTGCACTGCAGCAGGGCCTGGCACCGGGGGTACCCGTCCCTTGCTGTGGCAGCACTCCCCAGGGACGGGGACCTGGTCCCCGAAGCTGAGTGCACGCAGCTCAGGGCAAACCCCGCCCCCCACACACGGGGACCTCTCCGCAGAGGAGCGGCTGAGCACGAGCACCCGCCAACGGCAACCATCTGCCCCCAGCACAATATGCCAGACCCACTTCTCTTGAATCCCCCACTGACAAGGGGCTCGCCACCATCCAGGCACCGAAAGGAACCCATTCCACTGCCAGGGGGCTCAAGCCTATCCCCTCAGTAACCTCCGCTGATCTCTGAGAAGCCACCTGTCCAGTTCATAGACACTCGCACGCATCTCCCAGGTCCAGGCCCAGTTCTACACACATCACATGCCATTACCGCATTCGGTCCCGCCCGAGCCCTCTGAGTGGGCCATGCTGCCGCCCAGCACGCAGAGGAGGAAGCTGAGCCACAAGTGGCCGAGACCTGGAGGCAGACGGCCCGCGGAGAACCGTGAACCCGGGCTGTCCCCGCCAGGTCCTCGCCAGACGAGTGCTCACTCACACAGAGGCATCCCATGTGCCTCCCACCAGCCAAACCTGGACGCCGGGGTCCCGTTTTTCGGCCGCTGGCCCCAGCTCTGTGCCACCCTGCACTGCCGTGCTGTCAACGATCCCCTTCCCCACGTCACAGAAGAGGACGTGAGGTCACAGTGAGGTCATCGCGGAGCAGGGACAGGACGCCAAAGGTGCCGCTGCAGACTCCTTGGTCCCAACTGCTCTGCCGTCCTGAAACCCAGCCAACCGTCAACAAGGATCGAGAAGAGCATGGGACACGGGCGAAGACAAAGGCAAGCCCGTCTCAGGGGCCAGGAGCCACGCTGGGGGACCCTGAGCAGGGGCTGGCAAGTGGCTGCCTCGGAGGCGCTGCTGAAATGCGGACAGAAGGCAGGGGCCCGGTGGAGGCCAGCAAGGGGCCCCTGGTTGGAGCCCGCAGGCAAGCGCCAGGCCTCTTCACCCCCAGCCCTGCCACTGATGACAGGGAGCCACCACGGGGTCGGGCCAGGTTGGCAAGGAAACACACACAGGGGGTGCCCTGCTCAGGTTCTGGCTCCACGCAGCATCACAGCGCCCACCGTGACACGGGACAGCTGCCCGAGGACCACAGGCCCCCTCCCCGCAGGGCCCTCATCAGACGGGATCTTCCCGTCGCCCTCACGGGAGCCAAGGCGGGAGCATCAGCAGTTCTGCGGGTGCTGGCGTCTTTCCGCCCCCACCCCCATCACTCCCACCCCAGAGGCGCAGGGTCTCCCCACGGGCCAGGCGTCGCTCCGACACTGGAGAGCGCCCTGGTGATCAGGCCACAGCCCAGCCACATAAGGGGGCCCTGCCAGCGAGGAACAAGTGTCTGAACACGAAAGGCGAGTTCACCCAGTGAAGTGCCTTGAAGATATGCTGGGGGGGCGGGGGCGGGGAGGGGAGGGGAGGGATGGCCTGCTGCACCGGGAGGTCGGAGGAGGATCTCCCAGGAGGAGGAGCCGCAGGAGCGGCCCTGCAGGAGGAGCAGGGAGGAGGGATGCAGGGCCTCGTGTGCAAAGGCCCTGAGCAGAGGCTAGAGACGCAGGGGTGGGAGGGCTCTCTTGCAGGGCTTCGAGGGCGCACAGAGCATGAGGAGTGGGTGAAATGTGGGACCCTCTGAGGTCAGCGTCGTTACGACCCGTGCTTCACAGACGAGGACACTGGGGTCACAGACGTGGGGGCCGGTGCTGGAGGTCGCCAGCAGCAGCAGCATGTGGACGGTGGCAGCGGGCAGCCGGGATGCGCTGGCACAGCGCTGGGCTCGGAGCCACGGGACAGTCGCCACACAGCTGCGGAGCCGCACGCGGGCGCTGGGGGCCCCTGACCAGGCAACCCCCCGCTCCAGAAGCTGATCTGAGGGGAAACCCAGACCTCAGAAAATACTTCTTGCAGACAAAAAATAGTTCCTCACGGCCAGAGTTAGAGCAGGGAAAAACGGGAGAACCCGTCAGCGCCACGTGGGAGAAAGCCCGAGAAAAGTCCCACCGATGCCACTCCCGCAGCAGGAGCGCTCGTCCCTCTTCGCGTCTCATCTTCACCTCAACTTTTTAACCTTTAGAACGAGCGATCGCTTCTGTAACAAGGGAAAAGACAAGACAGCTCTTTTCTGGAAGGCCGGAGAGCTGTTCATCGCGAGGGGAAAATCGCTGGGTGTGGAGGAGGCAACGCGGGGATGCCGCTGCCCGGCGGGCGGGTCACACAGGGTGACCGTGACCGCGAGGCCGCGCAAACCCCACACACAGCCGCTGGGCGTGCAGGTCGGGGGAGCGGTCTGGCAGCTCCTCCCTCAATAAACAGACCCACTTTGGGAGCAGGCGACTCCACTCCCTCGTGCACACCTGAGACGTAAACCCAAACCCCGGTCCGGCCGCCCACGTTCCCGGCAGTGCTGTTCCCAGGCAAACACGTGGGGGTGGGGAGAGCCAGTCTCCAAGGGCCACGGAGAGAGGCTTCCGCAGGATTCCGCAGCCATCCAGGACAGAGCCGGGGGAGGCTGGGGGCTGGGGGTGGGAGTGGGGCGGGACTCTGCTAATGGGTCTGTGGCTTCAGTGGGAGCGATGAGAACACCCAGGAGCCAGATGGTGGTGACAGTTGCACAACGCCGTGAATGCATCAGAAACGGCTAACTTGTAGGCGCGAAAAGAAAGGATTGCACGACATGCAAATTAGACCTCAATTAAAAAGTAAACAGACTTTAGGGTTCCTGGGTGGCTCAGGCAGTTAAGCATCTGCCTTCAGCTCAGGTCGTGATCCCAGGGTCCTGGGATCGAGTCCCGCATCAGACTCCCTGCTTGGCGGGGAGCCTGCTTCTCCTTCTGCTTCTCTCTCTCTCTCTCTCTCTCTCTCTCTCTTTCAGAAATAAATAAATAAAAATCTTTAGGGGAAAAAAAGTAAACAGACTTTAAAAAATTGTATGGGGCTGTCTGATTACAAGGCCACAGTGAAAATGAGGTAAGACAGGATCGCCTCTCTACTTGTTAGACGAAACACCCCCGCTCACGGACCACGCGACAGAGCCAGCTACATCTTCGCAGAAAACAAGGGGCGCCTGGGCAGCTCAGTCATTAAGTGTCCGACTTTAGCTCAGGTCACGATCTCAGGGTCCTAAGATCGAGCCCCACATTGGGCTGCTTCTCCCTCTGCCCAGCCCCACCTCATGTCCCCCCAACCAATAAATAAAACCTTAAAAAAAAAAAAAGAAAGAAAGAAAAACAAGGTTAAAATGAAAGACAGTGAGCACTCACAGGGCTGTGGGCCGGCAGGGCTGAGGCAGAGGGCCGGGCGGCCTGCCCCTCTGCCCCCCACGCGTGGGCGGCCGCCCCTCTGCCCGTATGCAGACTCGCTTGCCAAGTGGGTGCCCCGTGCTTCCTCTGAACGAGGAGCGCATAAGTCACTGAAAGCAGGGACTTCCCAGACCCGAGTCTCCGCCTCAGGCCCGCTTCCTGCAGCGACAAGGTCTCGGCCTTCGCTCGTCCCCTCCCTGTCTCCTTGCTGCCCGTGCCTCCCCCCCACCCCCACCGCTGCAGGATTGCGGTGCAGGGACTGGTCTCCACCGGGGACATTCACCCAGAACAAGCCGCCCCTCTTCCTGAAACTAGGAGATGGAAGCCACCCAGCACAGGGCCCTACTGTCCTTCCCTCCAGACCCCAGTGAAAGGAGCCCAGACACACAGACCTTTTCTCTGCCTATGGGCCAGGGGCCGTGGTCTCTTCCCCACAGCCTCCACCCCTCGGCCCCCCAACCCTGGGCGGAAGCACATCTGCGGGTCCCACGTCTGTGGAAGTACAATCCGTGGGCTTCTGTCCTGCTAATCTGTTTCAGTCAGTCCTGGCCAGAAACCCAAAGAGGCAGAGGAAAGTCTCCCCTCCCCTCTCCGGGGGACACGCTGGAGCCCAGAGGGCTCTAAGCTACCTGTGAGCTGCCCCTGCCAGGACGGGCTTTCCCTGCGTGTTCACACAGTCCCGCTGTAGAAAACGTCTAAGTAGCTACACGAGGTCCTCCGTTTTGCCCCTTGGCCTATAAGGCCCCATGTGTTTACCTTCCGGCCCATGACAGAAAATGCTTGCTGACCCTGACGCAAGCAAGTAAGGGCTGCTGAGACGTTGGGGGACACGTCCCAGGCCAGACAGGAAAGGCCTGGACGTGCCGTGCCTCCAACTGGAGGGAGAGAGGGGCAGAAGGCAGGCCAGGTGGCCGTGGGGGCCACAGGAGCGACACCCATCTGAGGCAGCCGGAGCTCGGGGGTCCCATTCTGAAATCCCAGTAAGGTTACCTTGAGTCTGTGTTTTGTGCACCAAGTATGATGGGACAAGGGAGCATGCCCCAGGGACTTCCCCACTGCTCCCCACAAGACCCAGCAAGTACCCCCCCAGGGCCAGGAGAGGGTCAGGACAGCACCCGAGCCAGGGACTAACCAGGGCTCCTACTGAAGAGTTGGGAAAGGCGTTCACTACACCTTACCCAGGTCCCTTCCTCTCCCACTCAGTCATTCATCACTCAGAAAGCTGCTGAGGCCTGTGGGCTGACCCTGTGGGCCTGTGGGTCCCATACCAGGATCTCAGGATCGTGGGGGAAGGGCTCCAGCCCCCTCCCCTCCACAGCACTGCACACAGAGAGGAAGCACCGGGGCGTGACCATGTCCGGCGACTAGGAGGCCCCCAGCCTGCTCTGGACGAGGGCTGACTATGCAATCTGACACCTTCGGAGCCCCTGCCTCACCCATCTTCCCTCCCAGCTCCCCAGTTTCTGCCCCCTCTCTGTGACTTTGCCCAGCTCCAACCTCCAGTCCCCAAGATGGAGGGCCTCCCCCAGACCACCCCACCCACCCCAGCCAGGCCTTTGAGCGATTCAATTAACACAGGGGCTGACAGAGGCCAGCGGCTAATAAGCTTGAGACAAATTATTGTTATTATTGTTGTTATTAGATCCCGCCCACCTCCTCTGGATGCCGGCCCACCAATTAGCCCCTCTCTTTCTTCCGCTGCCAATCTCCCCGCCTCCCCTCCCCCGTGCCAGCAACCAGACGCTCCCACTACCTGCAGAGCAAGGGCCCCTCCTCTACCTATGCCCCAGGCCCTTCCCTTCCCTTCCCTTCTCCGGGACACACACATACCCATCCCCCACCCCCACGCCGTCCTCCCCTCCCCTCCTCCCTCAGGGCTGAGCTGCGACTTCCACCTCCTCCTACCTCCCACCCATCTCCGGCCTCCCCCTGCCCAGCCTCTTGGTCATCAAATCCAGTGGCTCTTTAACCCCTGTGCTGGCAGGGGACAGAGTCCAGCACTCAGTCCCTTCCCCGTCCACCCTCCCCCGCCTCCCCATGCCCACCCCCTTCCAACGCCCCTTTCAAGTCCACCCCCCACATCACAGACCACTCATCCTCTTAAGTCACTCAATTCAAACAGCCCAGGTAAAGGTGGGCGCAGGCTCCGCACAGACACTTCTCGGAAGAGAACACGAAGAGCTGACAGGCGCTAACAAGAGGCTCGATGTCCTCCGCGGACAGAGAAACGGACCTCAACCACAGGAGGTCCCAGGAAAACACAAAACACCCAGTGCTGGCGAGGCTGTGGAGAAACTGGAGCCCCCGGCGTTGCTGGCGGGGATGTGAAATGGGGGGCTGGCGGGTGCAGCACAGAAGGACCCCGGGGTCCAGCAGCTCCACTCAGGGCCGCAAACCCAAGACAAACAGAAACGTGCTCGCGCAGAAATCCGCACTCGCGAGTTCAGAGGCATAAATCACGACCGCCAAAACCTGGAGACGACACAACCGCCCAACAGCAGGTGAACCCCGACCGCTAGAGAGAACACTGTTCCGTCACGCGGGGGTGACGCACTGACACGCCACACAGCACAAGCCCTGAACACATCTCACCACGCGAGGGGCCGGACACAGAGACCGTGTCACGCATGAAAAACTGCAAACCCGCAGAGACAGGATAGAAGTGAGTGACTCCCGAGGGGAGGGGAGCGAGTACAGTCTCCCTCTGGGATGAGTGTTCTGCGGGGATGGGGGCGCCTACTCCCAAGAGGGGGTCATGTGCTAGGAGACTCACGCCTCCATGAGCTGCTGGGGTTCCCATCCCTGCCCCACCTGAACCCCCTGCTGCACCTGCCCAAATCCAAACCCAGCCCCCAGCCCCCAGCCCCACCTCCCACCGGCAGCCAGTCCTCCAGCTGCCCCCAGTCCTCTCCCCTCCCAAGGGCCCACCCCCGCCCCGCCCAGCATCCCAGGACTGAGCTTCCTTCCTCCCCAGCCCGCACCGCCACCTGGAACCATCCGCCCAGCCCACGAGACTCACCGAGGGGAAGCAGCCTGGCTGGCCCTGGCGTCCTTGACTGGCTGGGGGCCACTCAGACCTCACACCCCTGTCAGCCTGGGTGGTGACACTCCACAGCCCCACTGGCGGTGCAGGCAGGCCCTACGCTCTCCTCTCCAGCTCCCACCCACTTCCATTTTCTGTGGGTGGCTTCACCCTTCGCCCCAGGCCCAAATACCCATCCGTCCCCTCCCCTACCTCCCACCCAGGCCACCTCCCACACCCGCAGCTGATGCTGCCAGGCTCCCACCTGTTCTTTCAATGCTGAGAGCAAGTCGGCAACGCCATCAGAACCGTAAGCCCTTTTTTGGTGGGCAAACGGGGGCCTCTGTCAACTTCCCCCATTTCCTCCACAACGGCAGTCTGCTCAGACTTCTTCCATCTTCCCGGAGTCGGCCGGGTAGGCCGCACTTCCCCAGAACACAATCTGCGCCTCGCTCGGTTTCCCAGTGCACCAAAAGAGCTGACCAAAGTGGTCCCTTCTGACCCTGCCCCTGCCCCCCGCCCCGCTTTCTTCCTCTTTTCACTGACCCGCTGCCTCACGGTAAGCCTACCTCATGGCTTGCTCTCTCCCGTCGGCCTCCCACCCAGCCACACAAGCCTCACCCTTGCTCTCAGCCACTGTCCCCGTATCCTCAGGGGCACCAGCCGGCCCCGCCTCCAACCCTGTGTGGCCCTCCCGGGGGTGCAGGCAGGCGGCAAACTCCAGAGGCCCTGGCCCCCATTCCCCGCTATCTCCAAGATAAACCAGTATCGAGAATTCCTAGAGCCTCCCTGCGCGGTTATGGCGGCAGGTGCGGCAGGAGCCCAGAGGCCACCTGCCACCGTCCGGGAACACCCAGCATCCAGGTCTTCAGACACGTCTGTCAATGCTCCTCATTCCTTAGTCTGGGCAAGTAACTGAAAACTGCTTAAACAAACAAAAATACTCTCTAGGGGGAAAAAAATGGATGGAACCACGCCTATAGGCCACGCTCCGTTTGTCACCCCTCAATCAGGCCGGACCCCCATTCTTGGGGGGGTGTTTACGTCCTTCCACCTTGCCCGTTCTCCCCAGTGAAAGTAGCAGCTCCCCCAGAAAGCCTTCCCAGACTTCTCCCTTCCCTCAGCTCAAGTATCCTCTCTTTTCAAAGCACAAACTACACGTCAGACCCTCATACCCACTGCAATGGGTTCGCAATCCCGAGCCCATAACACCGTCAGAGAGGAGAGGACAAGCTCTCCGGGCGGGCTGCCAGAGTCCAACTCAGCCCTGCCACCCACAGCCACATGACCTTGGACAAGGTGCTCTGGCCTCTGTGCCTCCTGACCCTCCCGGCCCCGCGTCCAGATCAGAGGTTAACATGTGTGAAACGCTCAGCCGGAAGCCAGGCGCTCAAGATGTGCCCAGCAACCCCTGGCAAGAAACTGTTGAAGCTGGGGTTCACACAAGTTCACAGAGCCAGCCACCAAGTAGAGGCGCCAGACTCCAGCCAGGTCGGCCAGCCGCCAAGGTCATCGTTCCTTTCCTCCTCACCCTCGGGATCCTGGCACTGGCTCCCTTAACCGCCATCATTACAGTCGCAGCCTGTGGCCCCAGGTGGCCGCGGGAGCAGCTCAGGGCCCCTGGCCACCCATCCAGGCTCCTGTGGCTGGCTGCTCCGTGGTCGTGAGGCCACAGCTCTCCGTGCTCCTACGACAAAACCACGGACGCCACCAGCGTGAGTCATCCCCGCAACGAGAGGCTGGGGCTTGGGGTGCCCTGAACCAGCCAGTGACCCTTCATGACAACGCACCCCCTGCTACCCGATAACGGACACCGAAAAGGCCTTGAGGATAGCCTCCGTCTCCCCCAGACCCCAGCCGTGGCCGAAAAAAAGTCATCAGAGCCCGTGGCATTACGGTGAAGGGCCAAGCTCTGGAATCGCATGCAGAACGGTGTTCCCAGTGCAACCATGGGGCCCAGGGCTCCATCACACCCCTGAACTGGGGGCAACCAACCCCATCCCAAGACCTCAGAGAGCTTGGGACAGCGAGGACCAGACACAGGACCAGGCGCCTGCCAAGTGCTCAGGAAGCAAGTGCCGTCAAATTTAATCTGTCACCAAGAGGCCAAAGCTGCAGCTGGCTCCCGGAGGCCCCAGCACACGTGAGGCTTTGGGCAGCATGGAGGACAAGCGAGCAAGGTCTGGAGGCTGACATGTGTCTGAGCACAGGTGCCCGGGGAGCTGTGTCCCCAGCACCGACTACCGCTGTCGTCACTGCAGCCATGGGTCAGAGTGGCGAGCCCAGAGCTCACCATCACCTTCCCCCAAGCCCCAGGGTCCTCTTGGCCAACCCCTCCCTGTCTTTCAAGACACAAGATACACCACCTCCCATGGGGACAAGCTTCCCTCTGGGCACCTACAGTTCCCAGAAGGGATGGTCAGGGAAATCCCCCAGCCCTCTCCCTGGTCCTTCTGTATGTGTGTCCCCGACAGGCCTCCAAGCTGCTGCAGGACAGGAACTGCCACCCAGTGTCACCCAGCTCTGGGTCTGGCACAGGGGATCCTCAAGAAACACACACCGAGGGACCCTTCTCTCCCACCCCATGGTAGAGCGCTGTGTCAGGACCACTGTGCCCATGGGCCCAGCACAGGGCAAGCCTTATCCAGAAAATGCTGGACTGTGCTCTCCACCACAGGGAATGAGGAAAGAGGGAAGTGACAGGTCCATGGTCACCATGCTGGAAGAGACAGGAGGCAAGGCCTGGCCTAGGAATGCTTGGCTCCAGAGCCTTTCTTACAGACCTTCCACTCAGCTCTCTGGAGGGGACACGCATTAACAGCTTCCCTACCAAGTCAAAGCGACTACTACCATCCCTCTTCACCCAGGCAGAAACTGAGATGAGAGTCATTTACGCTGTAAGGTCACGAAGTACCAGGTATGGAGCTGGGATCTGAACTCAGGTCTGTCTGACCCCAGCACTTCTAAGGCCACACGGTTGCTCATGGGTCAGGCATGCTGATAAGCCCTTGGGGTTCTCCCGTTCCTCAGCTCAGCGGGTGTGCGGGTGGGGGTCAGATCTGGAAAACTTCCAGGGGAAAAAGCTAAGACAAGAGATAACAACGTGGGGATCTGATCCCAATGCTCTCGGGGCTGAGGCAGGACCACAGGGAACTACAGCAAAAGCAGGCAGGTGGACGCCAGCTGCATTTAGCCCAAGAGGCTTAGGTCTTAGGGGATAAGCGGGGATCAACAGTGACCGTGCTTCCCCAGAGCAGAGGCCGGCTGACTCCCAACTGTGTCCTAAGCACTGCCCAATACAGCCCGGCACCAGGCAGCCACACACCAAGTGACCCCTTCCTGAACGCCTCTGGACGGGGCTGTGCCGGGAGGCCTTCCCACAATTGCTCTGGGGGAGGGGGTACTCCGTGTCCAGGTCCCCGTCTCTGCCAGCCCGCTCCGGGACCTTGTTCTTGACCCTGTCCCGGTGACCAGCATGGGGCCGGACACTGGGAGAGCCTGTGGGTGACTTTTCCGTCGTGGGACGCCACCATCCTGTGCCTGCCCAACCCCCGTCTCCACGAACTGGGGTGTCCCCCCTTGCGGTCGGGGCTGGGAGTGGGGGTGGGGTAGTCAAGCAGCACAGCTGGGCGCCCGGGAGCCCTGGAGGTGGCCTTGCGGCCCGGCCCCCGTCCGCCCCGGTCCAGCAGGCCACGCGGTGCCTGACCTTGGCCCAGTCATTTCCCCTCCGGCGAACGCGCTTCCTGCCCGCCGCCCGCGCCGGGGCGAATGAATGAGCCTCCCGCGAGGACCCAGACCGTAATCACCCGCGGATCAAAGGCCGCACGCAGCCCGCCCGCGGCGGCAGCGGAACCCGGGCTTCTCGGGAAGCGGGAAGGAGCGTCGAGGGAGGGGGAACAGGCCGGGGACCCAGACGCGCCCCCCGGACCGCCGTTTCCGGTCAGGCCTGCCCGGCCCGCGCGTCCCCTTCCCCCACCGGGGCCTCAACTTCCCCCGGGAATCACCAACACTTCCGGCCACGACCTGCCGGGGAGGCTGCGGCGGCCCCACCCCCGAGCCCCCGGCCCGATCCCCGGCGCTGCGCAGGCGCGCTCCCTCCCCGGCGCGGCCCCGGCGCGCACGCGCGTTCCCCGCGGCTCCGCCTGGCGCGCCCTCGCCCGCCCGCGTCACCGGTCGCGCGCCCACTCACGCCCCCCCAGCACGCGCACGCGCACTCGCCCGCCCAGTCGCGCTCGCCCGCCCGCCTCCCCGCCCGCCCCCCGCCCGCAGCGGGGCACCCCGAGGCGCGCGCCCACCCCGGCCCCGGGTTCACGCCCCCCCCCGCCTCCGCGCCCTCCCCTCACCTACTCGGTCCCGGGGCCGCCGCGCCGCACTCCTCCTCGCTCCTCCCTCGCGGATGGTGGCAGCGGCGGCAGCGGCGACTCAGACCCTGGGGTCAGGGGGACGGGCGCCCAGGCCGGAAGTGACCTTCCCGGCCGCTTCCGCCCGCGCTGCTCCCCCTCCTTTCCCACCCCCCCGCCGGCCTCCACCCCGTCCTCGCCGCTCTAGGAAGGCGAGCCCGGAGACCCCCTCGCCGCCGCCCCCCTCAGCTCTATGGTGCGGAGCGGGCGCCCCTGGGAGCCACTTCCGGACGGTCTAGGACACGGGTCCTCCGTCCCCGCTCTATGGCGCCGCGCGCCGAGGGGCTTCGGGCCCCGCCCCCTTCCAGGACAGGAGGCGCGAGCCCGGCCCGTTAGGCGGAGACTTCCGGGTGTCTCGGGAGGTGCCCCCCCCACCCAGCCCGGCGCTCGCCGCTCGCGCCTGCGCGGTCGGCGCCCCGCGCGAGCCTGGGACGGAAAGGTGTGGGGGAGAGTGGCGTCGAGGGCCGCTCGTGCCACCCCGGGTCCTCCGGTCGTCTCTATCATCGTAACCCTTTCCGTGCCGGGGTTCGTGGCGGGTGCGGGGTCCGCTCGCAGGGACAGCTCCGGGGCACAGCCCTGACGAGCCCTGCCCGGTCCCGGGCTGAACTTCTAGGACGGGGATCTTGCTGGCCCCGAGGCAAGCCCCACAAGTGCCCTCGCTTCCTGCACCTGCCGCCTGGCATTCCGAGCGGCCAACCCCTTCCTTCCCCGGTCCCCTTTCCTCTGGGTAGGAGATGGGAGCTGGGCTATGGTTTCGTCTGGGAAGGTCCCCGGGGCTCGGAGCTACCCCTGGAGCTGCCAGAGATCCAGGGCCAAAGCAAGCCTTGCCCGTCTCTTGGCCTCAGTGTCCTCCTTTTTCACATTGGGCGCCTGCGAGGGCTTTGCATGCTTTAGGTCCCATTAATAACCTGTTCCCACTTCGCAGATAACAAGGGACACCGAGCTCAGGCACCTGCCCAAAGCCACACGCCCGGAATGCAAAGCCTGGGCTCCAGGCGTAGTAGACCACTGGCCCCAGCGGCGGGGGCCTCGCCTGCTTCCCTCATGGGAGGCCAGCACTTAGGAACCCCCACTAACTGTTGGCTCTCATTTCGGGGTCCTCACACAAAGTCGGTACTTTAATATTACAGTTTACACCACAGTGTCCTCATAGGCTAAGCCCCTCTGGCTCTCATGTAAGGATGACTTACCATGGTTACTGTAACCCTTTTATGATCGTCCTCATGGAAACAGTCACCAATAACAAATAAATATAAATAACGAATTTAAAAGAAACAGTCACCAAGCTTGGGTGTCAGGAGGATGGGGACGTACGAATCCCTTATTGGATGACACTTCTCACAGACTCAATTTAGTGAAATAATCTGTGCAAGTGTGCTCAATCCAGGACCTGCCTCATAGCCAAGTCTCAGTGAAAATGGTAGTGATCAGTAAGACTTACTAGGACTGCTACTTCTGCTCTGTCCACTGTCTGGGTCACGTCTCAGTCTGCATCAGTTGTAAGGTGTGCATTGTAGATCTTATAACACCCCTTCAGAAAAAAAAAATACTGTATTAAATGTATACATAAAAGGTCAGATATGCCTGTGTCTCATCTTCAGAAGTACCACAAAAGTAAATGTTTTTAAACTAATTATTATTGTGGGCTTGAACTTTACATCATGAGAGCTGAGACACATCTGTGTCCTCTGACCCAGATCATTCAGTGTGTGTCTGCAGTGGCCTGATGAGGGCCAAGCGGGGACACAGCTTCCTCCCTCTCCCCTTTCCACCCTCCCAGTTGGCCAGACTGGTGAGACCTGGAGAAACGCTCTTGGACAGAAGCTGTGTGTTGAGGATGGTGGAGTAGCAAGCTAGGAGGTTCCAGAGAGACACTTGTTGGCATAGTGAAAAGCGGGTTCTGTGCCTCCGTGAGCAAAACGGCCTTCTGTCTGATTGAAACCATCGATGCTTCTGAGTCTCTCTTAAGACTGCCCAACCAATAATGGGATATGTCCAAAGCATAGGACGGGGATGAAGTAGAGATGGGTGAGTGGTCAGAGAAACCTGCCCTTCCCTTCCAGAGTATAGAGACACCCCTGCAGTGCATCTTCCCTTCCAGGGACTGCAGGTACCAGTCTTGGCATCTGAGTGTGGCCTCATGATCATACTTGTCACTAAGATGGGAGCAGAGGGACACAGATCATTTCCAAGCCTCAGATCTGAAAAACAAGCATGCTTGCTCCATGCCTTCTTCCCTGGATACAGAAAATACCCAGGTCCTAGGGCATGGTAGAGCCCCGAGAAGATGGGGTCCCTCCACAACCATCTCTCCCAGTGCCCAATGCTCACCCAACATTGTTACATCATCAAGAAATAAGCATCTAATTTGTACACCCATGTTTATAGCAGCATGAATCGCAAAAGATGGAAACAAGTGGCTGTTGAGGCATAAGAAAATGTGGTTCATACGTTATCCAGCTTTATAAAGGAAGGAAACTGCGACACACAGTGCGGTCTGCTTGAACCTTGAGGGTGTGATGCGAAGTGAAATAAGACAGAAAGACAAAGGCTGTATGACTCCACGAGGTGCCTAGAGGAGCCAAGTTTATGGAGAAGCAAGGAGAGGGGTGATTTCCAGGGGCTAGGAGCAAGGTGGGGAGGGAGGGTTTCATGAGTCTGGAGATTGAGTTTTGCAAGATGCAAAGACTTCTGGAGACAGATTGTGATGATTGCACAACAGTGTGAACTAAAAGGTGGTTAAAACAGTAAATTTTATGCTCTATGTATTTTATCACACTTAAAAATTTTCTAAGTAAGGAAGCGAATAATATGACGTGCCATGATAATGCATATCACTGATATAGAATGTATATTGGTGGTCTGAACGCTTATGTCCCTCAGAACTCATGGTGCAATGTAACTCCCCAAAGTGATACCAGGATATCAATATTAGGATATTAAGAGATGGGGACCTTTGGGAGGTGATTAGGTCACAAGGGCGGAGCCCTCACGAACAGGATTGATTCCTTTATAAAAGGGACTCCAGAGAAATCTCTAGCCTTTCCACCAGGGAGGGTGCAGGGAGAGTCCAACTCTGAGCCAGGAAAGGGACTTCACTGGAAGGTGATGGTGCTGGCACCTTGATCTTGGACTTCCCAGCCTCTGGAACTGTGAGTAATACATTTCTGATGTTCATAAGCTCCCCAGCCGCAGTATTTATCACAGACTAAATCACATGAGTTTCTTTCTTCTGGAAGGTTCCTCTACCCTAACTCGTGTGGGGTTTCCAGATGTCGGGCAGTGAACACAATGGCCGTGCTCCCCTTCGGGGACGCCTCAGCGCCTAGATGGAATTGAAAGCCACGGAACTGAATAAGATGGAGCGGGAGGGGAGAGAGGGAGGGAGAGAATGGAGCGCGCCTGTCGAGAAGGAAGCAGACAGCGGCTATCTGACCCGAGCCAGGCCAATCCGTGCCCTTCCTTGGGAGTTTTCTCTCTGGGATGGAGAAGCTTTGCTTCTTCTCCACCCTGTGGAGGAAGCCAGTTTGCAGGAGGAGAAAATGTCCTCCTCTGAGAGATGAGAGGTGGGGACGGAGCACAGGTGTCTCCAGCATCCCCTGGGCCCCCTGAGGTTTGGTCATTGGGCTCTCACTTCCACGAAGTGAGTCCCTCCCAACTCCTTCCCGGAAATCCCCATTTTGGCCACCTACGTTCGTGTCGCTGTGACCGAAGCATGGTGCACCCACAAACCTCATTCGGGGTCAACGTGAGTGAACAAGGATGGGCTGGGCGAAGTGGCAGCTGAGCCCCCAGCACTGCTGTGCTCGCAGAGACGCAGGGGTCCCGGGGCCCAAGCCCCAGGTGCCAGCCCCTTCGTGTCCCCCTGATGAAACCTCCCTGACCACTAAGCGGCCAGAATAGCTGCAGGGTGGACGGAGACTTGGCAGCTGCTGTACCACCACTGAGAAGTGTCCCGAGTCAGGGAGGACACAGGCACCCAGATCACTGTGATAGTGAGCAACCTGAGCAACCGGCTGGAGCCTTCATCCTGGGCCGGGCGCAGGGCTGTGCTCTTTGTTCTAGGCTTCCTCACCATCTCAAACCCCTGAGGTCCTGCAGACCCGTCCTCAAGTTGTGAGCCTCCAGCCTGCTGCACCGCATCCCCATCCCCGGGACCCTGTGAGAAATGCAGAGTCCCACCCGCCGAGTCAGAACGGGCACTTTAACCCCGTGCATAAGCGAGTCTGGCCCACGAGAAAGTTTGCAAAGACTTAGCGTCAAACAAACTACAGGACGCCCAGTCAAATTTGAATTCCAGGAAAACGATGAGTTATTTTTTAGGATGAAAATGTGCCAATATTTACGCACAAAAAAATTATTTGTGGGGTTTTTTTTAAGATTGTATTTATTTATTTGACAGAGAGAGAGAGATCACAAGTAGGCAGAGAGGCAGGCAGAGGGAGAGGAGGAAGCAGGCTCCCCGCTGAGCAGAGAGCCCGATGCGGGGCTCGATCCCAGGACCCTGAGATCATGACCTGAGCCAAAGGCAGAGGCTTAACCCACTGAGCCACCCAGGTGCCCCTTATTTGTGGTTTAATACAAATGGAACTGTGTGTCCTGTATTCTTATTTGCTGTAACTGGCAACCCTGCGTAGAGGACCCGGTGGGCGCTTTTAGGACACCAGACACCCTCCCTGCTGGGGGCTTCCCCAGATTTCCACACTTCCTCCTTGCATCTCAGGCGCAGGGGTGGGGTCGGGGGTGCATGGAACTGAGGGGGACAGTTCCACCCCTGGGCTTTAGGAAATGAGAGGAACACCTGCCGTAGGTCCAAGCTAATCAAAGCAGAATCACGTCCTGTGGCCTCTGTCTCTGGGTAGGATGTAACCCCATTCGTGCCGGCGTGATAAAGAGGTGTTTTCAGTGGGGTGTGGACAAGTAAGTTTGTCCTGGCTCTCTTTCCAGAAGGCAGAATACAGGATGCGATGCTTGGGGTGGAGGGAAGTCATTTTGCCACCGTGAGGGTAGCTGAGACATCGAAGCAGAGAAATGTTCACCTCTAGCCTGGAAGGCTGACCTATCGCCTTCATAGACCCGATAAAGATCAGATACGTGCTCGCTGCTGCATTCTTAATGGGTCTCATGACCGTGCACACATCTCACCCACAGTTAATACCGAACTGAATGGTAAGCACCAGAGAAATCTGGTGAAAGTAGTTTCACGAGTAGGAATTCGAACGAGACGTCTACAATCACATCCTCCCTGCACATCCCCTCCTCCTGGAGCACCAGCTTCCTGCAGCCAACGCGCTGCGCTTTCTGCTCGTGGTCCTGTTCCTGTGCTGCCATAAAAACAGCTTTTTGTGCCAAGAACATCTCACGAATTTCTTCTTGACCATTAGCTTGTGGCCCCAGGTCAAGGGATACCAGTTTGAGGACAGATCCACACCACGGGCAGCAGAAAAGATGCATTTATTAATTTATTTCGGGGGGGGCACGTGCGCAAGCATGGGGGGCATGGGGAGAGGGGCAGAGGGAGAAGCAGCTCCCCACTGAGCAGAGAGCCCAATGCGGGTCTTGATCCCAGGACCCTGGGATCATGACCTGAGCCTCAAGGGCAGATGCTTAACCAACTGATTGACCCAGACGTCCCCTTCCCCCACCCCAGCGCCCCATGACGTCTTTAAGTCCCTTTAAATCAAAGGGACTCTGGAGCGGGTCCCTTTTTCAGCCGGCTGATAAACCCTTCCTTAAGCTTAAGCAAGTTGGAACCAAGCTTTCAGGACTGGTAACTGAATGCATCTCAACGACTACGGATAGAAACTCTCGCTGCTTCTATTTCACGCAGGAGAAAACTGGTGACAGGGGAGGGGAGCATGCGTGCCCCAGGCCAGCCTGCTGCCTATGTCTAGTTTTGTCCAACACCCAAGGCCACACTGGTAGTCATTTCCCTCTTTGGGGCAGCTCTGTGCTCATGGGGCTGCTCAAGACTTTCATGTGTTCAAAGACGTTCATCTTCACACTCACCATGGTGCTGGAAGGGGGCAGGAGATGCTCGGCCCCAGAGAAGCTGAGACGTCAAATAGTATGGTCAAGAGGGTGGCAAGTGGGAACAGGGATCTGAGAGCCGCTACGGAGCCCTCCCCCACTCCTAGGCCTCTGCCCCAGGCTCTGTCCTACCCTCCCAGCCTCCGCCTCTCCTCAGACCTGCTGAGCTGGGACTGGCTTTACACTGTGCCTCATTTCCGAACACTCTTGACACCCAGAGAGGAAAAAGATTACCAAGAACAAAACAAAACACACACACCAAAACCAACCAACCAACCAAAAAAACAAAATCAGAACAGAAAGACCCCTGTAAAGCCAAAAAAGCTTTTAATGAACTTGATTTAAATATATGCAATGACTTTATTGTTTAATAAGAAACACATATTCTCACTCCCGGGGTTTCATCCATTTCAAGTAAAACCTGCTGGAAGAGTACATTAACAAGAGGGGTGAGTGGTTGTTGGTGTGAACAAACCGTGGAACCTGCTCACTTTCCTCCTCTAGCCGTGAACTGTTCTCAGAGCCAGAAAAGCTCATCATAAATGCCAAGTGGGTGTGAGGTTCTGAGAAACACTCCCCGTTGCTGCAGGACTCGTGTTTTCAACGACGGGTATTTACCGTGGGCAGTTTTTCCTGGTGTTATCGCAGGACATCAGATGTTTCGAGTGGCTGGTCCCACCTCTGAGGCCAGAGGAGGGCGGGACCCAGTCTCGGTGAACTCGAGGGGCACTGCCCCCGACTCAGGATGCCCCCGCCCTGGTCCTCGGCCTTCCTCCTTGAGGATGTCCAGCGTGGAGGAGAGACGTCAAACCTCGTTAGGCGTCTGTAGCATGGCACAAAAGGGCACACGAGGTCTCAGGATCCCCGGGAGAGGGACACTGGGGAAAGGCCACATCACACAGAGACCTGTATTCCATATGTATACAAGAAAATTATTTTCTTATTTATGTATTTATTTATTTTTAATTTTTTTAAAAAAGATCTTATTTGTCAGAGAGAGAAAGTGAGCGAGCACACAGCAGGGGGCGAAGCTGGCAGAGGGGGAAGCAGGCTCCCCGCTGAGCAAGGAGTCCCATGTGGGACTCAGTCCCAGAACCCTGGGATCATGACATGAGCTGATGGCACACGCCCAACCGACGGAGCCACCCAGGGGTCCCAAGAGTGTTATTTTCAAGCTTGGTTGGAATTCTTTCTTGAAAAATGAAACTAAAAATTATTTTCCAAAAAAAAAAAGAAAGAAAAGAAAATTGATCATTATATATGGATCCCATACCAGAGAATTGGCCTTCTTGCTAAGAGTGGTTAGTGCTTGTGCGAAACCAACTTTGCTGACACCCTGATCTTGGGTTTCTGGCCAAACTGGGAGGGAATAACTGTGCTGTTGAAGCCCCGAGGTCTGGGATGGCGCCTGCGGACTCACACACCACGACTGCAGAAATCACGAACAGCCCCGGCGCACGAGTGACCCCGGTCCTTTATCACGCCTCCTCAGCCCCCGGCCACCCTGCGCTGCGCTCACCTTCCAGCCCTCCTGAGGTGCCCTGGGACCAGTACTCCAGAACCTTCCATCAGCCTGACTTTGACAGCAGGTGTTCCGGTTCCAACTCTTAGCCCAACGCATCTCACTGACTTCACCCCCAGAACCCTCCAACTCTAGCCTCGAGACAAGACATGGGGGATGAAAGCTGAGAGAATCGCTCACAGCTGTGGCCTCGGAGAGGCTGCGTTTGCCCTGGGCAGATGTGTGGAAACAGAGCTGGGCAGAACTTCCAGGGAATTCTCTGGGTTGGCAGGTGAGGTCTGCTTGGCTCCCTTGGGCTGGCGGCCTGCTCAACCATCTGCCTGTCCAGGCTCTCCCGGCCAGTGGAAGATCTGCCACCTGGGCCACGCAAGGGCCACAGGGCGGAAGAGCGGGCTTGCCGCACCCGCTGCTGGTTGTGCCTCTCAGTCTGTCTCCTAGGGCAGCCTCAATTGTCCCAGCTGTAAAATGGGCTGATGCTTTGATCTGCTCTGCAGCTCCAGAGAGAGAGCGTAGGGCAGAATAACATAATAGGCAGTGTGTGCCCCTCATTAAGCAATTCATTCATAATTTAACTGTTCATTCCTGAGGGTTTCCTGGGGCCTGGCGAAGGTGACTCACACTCACAATCCAGCCCCCAGGAGCTGGGGTGCAGACTGGCTGGCTGGCTCCGTACTCACTCATCCATCACCCGTTTACCCAATAAACATCACCTGAGCCTCCAGGTGCCGGGGGCTGGACACCAGGCATGAACAGAATCCCCTCCCCACCCTGGAGGATCTCCCTGCTTTAAAGCACTGTACAAAAGAGAAAACGTTAATTATTATTTTGAGTAATAATTATAGCTGTGCTACAAAGGAGCCCAGGAGCTTTGGTAGGATAAGGGCCAGATTTGCTGCCAAAAGAATTTTTGCCCTCAGGCCTGGGAAGTAAGGTTAAGAACCACTTTCCTTAGGGACGCCTGGGTGGCTCAGTGGGTTAAGCCTCTGCCTTGGGCTGATCTCAAGGTCCTGGGTCAAGCCCCGCATCAGGCTCTCTGCCCAGCAGGGAGTCCACTTCTCCTCTCTCTGCCCTGTCTCTCTGCCTACTTGTGATCTCTCTGTCCAGTAAATAAATAAATAAATAAATCTTTAAAAAAAAAAAAAAAAAGAACCACTTTCCTTCAATCCTTATTCACTCACCCAGGCAGGCCCCAAGCTGGGAGCTCTGACGACTGGGTCTCTGTGATTGAGGTGCTCGCCAGATGATGAGCAGGGCAGATACAAAAAAATAGTCCAAGCGCGAGATGGGAGAGAAGAGGTACTGTGGAAGCTCAGATGAGGAGCTTCATCCAGATTTATTGGGGTGGGAGTTATCCAGGAAGGCTTCCTGGAAGAGGCAGCATCTAAATGGATTGCTGAGGAATGTATGTTACCAGGTGAAAAAGTGGAAGAAGGACATCCAGGGAGTCATTCCTTCTTTCCATTCCTCACCAGTATTTATGGTGCACTCAGGCGCTGGAGAACAGCGCTGTGTGCTGACACAACACGGGTCATCGAGGTGGTGTGACATGAATGGCTACTTAATCTGTGAGGCCCAGTGCAGGATGAAGATGCAGAGCCCCATGTTTAAAAGGGCTTGGGGCGCCTGGGTGGCTCAGTCAGTTAAGTGTGGGACTCCTGATTTCATCTCAGGGTCTTAAGACCAAGACCCGCACTGGGCTCTGAGTTCAGCAGAGTCTGCTTGAGATTTTCAGTCTCCCTCTACCCCTCCCCCTGCTCACACATACATTCTCTCTAAGATAGTAAATAACTAAATAGAATTTAATTTTTTGAGATTTTATTCATTCATTTGGCAGAGAGAGAGTACAGGCAGGGGGACAGCGAGGATCAGTGGGAGCCTGAGGAGGAGCTAATTCCAGGACCCCGAGACCACGACCTGGGCAGAAAGCAGACGCCTAACTGCCTGAGCCACCCAGGTAACCCTAAATAAATAAAATCTTAAAAAAAAAAAAAAAAAAAGAGGTGACCTGTACACATGAATTACGCAAGACATGAGTAGACGGCGTTCTGTGGGAAAGTAAGCTGTTTTTATTATATGGAGCGGGAGGCGTGGGGGCTGGGCTTGCATTTATCAGTTACGTTAACTGTAAGTGAAGTTAAAAAAAAAAAATAGGTGTTTATCAACTCCTTCCTCTCCACCCCGCAGGATGTAAGGGCTTTGCATGTTATCACCCATGCAGCTGCACAAGGACCCTGTGAGGGGTGCCTATTCCCACCTGCTGCCTCAGGAGGGCTTGTTAAAGCAAAGTGCGGGGCCCACCCCCGCGTTTCTGAATGGGTGGGTCTGAGGTGAGAGTTTGCATTTCCAAGCAGCCCCCAGGCGATGCTGTGTGGCTGGTCTGGGACCTGACTCAGAACCCTCAGGCCACTGTGGTGGGGCACCACGATCATGCCTGAAGGAACGGGGTACTGCGGTGAAGCTGAGGTGAACCCGCTCCCTACAAGTGGCTGGCCTCTGGGAGAAGTTGCTGCATCCCGCCCTCCATCTCCCTGCCAGGCCCATGCCCTGGCCCGGGCCCACTCGGGCCGCAGTCCTTCTGAGGCCACCTCTTCTGATGTGCACCAAGGCACCACATTAAAACTAGAGGAATGCCGGATCTTGCAGGCCAGAGTCTGCACTGAAGAGCTTTAAGCAAGGGTGACATGTTCCTGTAAGATTTAAGAGCCCCGTGATGGATGGAAAAGCAGAATGTGATATCCATATACGTAACGAATTTTTAACCAGTCTTAAAAAGGAAGGTAATTCGGACACGCACCACGTCACAGGTGAACGCAGAGGACATTGTGCTACATGCAGTCAGCCCGTCCCAAGAAGACATACAGCCTAATGCCACCCATACGGGGTACCGGGGGCTGGGGCAGAGGGTGGGAGGGAGAACGGGGCAGACTTTCAGATCTGCGAGAGGGAGTTCTGGAGATGCTGTGAGCGGGAACGGATCAGCGGTGCTCCTGGAGCAGAAAGGAGGCCGGAGGGCTGAACTCACGAAGGAGAGGAACGAGGGGCAGACCGGTGGGCCCGGCGGGAAGCTCGCATTCGGCCACCGACCGCAGGTAAACCTGGGGGAAGTCACCGTCCGTTCAAGCAACGGGAGGTGGGACGACGTCCAGCGCTACGCCCGGCCCACGCGGCTTGTGGGAGCTTCGACCCATCTCCTCGCGTTTCCTCCCGCCCTACCGTTTCCGAGATGGGGAAACTGAGGCAGGGCCCTGTCCGATGGGGGCCCGCCAACGACGTGTGGCCGGCAGCACCCTCTCGCGATTCACGCAGGAGCGGACCCCGAGGCCAGACGCTGTGCGCCGGGCTCCCGCCGGGGAAGCCGAACCAGGGCGCCCGGGTCGGCCCCAGCCAGGCGCGACCCGCTGCGCTCCGGCCTCGGACCTTGGCAGCGCCGCCCGGGCAGACCCGCTCTCAAGGAGACGCACTCCGCAGGCCTAGCGGCGCCGAACTCTGGCGAGGCCCCTCCTCCTCGCCTGCCCGCCGCGACGGCCCCGGGATTTCATTTCCCGAGCACCCGCCGGCGTCCAACCTCCACCTGTTTCGGGACAATGCCGCCATGACGGCTCCTCCTCCCCACCTCGGCCTCCCCGTCGGCACGTCTGCGCATGCCCGCGCGCGAGCCAATGGGCGGGGGGGAAACCCTGCAGCCATTCTGGGAAATGTAGTTCCAAGCCTGGCGCGCTGAGAGGCCCTGTTTGCTTGGGCTAGTAGGCCGCGGGCCGTCCTCGACACCCCTTGGAAAGTGTAGTTCAGAGCTATCTGGAGACGGGCGCGCGAAGTTCGTCACGGCGAACTGCTAAAGGGACGCGTCCTTTTGCCGCGATGCTTCCTGGGAAATGTAGTTCCGAGTGAGGCCGGTGGGGGGCGGGGGGAACGGAAGGCTAGGTGTCTGAGTGTTGGGGGGAAGGGGACGGATGAGTTTGGCGCAAAGCCTGCCGGGGTATGGAGTCCCGGTGAGCTTTGTGCGCATGTGCGACGAGTGAGGGGGCTTGGGGGGCCTCGTCTAGGAGAGTGAGGTGAGCGAGGGGGGCAGGGAGGGTTAGGGGGGCGGTTGGATGCGCTTTGGGGAGAGGGGGGCTGGAGGCCGGAGGACCGAGGGGTGGAGGAGCGGGTGGAGGGGAGAAGAGGGGGGCCGAGCGAAGCGGGAGGTGGGCGGGGGGGATGGGAGCGGGAACGGGAGGGGGAGGGGCCGGGGGAGGGTCGGGAAGTGGGAGGGGGCTGCGGCCCCGCGGGGTGGGGAACGCCTGCGGGAGTGGAGAAGCGGGGGCGGGGTGCGGGGGAGGGTCCCGAAGGGGGAAGGGTGGGGTGCGGGGGAGGACCCCGGAGGGGGAGGGGCGGAGTTCGGGGCGTCGGAGGCTCAGGCCGCCCGCCGCGCTCCTCTCTCCGGGTGCTGGGCGCCCGCGTCGGGGCCGGGTGCGCGGGAGGCGGTTGGCCGGCGGCTGGCCGGGGCTCAGGCTGGGGTCGCCTGCGGGAGCTGCCCCCGGCCGGGCCCCGTCACCCTGCGGGCCCCCTCCTCCGAGGCTGGCGAGGTGCGGGTGCCGGCGTCTGGGGCTCCCTGTGCTCGAGCCCTTGCTGGCGCGGCCGCTGCGCTCCGCATCTGTTTTCCTCGCCCCTCGCCCTCAGGCGGCGACGCTCGCACCTGTCGGGTTTTCCGGCCCATTTTACAGCCCGGGTGATGGGGACCCCGTGTGTAACAGGTGCTCGTGTACCGTGTGCGAGCACGGACCTCTGGGCGGTTGCAGAGCTGGGGCTTGCCCCAGAGCCCTTGCGCCCCAAGTATGTCCCGTGGGCCCGTGGCTCTCAGCCCCAGGGCTGGGGGCCCGTATTCTGCTTCTCTGGGGAGACACGGCGATATCTGGAAACCTGTGTGGCGGTCACAGCTGGGGTTTGGGGAAACGGCCGCTGGCTTCGGGGATGCTGACAGACCTTTCGCGTGGCATGGGACGGCGGCCACATCACAGAAGCATCCGGCCCCACGTGGGACTGGTGCTGAGATTTGGAAACCCTGCAGTGGACAGTCAAGTCTTCCCTGAGCGCTTACTGGATCCTGGGCTACTTCTCGGTCACAACCCTGGCAACCCCTTGCGGAGAAGGAGCTGTTATCAGTCTTGGTTTCCAGGTGGAGAAATTCAGTACACAGAGGGCAAGTCACGGGTCCAGGGTCAAGCACTGGATAAATGTCCGAGCTGGAAATGGAAGCAGCCAAGGCCCGCAGCCACCTCTTAACCCTTTAGTTAACCCAGCGTGCTGTGCAGAGGTGCTGGGTGCGACCCCATGGGCTCTGGGGTCCCACAGTTCCAGGTTTGAATCCTGCCTCTGAGTGATCCTGTTGCCTTCTGGTCGTGGTGCCCAACCTGCAGGGCTGTTGGGGTGCTTGGGTGGGGGCATTGGGAGGCGGAACCTGCTCAGCAGCTGTCTCCTGAGGCTTCCAGGGTAGCGCACAGCACTCTGGCCAGACCGCAGTGGAGGGTGAGGATTGGTTCACCTGGTGGAACGACCTTCCTTCCTGCTTCCTGGGTGATGACCCCAGGAACCAGAGGAAGGTCCAGCTGGCCCTGCTCTCCACTCACTGTGGACAGCTGATGGCTAACCTGTGAGCCCCCTCCCCTCAAGACTGCAGGACCCTTCAGCGTGATGCCTGAGTCCTGGGTCTCTCAGGTCAGGTTCTAGTCCAATCCAGGGGGGATCTTTCTCATAGCAAGCGGGCTTCTCTGTGTCTTTGGAGACTCAGCTCTGGCCTGGGTCTTCTGGGAAGCCTTCCCTGCCGCCCCAGGCTCACCAGCCCTTGAATGGAGGGATGGGAGGGCAGGAGGTGATGTTGCAGACTGGCTGTGGACCAGGCAGACAGGGCTGTGAGTTTAGGCTCTGTGACTTACTAGCTGAGTGAGTTTAGGCAAGATGTCTTCATCTTCTCCATTGGCAAAGTGGGGGCAATAATACTAAAATCCCATAGGACTGATCATCCCATAAATTTTCTTTGAGTGCCAGCCAGCACGCTGGGCTCTGTGAATGTGGTCTCTTGCTCTCCGGAAGTGTCAGTTCTTACGAAGGAAGACAGCACACAAAGAATATCCTTGTTTTGTTAAACACTAAAGGAAATTAGTAAAGGTGACGGGATAGTAACTGCAGGGTAGGGTGTATGGATGCTGTGTTAATCGGACGGCTTGAGGAGGCTCTCTGAGTAGGGGAAATTGCATGGAGGCATCAAAGAGGAGGAGCCAGCTGAGTAAAGGCGGGGGGAAGAGCAGTACAAAGGCCCTGGGGTAGGACTAGCATTGAGTCTGAGAATATAATCCAGGAGCTGGTGTGGCGGGAGTAGAGAGAGCCAGGGATAGAACAGTGAGAGATAAGAAAGGTAGGCAGATGGGAGACCTTCTGTAGCAAGGAAGCAGCCAGAGGGTTTTGAGTGGGGAAGTAACATAATGTGATTTGTGTTGAGGGAAAAAAAACCGCTTCTGATTCTTGTGGGGTGATTTGCATCTAGGGTGGCAGGCTCAGGAGCAGGGAGATGATGCGGGAGGGTGTGGTGGCTGGCCCAACAGTGAGAGGACGTCCATGGTCAGTGCGTAATACTTAAGAGCCAGGGCTTTGGACTTGGGCTATCCCGGGGACCTTTCAGCGCAGCCACGCAGAGCCTGTGTCCCAGAGCCAAGGATTCCTGTCTCGACCTCCTTTGCTGCAAACTGTGGTTGGCCATAGAAGTTTCTCGTATCATGAGGAAAGTCGTTCAAACGCAGACTTTCTCTTGACTCCCACTAGTCAGAGCCCTTGTCTGCCTCCTGCCTTGGGTCGCGAGAACTGTTGTGTAGTCCTGATCAGGAGAAGCTGCTGCCCCACCGACGCCCCAAAACACAGTGGCTCAAGCCCCGTAGAAAGACTGGTTTCCTGACAGTGCAGGGTGTTGCGGCGTGGGTCAGGGCCGATACCCACGGGGCCGCCCCGGATCCCTCTGTGTTGGTCTCCCACCGTCAGGACTTGGCAGACTGTTTCTGGAAGAGCCAGACAGTAGGTGGCTTTAGCCACGTGGCAGCTCTGCGGTTCTTCAGTCTGTGCCACTCGCCTGCAGCTCTGTCTTCCGAGCTCAGAAGCAGCGGGGACGGAGCCCGCGCAAGTAGGCGGCCGTGTACCAATACAACTCTATTTAAAAGAAAAGGCGGTGCTTGGATGGCTCAGCCAGTTAAGGGTCTCCCTTTGGCTCCGGTTGTGACCCCGGGGTCCTGGGATAGAGCCCCACTTTTGGCTCCCTGCTCAGCGGAGCCTGCTTCTTCCTCTCCCCCTTGCTTCCTGCTTTCTCTCTCGCTACCTCTCTCTCTCGAATAAATCAATAAGAAACCTTCTAAAATTTTTAAAAAAGGAAAGAGGCAACTGGCTGGCCCGCTTGGTAGAGCATGCGACTCTTGAACTTGGGGTTGGAGGTTCAAGCTCCACAACCAAAAGATAAAATCTTAAAAAAAAAAAAAAAAGATGGGCTGCCGGCCCGATCTGGCCCACAGGTGGCTGTTGGCTGACCCAGTCCTAGTGGTTCTCAAGTGTCGTGAACTCGGGGCCCCTTTACATTCTTAAAAGTTACTGGAGATCCCGAAGTATCTTTACTCGTAGCAGTTGTGTCTGTGGGTAAGTGTCCTATTAAAGCGGAAGGCCAAAGAAATTTCCAAGTATTTACCAACACCTATAGGAATAGAAGTAGTCGGCATTTCATATGTTGACATAAATAACCTTTTTTTTAAAATGGAAAATAACTGTGTTTTCCAAAACAAAACATTGGAAACGTGGCCTTGTTTTTCTGCGAATATCTCCAATTCCTGACTTGAAAGGAGACGGCTTCTCCGTTCGCATGTGTGTGTGCAGCCTGTGGAAGACCCCGGCGCGCCCGCATTGGGAACAGTTCTGACCTTGCAGTACCCCGGGGGTCCCTGGACCACAGGAGGACCTCTCTTCTAGCCCGGGGTCTTTCAGCCTTAGTGCTGTCGACATTCGGGACTGGACCGTTCTGTGCCACGGGGCTGCCCTGTGGGCCGTAGGTCCGCCAGCTGCCTCCCCACCGCTGGACACCCGCCGCCCCGTTCCCCTACCCCCATCCAGCAGTCAAAAGTCTCCAGACATCCCCAGCTGCTCCCGGTGGAGACGCTGCCGTGTCTGGGTCCCCTCCTTTGGGAACGGGGAAGAGGAAGTGGAGGTCACACGGCTTCCTTGGAGGGTGGGGGGATTGCGCAGAGGAGGAAGGGGAGAGTGGATGTGGGCCAAGTCCCGCAGTCCGCCACTTTTCCCGATCCCTGGACGTGACTGGGGGCCATCCGTGTGTCGGACGGCGTGGGTGGCCGCGGGAATACCGAGTGGGCGCCTCAGCAACAGACGCGGATTTCTCTCAGTTCTGGGGCTGGAGCCCAAGGTCGGGTGCAGGCAGATCCGTGTCCGGGCTGGGGGGCAGCCTGCTTGTCTCCTCACGTGGCAGAGCACGCCCGGGGACGTCTGTTCCTCTAGCGGCACCGATCCCCTCGGATTCAGGCCCCGGCCTCATGGCTTCTCTTCGTCTCTTTCCCCGTTTTTACTGAGACGTCATTGACATAGAGCGTTGCGTTCAGTTACCATCTGGGTACGTTGTGACACGGTCGCCATGGTGAGTGCGGTTCACATCTGTCAACTCACGCCGTCACCCTGGTGCTTGCTGTGGTGAGGACGTGTAAGCTCGCTCCCAGCAGTTCCGCGCGGACAGCGCCGTCCGTTAGAGCCCCCGCGTCTTCTAACCGAAGCTTGTGCCAGCTTCAGCCAAACCCACCTCCAACCCAGACACCGGGGTGCCGGGTTAGCGCTCCGTGTGGGTTTGGGGGACGTGGATAAGGAGGCGGCTGGGGGGTGCTTTGGAGCGGGCATGCTGGAGCCCCTGCCGCGGGGGGCGCGGGGTCTGCGTGTCATCGGGCGAGCAGTCGCGGTGGCGATGGTGCCGGCGAGAGCTGGGGGCTTTCTGAGCCCGGCCGTGCCACGCTGTTCCCGGCTCTCCGTGTGTTCACTCCTCACACAAAGCCGAGGGAGGAGACTGAGGGGCAGTGGGGCCTGCGGTCACCCGCAGGGAAGGGCGGAGACAGGGCCGGAGCCGTGCTGTCCCCGGACAGGGTCCCGTCTCCCCTCCTCCAGCACCTTCCTTAGGCGCTCACCCTCGGCCTTGGAGGGGAAACGGAGGCACAGAGAGGCACCACCCCTTTCCGGGTCCCTTGGCTCCCACCTGGGCGTGCTTGGGGCGCAGCCGGTGGGAGGCGGTGCTTTCCCGCGTCACCCAGTCGGGCTCTGACTGTGCTGACTCCCCTCCCCACAGGCGCTGCTGTCCCCGCAGGACTCGCAGACCCCCATGGAGGTCCCGTCACCCCAGCCCGTGAAGCAGGAAGGCCAGACGGCCGAGGGCCTGACCCTGGACTCGCCGTGGCACCGCTTTCGCCACTTCCACCTGGGCGACGCGCCGGGTCCCCGCGAGGCGCTGGGGCTGCTGCGCGCCTTGTGCCGAGACTGGCTGCGGCCCGAGCTGCACACCAAGGAGCAGATGCTGGAGCTGCTGGTGCTGGAGCAGTTCCTGAGCGCGCTGCCCGCCGACGTCCAGGCCTGGGTGTGCAGCCGGCGGCCCCGGAGCGGGGAGGAGGCCGTGGCCCTGCTGGAGGAGCTCTGGGTGAGCGCGGGGCTGGCGGGGGCGGTGGGGGGACCAGCTTCCCCCTCACCTGACTGGAGACCGGCCTCCCCCTTGCTGCCTGGAGGTGGAGGGCCTCAGGCCTCGGGGCACAAGGGAGAGTGGGAGGCTTTGGGGCGGGTGTACGCGTGCAGGGGGCGCCCCGAGACTGCCCTCCCTCTGACTCTCACGGCAACTTTGGGGGTCTCCGGGACCGCCCTCCAGTTGCATTCCGGGGAAGGATTCAGAGCCACCTGAAAGCCGTCTCCTCGCTCACATTGGGGTTTGTCACGGCCGAAGGGTGCAGATCGGGTCGGCGGAGGAAGGAGCTGCAGGGCCCCAGCCCTGGCCCGGAGCCTCCGGCCGCCCTCTCACAGGGGCGCGTGGACAGCCTGAAGTCCTCCCGGCCACGGTGTGTGACTCGTGCCTGCAGTGTCGCCGGCCGGGGTGGCTCCCTGAGCCTCGGTGCCCGGAGTTTGCTGGGCCCCAGCGTGCAGGCCTGACCCCCATCGCCTCTAGCCCCTGTGGGGGCCGGGCAGACCCTGGGCGTCTGGAAGTCTCTGATACAAACTGTACCGTGGGACTGTCCAGTGTGGCCCAAGGCCCCCAGGCACGCAGACGCTTGTGTCAGGCAGGGTGCCCCCAGGCCTTACAGGTCACCACCTGGTGGCTGAGGCAGACGCCAGTCCTCTCTTTGTGGGAGGCCAGATGCTTTACTGAGACGGGGTCGCCCGACCGGAGCCTGTGGGCCAGGCTTGCCCCCTGCCCTCCGGCTTTGCGGAGAGGGGCACAGCCAGGCCTGTCCGTCTGCACAGTTCCTGTGGCTCTTCTGCCTGAGCGGGGACGCAGACCGGTGGCCCGCAAAGCTGGAAACCCTTACTCCTGGTCCGTCGCAGGAACAGCCTGCGGACCCCCGGTTTAGAGCCGCGCTGTCCGTGGAGCAGTAGTACGTGAGCCTGTATGTAGTCCTGAACGTTCCCGTAGCGCGTAGCATGGTAGAAAGGGTGGAAAGGAACAGTGGATTTAATTATTGAACTCAGCGCGTCCAAGCTCTTAGCGTCTTGGCAGTGGTGTGTGAGGCGGCTGAGCTGGGGGCCCGGGATGTGTGCAGCACGGGGTCCCAGGCTGGGGTCACCACCCGCTCGGCCATGCGGGGATTTCCCTCGGCCCCCGGGGATCCCAGCAGCCAAGAACAGTCCTCAGAACCACGGAGGCCCGCACGCTGCTGGTGGCCACGCCAAGTGGCCGTCAGAACGACGGCGGGTCACCTGCTGGGAGTGCCCTGTTGGCACGCAGCCGTGGTCTCGTCCATCCCTGTCTCCTTTCTGGCCCGGCTCCCTCTGATGCACTCTCTCCTGCTTCCTGGGGCCCGCCTCACCCCTCCGTTGCTCCTCTCGCGGCCGCTTGTCTGGGTCATTGTTCCCCGCCGCTGCCCCCGTAACCCATGGCTGCAGAGCAGCACCGCGGAGCCCGTGCCGTAGAGACAACCGGATGAGCTCTCCCGGGATTCTGGCGGCCAGGAGCCGACTCCTGCCAGGAGCCTCGGGTCTGGCTGGAACCTGGCTGCGTTCCTTCTGGCCGCTCCAGGGAGGGCTCCGTCCCTGGGCCTCGCTCAGCCTCCGCTTCCAATGCCACATCCTTTCCTGACCTCGACTCTTCCCGTGACGCTGGGGCTGTCACCACACGTCAGCATCCTCTGCTAGGGGAGCAGGGTCCGTTGTGTCTGCCACGGACGCAGCTGGGTGCCCGAGGAGTCGGAAACGGTGTGGAAAGGGTGTCAGAGTCTCGCCGAGTCGTGGTTCCCAGGGATGCTCTGACAGCTTCCCTGTCTGCTGGGGCGTCCTTCTCCCCCTCTGCTAAGAGAGCAGCCTCGGGCGGGGAGCCAGCCAGAGCGTCGCTGGACGGGGTGATGCTGTTCTGTGGGGTCACGCCACACTGTCCCTGGCCCCTGGATGCTGCTTCCCCATTGCTGTGGGACGGACAGCTGTTTAAAGCAAAGACGTGAAGAGCGACGGTCACCTGGGCATCAGGCCTTTGCCCTCAGACTGTGGCAGAGGGACCCAGAAAGCTGGAGTCTGGGAAATGCCTCCGGGACGAGGGTGTTTATGGGGCCGGGGTCCTCCGTGTGTGGGCAGAGCCTTCCCTAGTGCTGCCCCAGGCCCGGCTGCCAGGGCCCCCAGGAGCTCCAAAGAGCCTGGCTCCCGGGCCTCTCTCAGGCGCGGAGCTCGCTGTTACCGGCTGCAGGGGCCGGGGCCTCAGTGGGCTGCTTTTGTTTAAGATTTTATTTAGGAAAGAGGGCATGCAAGTGAGGGGAGGGACAGAGGGAGAGGGAGAAGCGGGCTCCCGGCTGAGCCGGGAGCCTGACGGACAGATGGACGGACAGAGGGGCGGACGAGGAGGGATTCCATTCCAGAAGCCCGGGATCATGACCTGAGCACACGCTCAGCTGTTGAGCCAGCCAGGTGCTTGGCTTCCGTGTACTTTTAACTTTTTGGGGGTGGGGGTGGGGTCCAGTTCCCTGCCGGAGTCAGGACAGGGACCTGTGCCGGCACCGCAGGGCCCCGCGGGCTGCCAGCATTCGGTGCGTCTCCTGGGGAGACCCAAGAGGAGCTCCATGTGCAGCTGTGGCTTCGCTCCGCACCATGCCTTCGAGGCTGACGCGTGCAGTCGTGTGTGTCGGGGTTGGTTCCTTTCTCGCGCCAAGTGGAATCCCGTGGTGGGGACACGCCAGCTTCTCTGTCCCTCCCCCGCTCAAGGACCCAGAAGTGGTCTCCAGTGCTGGGTGGCGTTGAATGCAGCTGCTGTAAGGACCGAGCCGTGCCTGTCTGCGTGGGCACGAGTGCTCTTTGAGCTGTGGCCGAGTGCGAGGGCTGGGTTTCGCGGAGGGTGTGTTTGGTTCTAGAAGAAGCCTCCCAGCTGCTTCCTGAGGTGGTGGTGGCACTTGGCGTGGCCACCGGCAGCGTGCGGGCCTCCGTGGTTCTGAGGACTGTTCTTGGCTGCTGGGATCCCCGGGGGCCGAGGGAAATCCCTGCCCGGCCGAGCCGGCCTCGTGGAAATCCTTCAGTGTCGTGGCGCATGTGGCAGTGACTAGAGCGTGGGTCCTTGAGCAGGGGCCGTGTCTGTCCCGTTCAAGCCTGTGTCCCTGGTGCCTTCAGTTTTGTACGTGGTGGGTGCTCGGAAGGGGCGTGCCGGGGAGCGGCGGGTGACCCTCCAGGCCACCTCCGTTGGGTGCAGGTGGGCAGTGCGCAGTGCCGGTCGCATCTGTGGAGCGAGAGCCTGGTCCAAGCTGCAGGTGAGGGGAGACGGCTGGGGCAGGGCTGAACTGGCCGTGCCCAGTCCCCCCGTCTGGTCGACGGCACACAATAGCCAGGGGTCCGCCCCGGCCAGCCCAGGAAACCCAAAGGAAAGCAGGTGGGCGGGGGGCGGGGAGAGCCCGGGCTGCGGTCAGTCACAACAGGAAACGCCCGCTGGCCTGGGCCTCCGGGGTCAGCGCTCAGGGAGTCCTGGGGCCGCGGAGGAAGAGAGCAGGGACAGCCAGCAGGGGAGAGGCTGGCGGGGCCCACGTGCAGGAGGGCAGGCCAGCTGCGGCCCCAAGAGTTGAAGGCAGGCCACGGGGCTTGCTGAGCCCGTGCATCTTGGGCCAGAGAGTGAAGCTACGGGAGAAAGACCCCCCCTCCCCATGGCCTGCGGGACCCTGCGGGACCCTGTGGCCAGGCCTCCTGCCTTTGCTCCCCGCACCCCCCACCTGGTGGACCTGTGGGGTGGGAAGTGCAGACTTGAACCCAAGTGTCCTTGCTGCCCCAGGCGAGCCGTGCTGGCCACTGGGCAGCTCCGTGTGCGGCGCTCAGGGGTTCCCCGAGGACCCCTTGCCCTGATACCACCTGCAGGTTTGGGGCTCCCCGGGGCCAGCCTGGGTTCAGTAATTCCTGAGAAGGACTCAGGACTTGACAAGAGCTGGGGTGCTCCCAGTTCTGACTCGTTTCAGTGAAAAGACGAGAAACCCTCAGGGCTGGGTCCAGGAGAGCTGCTGTCCCGGGGGCACCGTGGGGACAGCACTGTGCTGACGAGGGAGGCTCCCAAGCTTGGTGTCCAGGCTTTTTCCTGGGGGTCAGCTGTACAGCCTCAAGGCCGACGCTAGTCTCCAGCCCTGTGGAGGCTAAGAGGCCCCCATGAAACCTGCGGTTAGCCCAGCCTGCCTGTCTCCACCCAGCCCTGAGGGGTCAGTACCGCACAGTGTTACCCTGTCTCCCGGGTGATGGCACGCGTCCCAGGGAAGTCAGCAACTGGCCAGAGGTCAAGGGGCTAGTTAGGGAGGCGTGGAACCCACAGGCCCTGGCTCTAGATTCTGCTTCTAAGCCTGCTGTACCCCAGCGACGGAGCCCCCAGTGCCTGGTCCAGGGCCCGAGCCTCATCCCCACGGCCCTTCTGCCTGGGTGTCTTGCTCGGTGCACAGTCTAGCATCCCATGCCTGGGACCCCAAACCAGAGAGCCCCAGGCCATCCAGAGGACGTGTGTGCCCTAGAATCACCAGGAGAGCCTGCTGGCGGTGCGGCTTCCCGGATGGTGCTCGAGGGTGGGCCGACGCAGCTGCAGCAGAGGCGGGCGGCGGGGGGCACCTGGCCCATGTCCCGCTCCCGGGCGGCTGTGCCGTGCCAGTCCAGGTCAGGACCTGGGGTGAGACCGAGTGCCACTTCAGCCCCTCCGCCCTGACCCCAGGGTGGGAGGTAACATGCTCAGGGTCCCACACGCAGGTCTGTGGCCGGAGGCACCTAGGGACCTAGTCAGCCTCATGCCGGACCCTGACTCTACACCTCGGTACCCGCTTAACTTGACCCTGTTCTTCAGGAACCATTTCTTCATCAGAGCAGAGGCAGACGGTTTGACCCTTACCCTTTCCACCACCCGTCACTCACTTGCTTGGTGCCTACTGAGAAGAGGCACCGGGAGTCGGAGCCCAGCCCTCTTCCATGGTGGCGGGAATGTGCCACGCGACAGGTCTGGCAGTGCCTGTGAAGGTTAAACACAGGCCGCCCTGTGAGCCCACAGTCCCCACCTGGCGTAGGAGCCCACAAACATCTGTCCCTGATGCGAGTGACGCGGCGGCCGGGCGGCAGGCTCTGTAATAGGCAAGCCGTGGAAGTGCCCCAGGCGCCCGCTGGGATGGAGAAGTGGCGCGGTCCAGCCTCGAGAGCGGATGCTGCTCAGCCACACACGCCCGCTGGAGTGACCGTCCATGACGCGATGTGGAAGGGGGAGGGAGCCTGTGAGAAGGGGCTGTAGACAGCAAGATTCCGTTAACGCAGCTTCCAGAACAGGCAGACCCACAGATGCAGGCCTGCGGGTTCCCCGGGGCTGGGGCAGGGAACCTGAGCGACTGCTACTAGGTCTGCGGTTTAGTTTGCGGGAGATGAACATATCCTAGAACTGGGGGTGGTCGTATGCCCGTGAATGCGCTAAAGGCCACGGGATTGTATTCTCAGTGGGGGAATTCTGCAGGTGAGTCACGCCTCGCGACAGTTATTAAAAGGACTGGCACCGGGATACACAGAAGGCAGGCGGGCCAGGCCCTCCCCTCCCGGAGCCGCCCTCTGTGGGAGCAGATGGGCAGCAGAGGCATAGAAATGCCGGTGGCGGTTCAGGTGGCTGTCGGGGCGCCTCCTGAACGCTCCAGGACCAGGTGGTACCAGCTCCAGACTTTTCAAAAACTGAAGAAGGTGTACCTCCCGGCTCCTCCTGCGGGCCAAACCAAGGACGCCGCGAGGAAGAGAACTGTTGGCCGGCGTCCTCAATCCCAAATAATGGTACCGCATGAAAGACCCCCCACCCCCCGCGCCAAGAACAAGGGTACCTGTGTACTTAGTGGTTCTATGTATGAAGTTTCTAGAACATGAAAACAGCTCTGCAGCGACGGGAAGCGTGCATCAGGGTTCGCTGATCCGCGCTGTGGAGAGGCACAAGGAAACTTCCAGGGGCTGATACGCTTGCCACCTCGGCACTGGTGGCAGTTTCGGGAGCGTCTGCATGTTGGAACTCACGGGATCCTGTGCTTTAAATATATGCGTTCTTTTAATCTTTTGTTTTTTAAAGATTTTATTTATTTGATAGAAACACAGTGAGAGAGGGAACACAAGCAGAGGGAATGGGAGAAGGAGAAGCAGGCTTCCCACCAAGCAGGCAGCCCAATGTGGGACTCCATCCCAGGACCCTGGGATCATGACCTGAGCCAAAGGCAGACTCTTCATGACTGAGCCACCCAGGCGTCCCTAAATATATGCATTTGTAATGTGCATCCATAGAACCTCCATGTTGAATAGTGTGGTGTGACAGGTAGCAGGATAGGGACCGTTCTTAAGTCACAGAGGCTAATAAACATTTGTGTGGTAACAGCAATGGGGGCTCAGTCAAGTCTTGAAGGACATGTCTGAGGTAGACAGGGAGAGGGAGTCCTCTGGGAGCTGGAGAAGAATATGCTAAAGAGTGGAGGTTGGGGAGAACCTGGCGCGATCAGGGCATCATTAGTTTTCTACTGTGGACTTCCGGGAAGGGACCTGGCCGGGGCTGGGGCTGGAGGAGGGGGTGGCAGGGCACGCTGGCCTGTGGGCCACAGCAGAAGCAAGTAGCGGGTCGGCACCTTGTGGCACCATAACACCCTGAGCCGCACGAGTGCTCGGGAATCCGCTTACAGCCTGCTGGAGCAAAGGTGACCACGCAAAGTACTCATCCTGCCACCACCAGACAACGAGGGCGTTCACAGGTCCCAGACAATGCACGTTTGCAAAAAGCTCCGGAAGCCCCGTGCAGAGTCGTCTTGCTAGCTGATAGAATTTTAGGCATCGCTGACTTCCACCCTAAGTGTTGCATTTGAAAAAAGTAAATATGAGAAGGAGGTTGGGTGTGTGGAACTCAGGAGTCAGCTCTCCTTTGTTCGCACCAAGATTCTGATCTGTTCTTTGGGGACAGGGGCTTAAGAACAATGACAATAGCATAAAGACACCTAGAATAGTTTGAAACATTTTCAGTAACCTTTGGTGTTCCTGGCTGGCACTGTCTGCTCAGAAGTGATCTACCATTTGATCAGGGGAAAGTTCCATTCCTGAGCTTTATTTTTTTCCCCGAGTTAGAGATAGCTTATGTGTTTTTCTTGTGTATTTTGTCAAGGAGTTTGCACTTTATCCAGAGGGCAGGAATTGTGAAGCTAAGGTAGGATTTAAAGCTGCTGTATCAGTTGTCCTTTGCTACATAACAAATCACCCCAAACTTAGAGGCTTGCCACAACAAATGCTTGTTGTCTCACAGTTTCTGTGGGTCAGGAATTTGGGGCAGATCTGACTCCGGGACTCATGAGGGGGTTAGCTGGGGGTTGGAGGATCTGCTCCCCAGACAGGTCCCTCACCTGGTAAGCAGCAAGAGGCCTGATGGCCGGCTTCCCCCAGAGCACATGGTAGGGCTTGATGACTGAACGTAGTGGGGTTTGAAGGGGAGAAAAATTAGAGCCTGTCGCTGTGGTTTCTCATTTCTGAGCGTGGTATCTCTCATTTCAGGGACCAGCAGTGAGGACACCTCAGCATGTGACAGAAGGCTCTGGGGTGAGCGCTGGAAAGGATGATGTTGGGATGATGCCCTTAGGTGAGTAGCTCACCCCTCCCCCACCCTGAGGGGGTCCCCCTCCTGCTCATCATTCATTTTCTCAGTGAACATTCCTGGTGTCCCTGCCACGTGCCAGGCCCTGAGCTGGGCACCTGGGCTGGAGATGGGTCAGACACGCCCTCACAGAGGGCACGGCGAGGTCTGACGGGATAGCGGGTGCCTAACCATGCGTCCCAGCTGTGTGCCGGACGCCATTCTGTCAGCTCTCTTGCTGCCTGTGTTGCCACGTGGGACTGGCACCCAGTACATCAGCAATTTTTTCCTCAAGAAAAGTCCACAGTTTGGGTTTTTATGACATGCCTGATTTTCAAACGTTTTTCACATTTTTAAGCACATTGCAGTGTACCAAGCCGACACCACCTCTGGCTGGCCTGCTGGGTACACTGCGCCCTCTGGAAGTCCGTGCCCAGCAGACTGGACACCCAAGGTCCAAGCAGCGTGCCTGAGGCCACACAGCAAGTCAGGGCCAGAGCCAGGTGGGGACGGTGGCTTCTGCCGCTGACAAGAGGTGTCTCTGCACCCAGGAGAGGCGGCCAGGATGCCCGGGCGTGGGAGCTGGTGGCCGGCGCGGAGGAAGCGTGCGGGTGGGGGCAGGAGCTTCACGCTTCGCTGTTGTACTGGGGTCATTTCTGTAAACTGGATCGTGAGCTGGCGCTCATCCCCCCAGAACTCCATAGAGCAGTTTAAAAACCTGGAGAAAGGAAATGCGAGGTTCATCGTCCCCCGACTTACCCGCCCGTCCGTTTCCCCAGATCCCCACTCAGACGCCACGCATCACACGTCATGCGGCCAGCCTGCCTGCTCGTTCATGCCTCTGTCTCCCCACTGCCCCCCTCCTCCATCCACCCCCCCACCTGCTGTCCCTCCCTCCCTCTCTCCATTGTCCATCTGTTACTTTATTTTTTAAGTTTTTTTTTTTTAATTTGACAGGCAGAGATCACGAGTAGGCAGAGAGGCAGGCAGAGAAGAGAGGAGGAAGCAGGCTCCCTGCTGAGCAGAGAGCCCGATGCGGGGCTGGATCCCAGGACCCTGGGATCATGACCTGAGCTGAAGGCAGAGGCTTTAACCCACTGAGCCACCCAGGCACCCCTCCATCTGTTACTTTAAACCAGGAACTTTAAAAAAAAAATTTTTTTTAAAGATTTTATTTATTTATTTGACAGAGATAGGGAAAGAGGGAAGCGGGAGAGGGAGAAGCAGACTCCCCACTGAGCAGGGAGCCGGATGCAGGGCTCCATCCCATGACCCTGGATCATGACCTGAGCTGAAGGCAGACACCTAGTGACTGAGCCACCCAGGCGCCCCAGGAATCTTTTTTTAAAAGGTTTTAGTGAAAGAGCATGGGGGGAGCAGGGGGAGAAGCAGACTCCCGGCTGAGCAGGGACCCTGCTCCCAAGGGGGGACTCAGTCCTAGGATCTGAGGTCATGACCCAAGGGGAAGGCGGATGCTTAAAGCACTGAGCCACCCTGGCGCCCCACCGTCCATCCATCTGTCCCCCCACCCCCGTCCACCAGTCCGTCCATCCGTCTGCCCGCCCCCCCCCCCCCCCCCAGCCCCTGCACCATCCACCCACTGACGCTCCTGGACACGCCGCTCATCTGCATCCCCGTTAGCTCTCCTCCCGCTCAGCCGTGCCCGCGCGCCGTCTCCATTTGTTAGGCACGGACTGCACTGTGCGGGGTCCCCGCGACCCATCAGCCCTTCTCCCGCCCCCATGGTTTCCTGACTGACACAGGCCCGACCCCCCCACCCCGCGGCCTGCCCCCGCCCCCTGTGCCCTGCACCACCCCGCCCTCACTCTGTGCCTTTGCCCGGCAGGAGATGCGACCCCCGGGGTGGAGGTGCTGGCGACGGGGGACGCCCAGGCCACGCGTCCCTACAAGCAGGAGCCGGGCAGCCCTCCACCGGCTCCCGCGGCCCCTGCGCCCGGCCTATCCCCCTTCCTGGCGGCGGCGGCGGCGGCCCCGGGCACCACCTCCTGCCCCGAGTGCGGCAAGGCCGCCCTGAAGCCCGCGCACCTGCTGCGCCACCGGCAGAGCCACTCGGCCGAGAAGCCGCACGCCTGCCCCGAGTGCGGCAAGGCCTTCCGGCGCAAGGAGCACCTGCGGCGCCACCGCGGCACGCACCCCGGCGGCCCCGGGCCGGCCCTGCGCCCGCTGCCCGCGCGCGAGAAGCCGCACGCCTGCTGCGAGTGCGGCAAGACCTTCTACTGGCGCGAGCACCTGGTGCGCCACCGCAAGACGCACTCGGGGGCGCGGCCGTTCGCCTGCTGGCAGTGCGGCAAGGGCTTCGGGCGCCGCGAGCACGTGCTGCGCCACCAGCGCATCCACGGCCGCGCGGCGGGCGGCGCGGGCGCGTGCGCGGCGGCGGGCCCCGGCGGCGGGGGCCCCTTCCCGGCCTGGCCGCTGGGGTAGCAGCCGCCGCGCCCGCCGCCCGGCCCCTCCCCGGCCCGCAGCCCCCTGCTCCTGCGCCGGCTCCAGTCGGAACCTTTGTTTCTTCGGCTCCTTCTGTCCCAGGCCACACGGCCCTATCCGGTTGTCGCGGCCTGCCAGGCCGTCCCACTCCGTGCAGGTGCGCCCGCGAGCCCGCCGCCCCCGTCCTCTCCACCTGCCGTGCGGGGCCCAGCGAGGCCGGCCGGAGCCCAGGAGAGGAGCGCGGGCCCCTGATCCAGAGGAGGCTGGAGGAAGGAGACGTCTTGTCCCTAGGAGACCCCTCCCCACGGGTAGGGGTGGTTCTGAAGGATGGACTGGGCTCTGCTCGTGGGCTCCTTGGGCTTGCCCCTCTCTGAGACGGGAGGGCGCGTGATGGACAGAGATGCCCGCTCCGGGGAAGCACCGCGGAGGCCACAGTTCACCAGCATCTGGAGAGTAATAAAGTTACTGATGAGAGGTGCCCGCGCAGTCCCGGGTTCTGTGTAGGCGGCCCTCACCTCCCACACCCGTGTCCTGGGGGGACCTTGGGCACCAGTTCCTCTCCTTGAGCCTGGAGAGGAGCCTCAGAGGTGGGTTTCATCCAGCGCCCTGGGGGGCCAGGAGCAGGTGTCTTCACTGCCGCCCTTAGAGCCAGAATGATGCTCAGTAGAGGGACTGGCTTGAAGACAGACCCATTTGGGTTCTAACCTCGGCCTGTGGCGTTTTGGCTGCTGGAGCTTTCATACCCGCTCTGGGTCTCAGTGTCCACATCTGTAAACAGCAGTGGTCCCTACGTCCATTGCCGGAGTCTTCCTGGGGGGAGGTACCCATTCATGGGGGACCCCCAAATACCAGATCAGTAAGTCTTGGGAAACCGATTTTGTCAAGAGAGGGATCCAGTATTCAATGAGGATGGGGCATGAGGTTGGGGGCCACTGGTCCGGGACCCTGCAGAGGGGAGGTCCGGGAGTGGCTTACTGCGGAGTGCAGACCCTGGCCTGCTTCATCAGCTCCTGCAACCCCCACCTGCCTTGTGCTCTGTTCAGCACAATCCTGGGGTCAAGCCCTGCTGTTTCGTCTTCAGGAAGGTGCCGCAGCACCTAACCTGGAAGACCCCGGCCACAGTCCAGGCCCTGGCCGCAAGGGAGTCTGGGAGGGCACGAGCTGGACCGTCAGGCATCTGCAGCTGGAGGCTGGCTCCCCCTTCCAGCAGCCGTGAGGCAGGACAGTGCCCAGACCCTGAGGGAGGCTGGGATGGCGTGTGTCCGCCAGGGTGCCCTGGAGCAGCCCCGAGGTCGCAACACCCGCCCTGTGTGACAGGCGGGAAGGGCGGGTTGGAGGTGCCGTGGGGCAGGGAACGCAGACTCCTGGCTTGCCCTGCGTGAACTCCCACACGCGCCCTGGTCACAATGCCGTGTCCCCGCGCCCACCGGCCAGCAGAGGAAACTGGCTTGAGAAGCCGCATCTGCTGCTGCAGGACCTCGGGGGCGGGGGGGGGTTCTGAGGGTGGGGTTCCGTGACAACAGGACAAAGCGCTCCTGGCTGTGGGTCAGGCCCTCGGTCAGGCGCGGAAATCCTCCGTCTGGTTTATTGCCGTAGTGCAGCAAGCCTGTCCCCAGCACACAGATGGGGGAAACGGAGGCACGGGAAGGGTGAGTGGCTGCGACCCCGCTGGCCCAGCGCTGGCCCGTCATGCAGGGATCACGGGGACTCCGGCTCCCGCCTCGCTCGGGCCTCCCCGCCTCTGCCACCCGCGCAAGCCCGGCTTTGGCTGGGGAGGTTCCGCCCCTTCCGACAAGCTCCCCGGAGCCTGATTTCCCCGAGGAAGCCCCTGACGCACGCCGCCTCCGTCAGTGTGGACTGCTGCTGAGGGCGTCCCTCAGTCGGGACGCAGAGTCGTCGTGTGCCATGCTCGTGGCTCGGGTGGCGGAGCCCAGACGCAGCTGGGGAGATGCGGGCACCGGCACTCAGGCGCTCGTTCCCCGGTGCCCGCCAGGGGGCATGCCCCACCGGCCGGCGTTTACTCCCATGAAGGGCCGAGTCCCCCTCGGAGGCGGCAGAAGGACCTCCCCAGGCCAGTAGGAAGCTTGGTGCCAGCTGGTGGGGGTGCGGAGTGCTGCTGACAGGACCCCCCCGCGGCCCCCCGCCCGCCCCCAGACTCACGGGGGCCACGGGTGTCTGTCTCCATGTTGCTGGGGTGGCAGCAGTTGGGGGTGACCTAAATGTCCATCCACAGAGAGTGGGGGGGTGCGCCGACATTGCCCGGGAGACGCCCCGAACTCAGAAATAAGAACATCCAACGGAGCCTCCTTAGAAATCACGCAGGGCATTAAAGTGTCTGAGGGTCGTCTTGTGATGAAGCTGCGTCTGGGCCACGACTGTCTGGACGTCGCCGGTTAGCTCTCGCCAAGGTCGAGGTTAACGTGCCCAAAGCTGGATCGCGTGACCAATTTTGGTCACTCTGATGGACGGGACAGCCCCAGGTGTTAGGGTTCACTGTCCTGCGGGTCATTAGCCAATGTGGGCGCAGCGGCCACGCTCTCCCACGCTCTCCCACCGGCCGCCGGTCCTGGTTCTCGCACTCTCCTTCCAGTGAGGTCCGGCCTTCTGCTGGCGGCCACGGGTGAGCTAAAGAAAACGGCTCTGCACAGACCAGCAGTGATGGGGAGGCAGGGAGGGAATGGCGGTCGCGGACTCTGCACGTGAGGAGAAGCAAGCAGGTAAAAGCCGTGCCACTGTGATGAGGCCGGTGACCTCAGAGTCCCCTGTGACAGGCCCCCTCTGCAGTCTTGTCTCCATCCACCAGCACCGCTGACCAGGAGGTCTGGGTTGTGCTTCTGGAGGCTGGGCCTCGACTTCTCTGCTTCCTTCTTCAGCAACAAGGAGTGAGACCGTGGCCCGTTGCGGTCCCTGTGGGAACTTGCTGGTGGCCAGAGGCTCTGGGCGGCCACGTGCGGGTTTCCCTCCTGCTTCATTCATCTCTTGGGTCCTGGCACAGCAGCTCTGTGGGGAACCCAGCAGGGGTGAGTCGGTTTCTCCCAGGGCTCCCCCCGGCTGCTGCCTCCTCGCCCCTCCCTTGTCCCCAGTTGAAGGGAGTCAGCCATCAGGGGCGAACCCCAAGTCTGTACTTGCTTGTGAGGAGGGGAACCACAGGAGTGCCAGGTCACACCCCAAGGCTGCTCCCTCATCTTCGTCATCCCCCGCTTCAAACCCTCACGGCTCCCGGGGACAGCAGGAATGGCAGTGAGCTCTCCGTAAGCAAAACCAACACAGGACGAGGGGCCCGTTCCCAGACGAGCCTGGGCCTTACCGCACGGCAGTGCCAGGGTTCCGAGAGTGAGCCCGCAGAGCGGAGTAGGGCAGGACCGTGTGGGGCGCAGGTTCGAGGCCAGCACCGCTTCCTTCTGCCATGTTTTCTTAGCGAGCAAGCTACAAGGCGGGCCCGCATCCCGGGGTGGGGAGAAAGGCCCCACGTCCTGCTGAGTTCGTCCCAGAGTCCCATGGCCAAGGGTTTGGATGTGGGGAGAGGTGGGGCCCCTCAGGGCAACCCCTCCCGTAAATAACCCTCCTTTACGCAGGAATCTTTTTAATGAACACCCCCTGTGGCCAGGCCGGTACAGAGTGGCCCTTGGAAAGAGCAGTGAACCAGAATGAGTCCCTGCCCAGCCGAGCAGACACTAACGGTCCCGGACATGTTTGGGGGCAGACAGTGGAGATTGGAGAGTTGGGAAGGTCCGAAGAAGGGCTTGGGTGAGGCCTGGGGAAGCCTGGACAGGAGAGGGAGCAGCCAGACGCGAGGCCCTGGGGCAGAGCGGGCCCGGTGCTGGGAGGAGCTGGTGCCGCTGGAGCGAGGAGGGAGGGGAAGAGGAGTCCTGAACGTCTGGGCGGAAGTGAGAGGTTAGTTATATTTTCAGCATGCTGGGAAGCCCCTGGAAGGTTTGGGGCAGGCACTGCATTATCCCGTTTGTATTTTAAATGCAACGTTTGGGCTGCCCTGTGGAAAACACGTGGAGGAGGGGGAAAAGGATGAAAGCAGGAGACTCAGAGGCGTTGCTCAGCTTCCATAAGATGCAGGCGAGGGTGAATCCCTTCTGGGAAAAGAATAAAGTGTCTTTCACGGCCTCACGGTGACCTTGGATCCAACCATATTCCCTCTTGGCCAGTCATGCAAACGGGAAGATCAGTAGTACTTCCGGGCATGGCTGCATGGTGGTTAGGCAGGTAGGCGACAGAATGCAAATGCCTGGGTTTGGTTCTGGTTATTTACTATCTGTGCAATCTTGGGGAAGTTACTCAACCTCTCTGAGCCTGTGTTTGTCTTTGGTTCGGTGGGGGTCATTTCTACCCCACAGGGTTATCAGGGGGATTCCCTGAGGTCAGGTGCACCGTGTTCTTCGAACATCACTTGGAGCCCGGTTAGTGCCTACGATTACTAGAAGTAGGATTATAATATCTGGTGAAAGCACCTTTCCACAGTTTGTCCCTTCCCAACCTGCTTTATATGCAGTCTCAATATTTCAACAACTCCCTGAAGATACTATTTTTATTATTTTATTAAAAATCATCTCTAAAGATGAGCAAGTTGACAGCTACTTAGGAAGTGGCAAAGCTGGAATTCAACCCCAGGCACGTCTGGCTCTGAAGTTCTCTTTCCATGTCCCTTTCTTGCTCAGAAGAAACAGAGCAGCCTGGGGAGTGAGAAATGCCAGGACACTGAGGCACTGGGAAGTGCTGAATTCTGGGGTGGGGAGCCAGTTAAATCCCCTGCACATGCCCCCTTCCCATCACAGAGCCCAAGGGAAAGTCTCAGATTCCTCTTTTAATCTTGAGCATCAGTGGGCTTCTAGGGCAGGGGAGTCCAAATGGCATAATGGGGGCCAAAGAGGTTGCAGAAGCCAGTGAAGGAGCTGGGGTACACACTAGGGACTGGTGAGGTCTGTGGTGAGCCCGAAAGAACACGCTCTACCAAAAGCTGCCCTTCGGCCCCGGCCGGGTGGCTGCCAGCTGGAGACTTGGACCCAGTGTTTACAGACTGACATCCCGAGAGAAGCCAGAGACCCAGATCTTTATGTGAAATTTCTGAATTCTACACATCAGTGACTCAGCCTGCAATTCTTCAAAAACACTGCAGAGGAACCAAACCAGATGGAAAAAAACAAAACCAGAAGCTGATGCACTGAAAGCATGCCCGAGGGTCTGGTCGGGGCTACCCCTTTGCCACATGTGATCTGATTCCTCAGTTTACCAGTGAAGCAGTGGAGTGTCTCTCCCACAACCGCATGGCCGGGCAGTGAGATATGAGGATGTCGGAAGGAGTCAGGGTTCTTTCGGGGGTCTGGGGTTTGGATGAAGTGGTGGACACAGGAGTGGAAAACCTGGAGGTGTTGAAACAACACTGATTTTTGGGTTATGAGCAGGAAAGGGAGTGGGGTCTTAATCCTAACCCACGTTCCCAACCCCATGGGGCACCAGGGTAGCTCAGTCGGTTGGGCATCTCTTGGTTTCAGCTCAGGTCATGATTTTAGGGTTGTGCACCTGAGCCCCAAGTTAGGCTCTGCGCTCAGTGGGAAATCTGCTTCCCCTCTCCTGCCCCTCCCCCTGCTCACATGTTCTCTCCCTTTCTCTCAAATAAATAAAAGTAAAATATTAAAAAAAAAAAGTTCCCAGGGCACCTGGGTGGCTCAGTGGGTTAAGTGTCTGCCTTCAGCTCAGATCATGATCTCAGGGACCTGGGATCGAGCCCCGAATCGGGCTCTCTGCTTGGCAGGGAGCCTGCTTCCCCCCCTCTCTCTGCCTGCCTCTCTGCCTACTTGTGATCTCTCTCTCTGTCAAATAAACAAACAAAATCTTTTAAAAAAATCAAAAAGTTCCCAACCGCAAGTGATAGCATGCCTGTGTCCTTTAGAAGATTAATTGTAATCCCTTAATCCCTTAATTTTGGTCCATGAATGAACTGGTTGAGAGGCACTGAATATTCAGCACAATGGACAGAGGTGATTGCTTGACGCTGAGCTCCAGGAAGGAAGAGGTGTTTGACCCAACTCCCCCAAGCCCATTTTTACCTATGTGAAGGGATTTCTTTGGTAAGATTGAAAAGACAAACATGGGTCTCAATTAGACTTCAGGAGAGTTTCGTGAATGCCAAATTGCTGGACGACGTTGGAGGTGAGCGTGGATTTGTAGAGCCTGCCTAGCTCAAAAGGGGTAAAATTTGAAGATGTTCACATGTATGTTTAGAAAGAAACCCTTTTCTCTAATAACATGTAACAATCCCCCCCCCGCTACATCTCAAACCATCGTGGTAACGAGTCAATAACAAGAAAGACACATCCCACTATGACCGTGTCAAGGTTTTACCCCATCTTCTTTTAGCTTATGTTATTTTATTTACCCTATTTTTTCAGTCTACTCTGTCACAGACTCTGAAGGAAGAATGCAGGAGCATTCCAGGCAGAACCAACAGCAGCTCTCTCTGTGTCCATTTTCAATTCCACTAATACTATCCATGCCCCTACAAGGAGAGCAGAAGCTAGAGAGATACAGCCAACCCCAATAACATGAAGGAGCCCGTCCTCTCCCACACACCTTCCAGTTCACAAACAGAGGAAGCTGACACATCTTCTGCACTCCTAAAATTTTCACAACTTGATATCTACTCACATGCTTTTCCACCTTTCCCCTTCCCTGCCTTTGTTGGTCACCTCTGGTGACTCTGCCCATGAGTCAACTACGCCACCCGAGTCTGTGCCTGTGTAGGCATCGGTGGCGGCTTTTGCCTGCTGCCCTTGAAAAACCATGATGATCACTGGCCCCACGCATTCTGCCCCCCTCAGCTTTGCACAGAAACATTCTTAGGGAGGTCAGCTCCAAAACTCCCCTTCCTGATCACAGATTCCTGTCCTGTCATTTCAGCATCTTGATCTTGTGGTATCATGAGTCCAGCCCTCACCAGCCCAGCCCCCTTTGAAAATCGGAGCATTCAATGAATCCTGGGTCAGTGATTCAGATGGGTCTTTCTCCTGCAACACCAGTGGTTTGTGCTGCCCAAAGCTCTCGGGACCCTTCCCTCCCACCCCCATTTAACTCTCTGATGAGATGGATACTCTCCGTGGTGCTGGTGGGACCACAGACTCGTGCTCTCTTGCTGAAAGACAATTTCAAAACGTGTATAACTTTTGACTGAGTAACCTTCCTTCTAGGATTTGAGACTAAAGAATGAGTCAGACATGGAGTGCTTGGGTGGTTTGGTCAGTTGAGCGTCCGACTCTTGATTTCAGCTCAGGTCATGATCGCAGGGTCGTGGGATTGAACCCCTCATCAGGTTCCCCATTCGGCGTGGAGTCTGCTTGAGATTCTCTCCCTCTGCCCCTCCCCCCTGCTTGTGCACTCGCTCTCTCTCTCTCTCTCTCTCTCAAAAATGAATTTAGAAAAGAAGGATTGATCAGCTATGTGTAGGAATATTTATGTTCTGCAATGCTCATTGCCTGCTTCCTAAGATTGAATGCCTGATAGTGGGGTGGTAAGGGGTGCCAGGCAAAGACCCAGCCAGTGTGAGGTCGAAGCTTTCCCTGGTGCCCTGGGACATGTGTGACTCCAGGGCATGTTACTTCAACTCTCAGAACCTACATTTCCCCTCTAAAATGAGATCCTGTAGTACCTATTTTATAGGGCCGTTTCTCAGATTAAATGATCCATATAAAGATACCAGCACAGTCCCTGGCGTGGAGTGAAGGTCGGATGCAGAAGCTGTCCCTTTTATCATCCATTCGGCATTGCTCTGCAGACGCTTGTTCCATTCCCTGAACTCTGAAGAGGAGCATGAATCTGATCTTAGATGCAAATATCCTCTCTGGCCCTCTGTGTCTCTGTCTGCCTTATCTGTCCATCCGTCCATCCACCCCTGTAGGTATCTAACTGTGTAGCTATCTAGCCATAGCTCCCATGTCTGAGTGTTCCCTAAATAGCAGGCGCTATCCTAAGGACTTTAAATATATTTTTTGAAGATTTTATGTATTTATTTGACAGACAGAGATCACAAGTAGGCAGAGAGGCAGGCAGAGAGAGAGGGGGAAGCAGGCTCCCTGCTGAGCAGAGAGCCCGATGCGGGGCTTGATCCCAGGACCCTGAGATCATGACCTGAGCAGAAAGCAGAGGCTTAACCCACTGAGCCACCCAGGCACCCCCTAAGGGCTTTAGATATTAAGGCACTTAATCTTTACAAAACTCTGTGAGGCAGTTACACTTAAGGCCCTGTATTGTTACTTAGCTAGATAACTTTCAATTATCTTTCATATCTATCTACCTACCTACCTACCTATTTTTCTATTCTATCTATCAATTATCTTTATCATCTGTCAATCATCTTCCATCCATCCTTCTATCTATTATACTTATCTATCAATTATCTCTACTATCTATCATTTCCAATTCTCTATTTTTTCTCAACTCTGTCTCTCAGTTTACAGCCTCATCCTTTAGACACAAATATGTTATTAGTTGGGGGCAGGCTGAATCGTCCTCCCTCATTTCTTCAAGTACTTGGTGGAAAACAGATGGGGTGGGCAAACGTTTCCTTTAGATGCTAGTGGGTGTTCCCAGCAGAAGCAGAATGAGTGTGGAGAGTGCGGGCAGGGAACACCGCTCCCTGCATTTGCTCTCTTTCAAGTGCCTGCAGCTTGTCGTCACCAAAGCCCGCGTTCTGCCCCCCTTCAGATGCGAGCACGGGGGACAAGCTGCCTTTGGCACCTAACCCACGCAGTGACAACTGGGGACAGAAGGGCGGAGGGAGGTGTGGTCTCTCAGGAAACGGTCGGTGCAAGTTCTAGAAATCGGCTCACCTAGCCTAACTCAAGACATTTTCTGATTTCTCTTTCAATTTCTTCTCTGCCCCGTTGGCTGCTGTCTCGTTTCCACGTGTTGGCGAACTCTCCAGTTCATCTAGTCCACACGCTCGCAGTCGGGGAAGACACCGGGTTGTGCCAGACCCTGTGTTCTGCAGACCCGCTGTACCACAGCCTTGCCCCCGTCAGGACTCGTTAAGGGGACAGATGTCATGTCACGTGTTCTTACACACACACACACACACACACACACACACACACCCTATACAAAGGGACCCAGGAGACTCCGGGAGGTGCTGGGTAACTCTGTTACCTGGAATTTGGTGATGGTGCTACGGGCGATTGCCTGAGTCCCAGCTCATCCGAACACGCAGACCTTTGTACATCTGGTACACATCCATGAAGCTGTTCTTTTAACCTCCAACGCAAGGTGGCCTAGTGACACTCTGCTTGGTAGGAGCAGATAGTTGGAAGTGCGGGAACGGGGTGAGCTTTCAGATCTATGCAACTCCATGGCTCAGGGCTACCCCGTCTTCCCATCCTGCTTTCTGTGCTTCATTGTCAGTCCTGCATTTCGCTCCCTCTCCCGGTGGCGTGGCAGTGGCGTGGCAGTGGCGTGGCAGTGGCGTGGTGACGATGCATGTCTATGCAGAGATGCGCTTCCAGAAACTCTTTCAAAACACTGAAGGAACTACACCTACGTCGTCTCAAAGTATCTCCCCAAAGACCCCAATAATGGAGGGACAAAATTAACTTTGCTGTGTGGACATCTGGCCAACGCCCCCTTAATCAGGCAGTAAGTTGACCCCACGGAGACCCCACGGAGAGCTGATGTGCTGAGTCCCTGGGATGGGACGCACGGAGGACAAGGATGGAATTTATATGCCACCACGCTGATCACTTCTGTGGCTTTCCTGCCCAACACGCGTAGCCCGCATCTGATCACGAGAAAGACGGACCCAGAAGGAGAAGCGTGCCACAGAGCAGCTCACTGGTCCTCTCATAAAAATGCCAAGGAAAACGTCGAGGTTGCGAAAGAGAAGGTAGAGACAATCTTCTAGTTGTAAAGGACACTGAAGAGGCATCGAGTGGGGGTGTTTCTTTTGGGGTTTTGTTTTGTTTGTTTTGTTTCGCTATAAAAGGACAATTGCTATTGGGACAGTGGGTGAAATTTTAAGGTCTGTGGTTTATGAGGATGGCCTCCATGTTACACTGGTGATAGTCTTACTGTGCTCACGTTAGAGACTGCCCTTGGTTTTAGGAAGACTTTAGGGGCGAGGGGGTGTAAAGTTTGCAACTTACTCTGGAACAGTTCAGAATGCTTGTATGTATGTCTGTGCAGAGGAGAGAGGTGGGCGTGGGATCAGGACGTCCAGTGCAGAAAATGTACACCTTGAGAGAATCTGAGTACTGGGGAACTATTTGGACAATTTTCCTTTAAGTCTAAGATGACTGCAAGGTAAAACGTTTAAAAAGGAAGAACTTTTTCTTCCCCAGAAGCCCCAACAAATATCTTCCCTGCTCTCAGTGACCAGAATAATTGGGTCTTCAGCACACTGGCTTGCAGACAGCATGTTCAGGCTCTGGAAACCTATCTTTGGAAGGAGGAAGGGTGAGCTTCCTCAGTCTCCTGCCATCTCCGTCAGGGCAGGAGTGGATGACTGTCCCCATAACACTGGAACACATACAAGAACTCTGGCTGAAACGTGGCGAAAACCCAGCAGACTCCTCACCCGGGGGACCAAGTAAACACAGGATGGGAACTGCAGTGTGCACTAGGGAAGGGGTCTTCATGTCCACGCTCCGAACTACAAAGAGCCACGCGGGCTCAAGACAGACAACGGGCTCAGCCACAGAAATGCAAAGAAAGCGGCATTTCTTGCACACATTTTGGGGGGGGGCATGTGGTTGGGTTCCCTTCATTTACTTTTCCAGGATGGGTTAAGTAAGGAAGCGAGGGCTGGTGATGCTCTCTGCTCTGATTCTCCAGCAGTCTCCAGGTAACCATCTCTGGGCTTCCAGCCTCGTCTGCCCGTCCCTCCGTCCCTGTGAGCACCACCCCTCATCCTTCATGATCTTTCCCAGCAAAGCCATTTACACCTTCCTGTCACTTTCTGCCTCCTTTCTCCTCCAGAGGAGAAATGACGGATGCCCGGAAATGAAGGTGGGACCAAGCAAGGATCCTCATGGTCCTGTGTCTTGCTCTCACTCGACCCCTGTCCCAGGGCTTTCGTTCTATAATTGAGATGAGACAGCTCCCTTCTGCGGGGGTGGGGGAGAGATGTGGCGATGGCACAAAGGTACAGATGAGGCCCGGGCCCGGGCTCTGCCTGGTAGAGATGGGGACCTCCCCCCACCCCACCCCATGCCTGGTGAGAACCAGGACTTTTAGGAAGCAAAGTGCAGGCATACGAGCCCCTCCTTGATTCTGGGGTTCCTTCCTCTGGAAAACTCATCCCTGGGGCCAAGAGGGAGAGAAACAAAGACACGGATCAATTAAAAACCAGAAACAGTGGGAGATCACACACACACAGGCTTTTGTCCACCCCACAGATCCTAACTGAGTGCCAGGTGCCATTCCAGGCACTCTGGCACGGTTTTGCAGCCTCGGGGCTCTGGACGTCTGGGGCTGGACCATTCTTTGGGGGCGGCATCCCTGGCCTCCTCCCCCCGGAGACCAGAAGCGCCCCCAAGTCGTGATGGGCCAAGACGTCTTCAGGCATGGCCACATGTGCCCGGAGGAGCAGAGCCGCTCTGGGGGAGCACCTCTGGGCTCATGAGGAGCGAGAAGCCTTGCCGCCTCTCGCTGAGCCCGTTCCCGGGGAGGGGGAGATGCCCGGAGAGCTAGGAAACACCCGAGCAGGTGCGTCGTGCAGGACGGAAGCAGGGGACGCAGCAAGAGCCCTGAAGGTGCGCAGAGACCCCAGCACTGCGGGGCCGGAGAGGAAGGGGCGCAGATGGAAGCGGGGTACACAGACTCAGGCTGGGTCCTGAAGAGGGGGCGCTGAAAGGCAGGAGGAAGGGCAACCCGTGCGTCTCAGAGCTGAGCGCCTGCAGGGGAAACGGAGGTGAAGCAGAGAAACCTTTCCCCGGGGCAGCGTCCTCTTCCTGACCTCACAGGCCAGCTTATGAAAGCCCTTCCGTGCACAAAGCCTCATGCCCACCTCCACCCTTGGCACGCTCTCCCATCGTCCCCCCAATTGCGCACACCCTCCCTCCCTCCTCACTTCCCGACTCGCCGCCTTCCTCCTCGGGAGGCATAAAAGCCACAGTCAGGCGCTGGGGCCCCAGAGAGCCCCGGAGAGCAGCGGACTCCAGTGAGGTGAGAGCAGGGCCCAGTGGGGAGGGCGAGCAAGGGGGAGGGGGGCACTCGGAGAATCCGGACATGCTGATGGGGAAGGCAGGGCAGGCGCGGGCCGAAGGACGGCGGGGCAAATGCGCCTGCGAACCTTGAGCCTGCGTCCCCGCTGCTCCCGGGGTTCTGGGGGGCCGCGTTTCACCTGCGGTGTCCCGTCGCTCACCCGCTTCCTTCGCGGCTGTCCCTCAACCAGCGCTGCCGCTTTGCTTAGATAGACGTGTCCCAGAGTGGAGCGCCACAAAACCGGCCATGAACTCACAAGTGTCTGTTTTACTTTTCCGCCACGTATTTGAGGCGGGAGGACCCACGCGTTAGTCTCTGTTCTGCGCTAGAATATGGTGCACCTTACAGTTCGTTACAGGTCGGACAGAGGAAGACGGATCCTGCGTGATCTCACTCCGGGGTGGAATCTGGAAACAGCAGCCACGCAGGGAACAAGATCGGAGGGGGGTTGAGCAGAGGCAGGGCTGGCCCGGGCACCCGGCTGTGAGATGCGGGCGTGCTGGGGACACGAGGGACGGCCTGGTGGCCGTAGGGGACGCTGCTATGTGTCTTTACAAGCTGCCTAGAAAGAGTAGGTCCTACGAGCCCTCAGTGCGATGAGAAAGGAGCTTTTGTCATAAGTAGACGAGGTGACTGATGTCACCCCAACTTACTGAGGAGACCCTTTCCCGATATCCACGGTAAGTCATTGTGCCCAGACAGTTGCAAGGAGATGTTTGCCGGTCGTGGCTATGCTTACGGCCGTGACGACGGCGCGGGACTCTGGGCTGCACGTGTGTGTCTGGATTTGTCCCGAGTGTGTTCACTGCTTCCCGTTCCTCTGTAGAGCAGTTACACCTAATGACACTAGAAACACAGGAACACCCTCACCACCCTCTGTTGGCAGCATCCCGTAGCTCCCAGCGCCCACCCTGCCGGCCCCCCGATGGCTCCCCCTGTCCGTCTGGTCCTGCTTCTCGCCGTCCTGCTCAGCCTGGCGGAGTCTCCCGTCTCTGTGCCCGTCCGCCAGGTGAGACCTCCGGCTTCCTCCCCACCTGCGGCGTGCCCAGTCCCTGCCCTCCTAGAAGAGCTTCCTGATGCTCCTTCCTGAGCCAGGAGCCATGGGCTGTGGGGCGCCTTGGCCCCGGGCATGGGGTGGGACACCAGACACGGGGGTCAGGATGCAAAAATGCCCGAAGGATTAGATCAGCGTTGCCCAAGGTCCAAGAAGATGCCTTTGGTGAGCTCCTGGTCATTCTAAGCTGTTTGGTCACCAAGGACGGGGCCATGCCCCTAGGGTTTCTGCCAAGCCCTGGCTGATGTCGCTGGCCACAGGCCCACATTCAGGGAGCCTCCGGCTGGGAGCATGGGCTGTGGAGACCCGGCCGAATTTGGTTCCGTCACTTTTTAGTTGCATGACTCCTGGCAAGTTGCCCATTTATCTCTCTGTCTGTCCCTCTGAGTTCTTCGTAAAATCACAGTGCCACAAGGGTTAACTGAGTTCCCCCAGGCCAGGTGCATTAGCTGGCCCATTACCAGACCCTGAACACCCGGGCTGGGCACTCAGGCCGCCCCAGGTTTGGGTCCAGCTACCTGCTTTGGTGCCGGGGTCCTCTGCCGGCCCTGTAAGTTTCTTGGAGCTCGCCGGGACCAGAGCAGGGGCCGGGCCGTCCCCCGGGCCGGGATCTGACCCCCCTGCAGGGTCGCATGCCCAGAAGGCACCTCCTCTGGGTTTTGCGGTCTACTGTTGCCGTCTTGAAAACTTTCATCGTGTTTGAGACGAGACCTTTCATCTAAGTCCTCTTGGAAGGGGACGCTGGCACGCGGAAAATGCACGGTGCATGTTAGCGGCTGTAATTGTCAAGGGAACACAGCCACTTGCCTGAAGCCGTCTGGCGCTGTGGCTGGGTTTGCACCGTGTGTGTGTGTGTGTGTGTGTGTGTGTGTGTGTGAGAGAGAGAGAGAGAGAGAGAGAGGGGAAAAGAGGGAGAGAGGGAGAGAGAGAGAGGGAGAGGGAGAGAGGGAGAGAGAGAGAGAGAGGGAGAGAGAGGGAGAGAGGGAGAGAGAGGGAGGGACAGGTCTGCAACCATGTGTAAGTGGTCTTCAAAGCTCCCTCTTCATGCTGAGCTGCTACATTAAAGGAAGACTTTGCTTTCCTCACTGCTGAAATGTGCATTAAGTGAACCCACTCGTCAGGCCCGCGGGAAAGTGGCAGCCGGCCCCGTGACCCCAGGCCCGTGGGGTGCTCACCGCCCTTCCCGCCTGCCTGAGTCTCCATCTCTCGGTCTCTGTCCAGGGACGAGGAGGCTGGACCCTCAACAGCGTGGGCTACCTGCTGGGTCCCGGTGAGTGCGCCCGCTCCCAGCGCCAATGAGCCCCCTGCGGCACAGGGGGTCAGAACAACTCCCGGTGCAGAGGGGGACCAGGTGACACTCAGCGGCCACGCCCCCCTCTTCTGGGCCCCTCTGTCCTGGGCTCCCCGTTCCCCCCGAGGGCGTGTTCACTGTGCGAGGCCGAGGGACCATTAAAGCCCTAGTCCCTGTGATGCTCAGGGCGGGGACCACTGATGGTCCAAGGAAACCCAGGCCCCCGGGACCACGTGGCCAAGCAACGAGGACCTGGGGTTCGTGCCCAGATGTAGGCGGGCTCGGCTTAGCAGTGGGTGATGCTGGGCGACGGATGCGAATCTCAGGGCCACAGCCTTCTTGCCGGCCGGCCGGAAGGCTGGCGGTCCCATGGGTCTGGCGGTGGTGCTCCTCAAGGGGAGCAGTGCGTGCGGGTTGCTGGGTTCCCTGTGTTACTGCTGCCGTGTCCCAGACCACAGGCCCAGCTCTCCCCTCCCCTCCCCTGCCCAGTGCTCCACCTTCCCCAGAGGGCGGACCGCGGCGGGAAGGAGAAGACAGCCCTGGAGGTCCTAGACCTGTGGAAGGCCCTTGGTAAGTGAGTGCGGGCTTCGTCTCCGCCTGCCACTGCTGCTCGGGGGACTTGGGGAAAGGCAATTCCCGGCCACGGGACATGTCTGAGACTCCCCCTTCTTCCCGTTCACATCTCGAGGGAAAGAATCACGGGGTGCGCAGGGGTGCAGAGAGCGACCACTGGTGGGCGCGCCGGGAATGCAGCCTCGGTCCTGACCCAAATCTTCCCATTGTTGCCGCCTACCAGGCCACCAAGCGTGTCCAGGGTGGTGTGTCCCCCAGGCACTCACGGGTGCCCATCTCTCTGCTGTGGGCCATCCTTGTGCGGGGTGATTAGCCGTTCCCTGGCCTCCACCCACTAGGTGACCTTAGCATCTCCGAGTTGTGACAATGACAGATGTCCCTGCACGTCACCAGATATCGGGGCGGGGGGGGAGTGCAGAATGACCCAGGATGAGAACCCCTAGGTGCCACCAATGCCAAGGGAACAAGGGAACTACGGCCACGGTGCGTGGTACAAAGCACCAAGCCTGCCATTCGGCTTCGTTCCCAGATGGGCTCCCCCACCCCCGCCCTCGGCGGGCCTCCAAGAGGAGCCTGAGGGAGACCTCTGCCAAGCCAGAGACTGCGGGTGAGCACGGGAAACGTGGAGGACACAGACAGAAGCGGGGACAGGAGCGTCCTCGCCCTCGAGGGCTGACTCAACGCCCATGCTGGCCTTGACGGCTCCTTTCCGCTCTACCCCTCCGCCTCGCACCCGCCTCTGGGCCCAACACGTGCTTCCCAGCCAGTCCCAGACGTTTCCCCACAACCTGGCACTGCCGTGATGACCCCACTCCCAGACCTTGACCTCCCGACTATCAGCCCCCCGGGCTTTAGCTGCAACACCAACCACACAGCCTCACTCCCAGCTCCGACCTCCGTCTTTATTTGCAGCCTTGGAACTCTCTCTGGACCCCGTGCCTGTCTCGACTCATGCTCAAGCACGTTCTTCTGCTCCCGTTCTCAATTCTGGCTTTCTTAGAACACCGGGTCCCCTTGACTCAGCTGATGCCTTAGTCTAGAATGTTCTGTTTCTAGAGCTTTGCTCGGCGAGATCCTTTGCGTCATCCAGAAATCATTTAGCCGGCTCGGGCACTGCTACCCCTGACCATTTCCCTGGCACCAACCTCCTGTTCCTCTGTTCTTGTCGTCCTAATTCTCGCCCTGACGTCTGTCCGCAAGTGCGTCTTCTCTGCATCCTGTGCTCCGCTCGTTGTCTGTCTGCTCCGGAAAGTCCAAGCTGCACGTGTTAGGGACCTTCTACGCCTGGCTCGCTGCCTACACACAAGGAATGAGGCGTAGTAGGTGCCTGGAAAACGTGCTGAAGGCGCAAATCGAACGACCCAAGGCAGGCTTCCCACCCAGCCGTGACCTCAGTCCGCTTCGCTCGCCTTCCTCCGGCTGCATCCTTACCCCAATTCCCTGTCCTTCAGCTTAACCCTGTTTTTGGAAACGAACACCAGGCTTTCATTCCAGCGCCACTAACCCATCTGGAAAGCACGGACTGGACATCAGCCAGTGTTGGAGGGACACACACCAACCTTAGCTACCCTCCGGCTCTTGAAAACGCCCATCTCCACCACGTGCCATCTTAAATGGGGTAGAAAAGAGAAATGTGTGGGTAGATGCAGAGGAAGGGAGGGAGAGAGAGAAGGAAAGAGGGAGAGAGAACAGGAAATGGAATTGGACATTGGACGAACCAAAGCTGTCTTCCTCTCCGGTTTCGCTCCCAGCCTGGGCTGGTTTGGATGGTGGCGGTGAGCTTAACCATTCCAAATTCGCCTCTTTCTCTCCCACAGATCTGGGCGAGTTCAGCGAGAAAGCCCCCAGGAAGGGCGATGCCCAGCGGTCCTAGAGATCTCCAGACCTCTGCTCCGTGTCCTTCTGTCCAGCTCCTCCTGAACCCCTTCCTGTCTCGCTCCCTCCACTGAGACTAAGATCCTGAAATTAGGTCCCTGAGTCTCATGCAGGAAATTTGGGGAGCGTTGGGAGACTTTTCTTAAAAGTCGCCAGACCGTGGCAGGTTTCACTGATTTATCCTCGAATAAGTAGAAAGCGTTGTTAACAAACTCAAGAATGAAATCTGGGGCCATTTAGGAGAGTCGGGGTAACGAGGGAGTATTTCTGCCGTCCGTGCAAAGTAACTGTCTTCTTTCGGAACCATAACTTGAGCGACTAATATGGTATGAATGTCCCATTTGCGTCTAAGCGTCCACGATGTCTGGCTGAGAAAGATTCTGCCAAGTAGCGGGCTTGCCTACCGTCGTTCCCCCGCCCCCGCTGGGCGTCCTCCAGTTCGAAAGGGGGAGGGGTACCCTGGAGCAGAGTGGAGAGAATAAAACATTTCTCTGCAAATGGTCCATGATTTCTTGTGTCATCACGGGAATTGGTGGCGGCAGCCGGCGGCCAGGTCGCGGCTGAGAGCATCAGCTGTGGGGTTTGGAGACTCTCCTGTTGGAGGTGGTGGACCTCGGATTCTCTCACGAGAAGGCCTCATGCAATTCTGGTTTCTGCCCTCTGTCCTTCTCTGGGTACCTGACCTACTCCCTGTTCATTAGTTCATTCGTTTTCAAACTTTTACATATTTTGAAGCTTTGTTTCATCCTCATGTAAGTTTATACGTTTTGCAAATTTCTGGAGGGATCTTCTTATCATCAAGTGATGCATCCCTTGGTCCCTCTTAATGCCTTTTGTATTTGGACCGATCTAGGGGGTCACATGTCTGGTGCCTCGATGACTGTGGGTAGGAGGCTAGGGTCAGCTGGGATGGTTGACCCAGAACCTGCGTGGTAGTCAGGGCTCTGGCCTTATTATCTGGGACATTCATCACAGCCAAGCTGCTGTGACAAGGATCCCCCACCATGGAGTAGCTCAAATGAGAGACATTATCCTGTGTTCACAGAATGGTCCAGAAGGAGGCAGTGTGGGGCTGGAAGGAGGGCTCTGCCATCTTGGGCCACGAAGCTTCATTTCTGGGTCAGGAAGGGAAGCCTCACCACCTCCGTGCTGGGATTCTGACATTCCTGGATCTCCGGCCGTAGGCAATCTAATCAGAAATCTCATTTTAACCCCTTAGCAACTTTTTTTTTCCCAAAGATTTTATTTGTTTATTTGTCAGAGGGAGAGAGAGATCACAAGCAGGGGGAATGGCAGGCAGAGAGAGAAGCAGGCTCCCCGCTGAGCAAGGGACCCCCCCGCCTCATTCGGGACTCAATCCCAGAACCCTGGGATCATGACCTGAGCCCAAGGCAGCCACCTAACCGACTGAACCACCCAGGGGCCCTGCCATTAGCAACTTTAAATCACAGAATGGGAGGGCAGAGGCAGCATCGAGCCTCAGGGACAAAAAAAGATCCAGGCCTGCCTTTGAGAATCTCACGAAGGGAGAAACCAGACAGATGTGTTGGCAGGTGCAGGGTGGGGACAAGGTTTGAGAGCAGCGGCACAGGGTCCAGCCCTCTGCAGGGGTCCTAGCCCCCATCAGTAGGGGTGAATTTCCAGCACGTGCACAGGACCAGCGATGAGGGCAAGGAGTCTCCAACCAACTTTGGGAGGACAGGGACCACTTGGGATGCTATAATCCTGGGTGGTGGTGAGAACCAGTCAAGTTCTGGATGTAGTTCAAGGCAGAGCTGATAGGACTCCCCAGCAGACTTGCTGTGGGATTTGAGAAAGCAGTCGAGGATGAATCCCTACTTTTTGGTCTATGCAATGGAGGGAGGGGGTCGCCCTTGAAGGTTATGGGAAGCATGCAGGGGGCAGGTAGGAGTTCGATCTGAGACCCGGTGAGCTTGAGATAACTACTGGTTATGCAGCTGGAGGTGGGATGTGGAGTTGGAGGTGCAGATCTGGAGTTCGGAGGAGGGAACAGACTGGGTGTATAATTTGGAGCACCGTTGGTACTTAGATGATGAGAAGAGGAGAGAAGGGGTCTAAGGGCAGAGCTCTGGAGACTCAATGGATTGCTGGTCCCAATGACGTTCAGAGACAAGGGAGAGAACAGGAAGTGAGGTGGGGTTAAAGATGGCGGAGACACTTGGTTAGTGGGGTGACAAATTCACGGGTATGGGTTCACACAGTGTGTGGCAGAGGGTTGAGAGAATGTCATGGGGCCAAGAGCGCGGGGCATGGAAGTATCCCAGAACTACAGTAACAGTAACGTCAGAGGCAGGAGCTCAGCCCTCCAGGGAGGGAGGGTGAATGCCTGAAAGACATTCAGAGGAGGCTGAGGGTGAGATAATTTTCCTGGGAGAAGACATTTCAGGAGCTGGGGGGCAAGGGGGGGTATTGCCATAGGGGAGAGCCAGAGTCAGGCTATGCCTGGGGCCTGGGGGCTGAGGTGTGGCTGGGGGTGGGGAACTAGCCTTCTTTTGGAAATGGACAAAAGCATAAGTAAAGGATATATTGAGGCCAGCCCTCGTGGCCCCAGGACAGATGATAAGTCTGAGAGCACGGAGGTGAGAGAGAAAGGATAGGGGTCCTGTCCACGCGCTGGAAATTCACCCCTACTGGTGGGGGCTTGGAGCCCTGCAGAGGGCTGGTCCTAATGCCTACTACGCTGCGCTCATATCACAATATATTCATACCACGAGAATCCCCATCGTTCACCTTCAATCCAAATGTCCTTGTATATCCTGATGTAAGCCAGAACAGCTTCCTTCCTGGAGTGCCATTGGTACCCGACGGTCCCGGATGCCGGTCACCCCCCAGAGCGACTGTGGCATCAGAGTCCCGTCGCTAGACGTCACTGCTCACTCCATCTCCAGGCTTGGGAAGGAGAGGGCTGATGCTGGAGGAGACTCTGCTCTTCCCAGGCTCAGCTGCATCCCCCCTCCCTCCACTGCACAGCTAGGGCCACCAAGGGCCACTCCCTACTCTGGTCTTTGCTTTGTAGGCTGTAGGCTGTGTGCAGAGTGAGGGGGAGGCTGGACCAGAGCCCTAGAGCTGCCCCCACACCTCCCCAGCAGGGGGCTGGGCAAGCGGGGTGGGTCCTTGGAAAGCGGGAGGGATTTCCTTCCAGGAGCAAATCACCCTGCACACGTGCTGACGAATGACTGAACCGTAATGAGTGGAGACTGTTGCCTGCCCAGAGCTCAGGGGAGGGACCCACGTGAGTAAGGAGAGGGCGGTGGTCCCTCCTTAATCAAGTTTCCCTGAAGCATGTGACTCTCGATCTCAGGGTTGTGAGTTTGAGCTTCACGTTGGACGTAGAGATTACTTAAAAATAAAATCTTAAAAAATTTAATTAAATAAAAACCTTTAAGTTGCGACAAATGCATGTAACATGAAATTTACCAATTTTTTTTAAAGGTCTATTCATTTATTTTAGAGAGAGGGCGCCGGCAGAGGGAAGGTCAGAGGGAGAGGGAGAAGCAGACCTGCGCTGATTGCTGAGCCCGACTTGGGGCTCGATCCCAGGACCCCGAGGTCAGGACCTGAGCAGAGACCAAGAATCAGGTGCCATAGCCAACCGAGCCACCCAGACAGACGCCCCTGAGTGTCCCATCGAAGCCATGTTTCAGGGTCCAGGGTCCAGTTCAGAGGCATAGACCACAGTCACGCTGTGCAACCATCCACCAACCGGAGAGGGCTCTCCGTCTTGAAATCTGAAACTCTGCCTGTGTTAAAGGACCCCACCGCAGTCCCCTTCCTGTCTTCAGCCACTACATCTGCCCCTTTGTGCCTAGATTATCTCACTTAGCATAACGTCCTCAAGCTTCTGCCCCATCCTGGGAGGTGACGGGATTCTCTTCCTTTTAAGGCTGAATAATATTCCATATCTCCTGGTGCTCAAAAAAAAAAAAAAAAAATCCACCCTAACCCAAGTAATTCAGACCAAAGGATCCGAGGGTGGGGCAAAGCCCTGGGGTGCTCATTTGCTCTCACCTGTTCCCCTGTGAGTGCTGGCTGAGAACCTCAGGGGTCGCAAGGGCTTCCTTTGACTCTGGTGTCCACAGGGGGCTTAAATTTGGGGCCAGATCTGAGGTTTTACTTGGTAGGATTGTACCAAAGTGGGTGCGATTTGGATTAATCTGTCACTGAGGGCACTGGGGCTGGAAAAGTTCGGTCTCTGGCTTACAGGGCTTCGCCAGCTCGTCTGCTAGAGCCAATACCCCTCTTCCAACGTTCAGCCTCGGCACTGCAGACGTTTCCGTCGGGATCATTACTATGTGGGGCGTTACAGGGTGTTGAACAGTACCCAGGTCTCTACGTACAGGACGGCCGGAGCAGCCTCTCCCCAGCTGAGAGGAGCAAACACGTCTCTGCACATTGCTGAGGTGCGGCAGAATTACCAGAACTAAGAAGCTATCCTGTTGTTCAGGAGACTAACTCACGGGGCCAAACAAGGACACAGCTAATGTATTTATTTAGTTTTTAAAGACTTTATTTATTTATTTTGACAGAGAGAGATCACAAGTAGGCAGAGAGGCAGGCAGAGAGAGAGGGGGAAGCAGACTCCCCGTTGAGCAGAGAGCCCGATGCGGGGTTCGATCCCAAGACCCTGGGATCACGACCTGAGCCAAAGGCAGAGGCTTAACCCACTGAGCCACCCAGGCGCCCCATGACACAGCTAATGTAAAAAGTCAACAAAGAATATAAAAGCTAGATTACAGCTACTTTCAGAAATGGGGTGTTAGAACTGGCGTCCAAGGAATAGAAATAAAAATAAACACCAATCAGCAGCATGAAATAAGAAGGTAAAAAAATTTTAAATGCAACGAATATTAGTTAAGAAAAATATGCAGGAGCTGAACAAACACGGCAGGTGGGAGTATGGCAGAATGGACACAACAGGGACATTAGAGAGGAGGAACAAAGCATCAGAGACGCTTCCAGAAGCGAGAAAGTGCAAAGAGGCCAGGCCCTACTTGAGGGGAGCACGAGAAGGGGGAGGAAGAAATATTTGTAAGAAATCAGGAAGATAACTTTCACACGTTTACAGATGAAAGAGCTCTCGGACCCGTGGTGTTCTTCAGGCTGAACAGGAAAAATCTACAGCCGGTCACAAAAGAATGAATTTCAGAAAAGCCTGGAGAGAGAGAGACCCCCAGACCCCCTCCGCGGGAAGGCTCACATGGCTCTCCGGGGCGACACTGGGTGCGGACGACGGTGCAACAAGGACCTTCCAGGAGCTGAAGGAAAACAAGGTAAATCTATCATTTTCTATCCTGGCAAATGTTCGTCCCCATGAAAAGCACATTCTCGGTTATATGAGGTCATTTACAGTTGCAGAAAAAATGAGATCTTAAGAAAGTGCAGAATCCTGGACGTGTCATCTGTTTGTGAACGATCTGTCTGTCTGTCTGTCTAATCTGTTTATCAGTATTTACGGAGCATCTGCGGGGCCAATGCTGTTAGAGCCCTGTAGGGGCAGACAGAGCATTCCGGACCGCGGAGCATGACTGAGGGGTCAGACTCCCAGAGCAGAAGCGGGCCAGGCTGCTGGGGAGGGGGCTGAGGAAGGAGAGCATCCGCAGGTCAGATGCTGAAGGCCTCTGAGTGCTGAGAAAGGACAAGGTTTCTCCTCCCCGTGTTCCGCAAACCGTGGGTCGGTTCTGAAAGGGGGACTGCTGTGTAAGCCTGGGGTCTGGTCACATGGTCCAGGGCCATGGGGAACGCAGCCCTTAAGAGCAGGAAGGCAGAAAGGACCACTGCAGAAGCAGCAGCAAAGGTCCAGGTCCCGGAAAGATTAGAAGAGGCACCAGTGAGGGGGCGAGAGGTCGGGTTCTGAATCAGATTTAGTGTCGGGTCTCCCGAGCGCTGATCTCAGGATGAAAGGGACGAGTCTGGGTGGGCAGAAAGCCCCCATCGTGCTTACGAGGACTCTCAGGTTTAGAGACTCCCTTGGGCTCTGAGAATCATGCAAAGCCAGGAGCCTTCCAATTCCTCTGAAATGTAACACAAGAAAGTTCACGATCTGAATGGATTGGTTATGATTTGATGGACTCTGAGAGCTTCCAAAACTGTAACCCAGACCTGCCCAACCCTGATTAAACTTCACACGGTAGCGTGCGGACCCACTGTTATAGCTTTTAAGGATTTGCGAGGGCTAATTAAGGGGGACAAGCAGGTCCGCGGAGAAGCCTCAAAACCACCTTCCGCTCCCGGGAAGAGAAGGAAGGCAGAGCCGCGTCTGCGTGCTTCTGTCTGGTTTCTGCTGCTTTTATGAAAGGGTAAATTGATGTATATAAAATCGGTGATTTAACCCAGTTTGAGCAAAGCTTGAAGGCATTAATCCCAAGACAGTGAAAAATATAAAAGTAAGAGTTAAAAAATCACGAATATTCTTACGTATCAATAATTACTTTTCACTTTTCAATACCTTAGAATTAATATGTCAGAGCTTTCCTTGAGCTAGATTTTTTTCCGAAGATTTTATTTTTTATTTTTTTCAAAGAATTTATTTGTTTGACAGAGAGAGAGAGCACACAAGCAGTGGGGGCAGCGGGCAGAAAGGAGGGAGAAGCAGACTCTCCACTGAGCAGGGAACCCAACTTGGGGCTCGATCCCAGAACCCGGGGATCATGATCTGAGCCGAAGGCAGATGCTTAACTGACTGAGCTCCTCAGGCATCCCTGAGCTAGATAAAACCACCGGTTTGATACCAGCCTCCCAGCTCTGTTCATGTTCTTGGCTTGACGGGTCGCTGTTGCCTTTGGCATTTAGGAAACACTCGTTCGGCCTGCGAAACAGTATGATATACTTTTCTCTACTTGAGTGCAACCTCTGGCTTTCTAAACACCTACTTCCTACGCCCTGCCTCGTCAGCTCATTTTAAATAAAATCTTGACCCAAAGTGCTTAAAACTTGCCGCTCTACATTCCCTGACTCCTTTGAACGCTTCAGGCATAGGATAAATAATTCAGTAGACCGGGAAAACCAATATTGTTTCCAAGTAGACTTACTTAATAAATTCCTTTTTTTAAATTAAAAGATTTTATTTATTTATTTGACAGAAAGAGATTACAAGTAGGAAGAGAGGCAGGTAGAGAAAGAGGGGGAAGCATGCTCCCCGCTGAGCAGAGAGCCCGATGCGGGGATCGATCCCAGGGCCCTGGGATCATGACCTGAGCCGAAGGCAGAGGCTTTAACCCACTGAGCCACCCAGGCGCCCCAATTCCTTTTTTTTTTTTCTCTTGATGGAGTTTCAGTGGGAAATGTAATCCACACAGCCACCTTCAAGTGGTTCATTCCATGGCCTTAAACTAATCTTTGGGCTGCTGAGGTAACTGGAATTCTGGGCTTTCTCTAGCCCTATATAAGCGGCTGTGTGCTCAGCACGGAGCTGTGGGAGAGCCAGTCCTAGCTGCGAGGAGGCTCGAGGCAGGAAGGCGCAAAGACTCGGGAACGAGGCAAGTCACCAGGTGGGGACGTCCGAGGGTGCTGGGAACCTGGGACATGGATTGGTGCCAGGAGGATTTGGGTCTGGATCCACTACACATTTGCTCCGAGGTCTTGTGAAAGCAAGAGTTGTCCTATATATACCCCATAATTAACTCTGAATGGTTGTGGTGTGATTTGACCCCCGGTATGTGAGGTTTGTACTTTGAACCAGGGTTTTTCAGCCTCGGATGGTATTTTTGGCCAGGTGATTTTGTTGTTGTTGTTGTTGTTTTGTTTTGGGGAGGGGAATTGGGGCTGTCCCGTGCACTCAGCGTGTTTAGCTGTGTCCCCCCGCCGCCCGCCTCCCCCATGCCCCGGTTGTGACGATCGAAAATGCCTCCAGATGTCGCCCAGTGTCCCAAGGTGCCAGGGGAGTAGGGCAAGTCACCCTTGGTTGAGAATCACGGCTCCAAATGTTGGTCACTCCATTGCATAAAGATGTGCCAGGCATGTCCTCTCGGCATCCTCGTATTTTACCCTCAGACAGGGTAAGAGCTGGGTTTTCTCGTCCGTGTTATGGAGAAAGATGATGGTCTTCTGAGAGCTGGTGGACTTGCCTAACAGCTAATTAAAGCTACAACATGGGATCGAATCAGCGCTGAGCTGATCGGGCTTCCCCAGGGAGCTGAAGCAGGGACAAAGGTTGACTATTACGGGTTTTAGGCAAATGTGTTCACCTTGAGTTCTGTGTGGTACATGCTTCTCCTGAGGTTTCTGAACGACCCACACCGTTGCTTAAAAACACATCGCTGGGTGTTTGCTGTCCATGGGGTAAAAATCAAACCTCTGACTATGGACCTTTTTCTTTTATCAACCTACTAGCCCAGCCATGATTAAAGCCCCTCTCTTGGGGCGCCTGGGTGGCTCAGTGGGTTAAAGCCTCTGCCTTTGGTTCAAGTCATGATTCCAGGGTCCTGGGATCGAGCCCCTCATCAGGCTCTCTGCTTAGCGGGGGGCCTGCTTCCTCCTCTCCCTCTGCCTGCCTCTCTGCCTGCTTGTGATCTCTGTCCGTCAAATAAATAAATAAAATCTTAAAAAAAAAAAGCCCCTCTATCTGGGGACCATGTGGCTCTCAGTGCCCTGCCGAGTACCCCCAGTCTTCCACACCGTCCTCAGGTTGACCCTTGGCCTTTGAAAATTTCAAAGGGCATTGGATTTTTAATCCATTTTCTTGGATGAGATTAAGTGTTTAACCCATAGAGAGGGAGAAGCGATTAACGGATCCCCTGGGGGTGGGTGTGGCCAGGGAAGGGGGAGGGACAGAGTTTCCTTTGGGCGGGGGATGATTGAGTTCTGGAAGGAGACACAGATGAATGTTGTAAAGCATTGCAAACGTGATAGTGCCGCAAACTTGTGTGTTTTAAAAGAGTTGAAATGGTGAGTTTTGTGTTGTGTGTATCTCACGACAGTAAGGAATATTTGTTAATCCTGTTAGGGTTCTTTCGAATCCCCTTCCTGGAACAAAGCAATATCCCGGGACCAACAAGGAAATGTGTCAGGGGACGATCTTAGATTAATACTTCTAATTAATACTTGTGATGTTCCCACACCACATGAAATTCTCAGGTTGTAAATATTTTTCTGTATTCTGCAGAATTTTAACTAATACAGTTTTGCCTTGTAGGTTGTCCTGGTGGAAAGATAGAAAGACCGACATCGTTAAAATTCAATTATAGGAGGTTTTTTTTTTTTAAGATTTTATTTATTTATTTGACAGACAGAGGTCACAAGTAGGCAGAGCAGCAGGCAGAGAGGGGGCAGGGAAGCAGGCTCCCTGCTGAGCAGAGAGCCGGATGCAGGGCTCTATCCCAGGACCCTGAGATCTGACCTGAGCCAAAGGCTGAGGCTTAAACCACCAAGCCACCCAGGCACCCCTTAGTTACAGGAGTTTTACACGTAGTTACATATAATTTATAGTCAAGGATGACATTGTCCCAACTTACAGATGAGAAGACTGAGCCCACCTCTGTACGTTTAGAGCTTGGAATCTAGGGGCCCTTCAGACATGTAAACCACCTTTTACTATAAATGTGAATATTGGAAAAATAATAGTGGGGTTCCTTTTCACAGTATTAAATACTGTATGAGTGGGGGACGGTGTTAGTGTTGGGGTGAAGGGTTTGGAGGGAAGGGGGTGGTAAGAAGTTAAACCAATCTGGTTCATCCTCCCCACAGACTTCTGAACGAACAGCGCGTCTGTTGCTGAGGAAAACTGGAGTCAATCCCTTTAGGTGGCTCTTAATTAGGCACCAGCTTCTTGAAAGTCTTCAGAGTCATACGGGAAAGTTCTCCAGTCTATATGGCTACAGACCAGAACTTCTCAGGGGGTCAGGATAAACCCCAAGGCAGCCCGGAGACAGAGCTGCGGCGGTCTATTCCGTCGCAAGGAGCCCACGACGGGACTCGAGGCAACGGGATGCAAGACAGCGACTGTGAGACGTGGCACCTGAGCTTCAGGGCTTTTACCGGCTCGGAGACATCAGACCCCCTTGAGGACCTGAGGAGGCTCGGTGAGCTCTGCTACCTGTGGCTGCGGCCAGACCTTCACACCAAGGAGCAGATCCTGGACGCGCTGGTGCTGGAGCAGTTCCTGATCTCCATGCCCCCGGAGCTTCAGGTCCTAGTCAAGGAAAGTGGTGTGCGGAGCTGCGAGGACTTGAGGGACCTGCTGAGAAGCAACAAGACCCCCAAGACTTGGGTGAGCAAGGCCTTCCTGATGGGAAGGGGGACCTGGTGTGGGGGCTGCAGGTGCCCTTGGACTAGAGAGGACATGGGGGCCTTCTTGGTCAGTGGTTCCCACGGGGAAGACGGTTTGCCCCTCAGGAGACACTCGGCAGTGTCTAGAGACCTTTCCAGCTGTCACGACAGGGAGGAGAGGGAGGTCACTGGCATTTGGTCGGTTTCAGGAGTCTATGAACTTTACTGTCACTCACCCTGTCCGACCTCTGGTGGGGACAGCTGCCTAAGGGGCATTCCAGGGGCTCCAGGAGGAAGGAGCCGGAAACCAGTCCAGTCCATTACATTTGCAATTCTTGACATCTCTAGAGACCCTCTTAAAAGTGGTCCTACTTGGGTGAAGTACCTGGTGCGCTATGTTGCCATGGTAACTAGAGTCCTGGCATGATGCTGAGGAAGGAAGGGGGCTGGGACAGCAGGCTTTCGACTCTATGAAGGTCTCTCAAATCTACTAGTGATACTGGGATGGACCAACCTTGGGGCTTTCCTGGGCATCATAGTGTTAGCGCCATCCTTGATGTCAACGGCAACCACCCCCAGCTGGGAAAGTCAAAAACAAAAAATCTCTGGTGGTTGCTGGATGTCCCTCCAGCTCACAGTTAAGACTCTCCTGACCAGGTTAAGACCTTACAATGGGACACTTTCCATCATGGTGGTTGGCGTGCACCTGTACGCTTTGTAGAAAAAACAAGGGTCCAAAGGATCTAGGAGGGGAATGCGACCTGGTGTAGCACCAGCCATGGGGAGATGAGCTCTGTAGGTAATCTTGTAAGTGGACAGGAGGGAATTAGATCAAACATGGCAGTCCTCCTTGCCTGAGCACTCTGGGAGGTGATGAAATTCTCCAGGGGTGAGTGGAGAACGGGAATTATAAGCATTCGACAAGGTGGTGGGAAAATAGCCATGGGAACTGGAAGATGGTCATCTGGAATGACAGATAAAGGGGATTCTTAAGACCGGCCCAGTGAGATGTAAGCCACACGTGTGACGTCTCACTGGGGCCTGGTGTTGATTTCTCACTGTGCTCCATCTCGAATGCTGAAGTCAGGAGTGGACAAGGCGTGCCTTAGGATGACTCATGAGGGCTGAGTATTAGCTGAGTGGTGGTGGGACATGGGGAGGTGTTGATGTTGATTAGATATTGTGGGTAGGCCGGTGGTTGTCCAACACAAGAGGGCGGTGGGTAAGTCCCCCACCACCTTGGGAGGCTGCCTTTGAAACCAGTAATTCCGACAAAGTATGAGTGTGCGGTAGTTTTATCAAGGGAGCTCAGAGCTCCATTCTGGTTCGAGTGAGTCTGATCTTGGTTGACTCTTGCCCCCACAGACCATAGTCACCTTACAAGGACAGGAATTTCTTGTACGAAGTTCAGATGCTCAGATGGCTGGAGCGGAGGTCAGTGACATGGACCTTGTGGCAGACTTGTCCAAGAAGCCCCAATCTTCCGTGAGTGAGACACGTCCAGAGGACAGTGAGGTCAGCAGAGAGCTGCAGAATCTGCCAGGAGTCGACAAGCCATCAGCCGGGCAGGTGAGTGTGAGGCCCTTCCCGATCTCGAGGGAGCAGTGGCAGAAGGTACTAGAAGCGGTGGTGGGTGTAGCTGCGGAATAACTGGGACAGTGGCAGAGCACAGAAGTGCACCCATTGGCCCATGGAATCCCCATGGATGCATCGAGCCTGTAGACATCTCTGAGCCTCTGTGGAGAAGGAAGACTCCTCAGCCTTTGTCCCTCTGCCTAAGGGAGTGGTTCTCACCTGGAGTTGTTTTGCCTCTATAACACTTTTGCAAATGTCCCAAGACCGTTTCAGTTGTCAGAATGCAGGTGGGGTTGGAGGATGGGATGGCATCGAGTGGGCGGAACCCAGGAATGCCGCTATGATCAGTTATTCCACAATGCACAGGAGAGCCCCAAACAGGGAGTCATCCCACAAAATATCAGTGGTGATAAGCAGCGACACCTGGACCCAGAGCCACCTTGCTTCCTGGGTTGGCCAGAGGAAGCCAGGTGACCTGAGGAGTGCTTAGAGAATTAAGCATAAGGGCTGTGATGTATGGACATGATTTAAAGGTGTGCTGGGTACTGATTGATGACGGGGAGTGATGAGTGGCCCAAAGGAAGTGTGGGCACATCCACAACACTGTCATGTTGAGAGAGTTGGTGTCTCAGATTAGGGCGGTGGGCAGGATGGGGAAAGCAGAGACGCTTCCCACGCCCCAAGTTAGGCACGTTGGTAACTACACGTGTTTGCCCATTGCCAGGCACAGAACGTTCTCCTGCTGGAGACCATTCCTGGAAAAGGTGTACAGGAGAGTCGGAGACCCAAGGGGAACCTGAAGGAGAATCTGATGGAAGATCCGGAAGAGAGGACAATACTGAAATTCCAAGAGCCTCAGCTTCTGGAAGGTCCTGGTGAGCCTGGAAACTGGGAATTCAGAGGAGTTAGTGTCTATTCCTCAGCTGGGAAGTGGGGGTGGGGATCCAGCACTGACATCTCTTGGGGGAAGGGAACCCTGAAATACCAATCCTTCTCCATCCCTGACTGTCCTCAGTGTCCTATGTACAAGGCTATCCCAGGTCCATCAGTTGATGGGAAGTTCTCAACCCACAGCGGCCTTTGGTCCAAAGGAGGTTGGTATCATTGAAAATGCTCTTTGTTAAGTGTTGTGTGTTAATCTTTCTTTCAACAGATTCCATGAAGGCAAAGGGTGGAAAGACTCTCCAAGAAGGAGCCCATATTACAGACGTGCACGCTGACAGACCCTCCACCCACGTTTCAGAGACACCAATTTCCCCTCGGAGTGGGAACAGAAGAGATTCTCAGAAAAGCCCAAGAAATCCCAAAAGAAGAAAACTGGACAACACCTCCATTTCCGAAGAAGTACCTCAAGGAGGGACCCTGTATTTGGACAAAGGAGAAGTTTCAGCTCAACCTGCGTCCAGCTCGGTCCATCCTGTTGGGGGGAAAGCCACGGGACAGACACCAACCGTGTGCAGCATCTGTAAGAGAGGGTTTCGTTACAAATCCCAGTTTCGCGTTCACTGGAGGACACACACGGGAGAGAGGCCGTTCAGATGCGACGTCTGCGCGGGGGCGTTCACGCAGACTTCGGACCTCCACGTGCACCAGCGAATCCACACCGGGGAGAAGCCCTACTCCTGTGAGCTCTGCCACCAGACCTTCACCCATGACTCCACCCTTCGGAGCCACCGCCGGGTCCACACCAAGGAGAAGCCTTACGCGTGTGCGGACTGCGGGAAAGCTTTCAGCCACAAGGGGAACCTCAACGTCCACCTTCGCACCCACTCTGGGTTGAAACCCTACACGTGTCCCGAGTGCCACGGTGCCTTTCGTCAGTTGGGAACTTTCAAACGCCACCAAAAAACCCACGCGAAGTGACTTCCTGATGATTCTGCAGACAAGGCGACCGGGTCCAAGTCCCTTCTGCCCTGAGAAAGAGGTTAAGGGTGTTTTGTCCCCGATTTTGGAAAAATGACAGGACATCTCGAGCACTTACAAGGTTTCCGGAACACAGCAGCTGTCCCGTGAACGTTAATTATGAGGATCTTGGAATGATGATGTCTTCCCTATTGGTTTTCATTTTCCAAAGTCTCATCGGTCTCATCGTGTCCCATTGTCATAAGCTTTTTGGTTTATGTTGCTATTCTCTCAATGAAGGCCAGTCTTATTTTCGACATTTCCTAATAAAATCATGGCTGCAGATTGTCTTCCTGTTATCCTTTATTTCCTTATAAGGTGGGATAGTCCAAGTAGGGTGGCCAGATTTTTTTTTTAAGATTTTATTTATTTGACAGAGACACAGCGAGAGAGGGAACACAAGCAGGGAGAGTTGGAGAGGGAGAAGCAGGCTTCCTGCCGAGCAGAGAGCCCAGTGCGGGGCTCGATCGTAGGACCCCGGGATCATGACCTGAGCCGAAGGCAGACGCCCAATGACTGAGCCTCCCAGGTGCCCCGAGTGGCCAGATTAAAAAGGAGATACCCAGTGAAGTTTGAATTTCAGATGGACCCGTTTTAAGTATAGACACATTCTGATTTATTTATCATATTCCTGAGCAACTTTTAAAAAAAGACTTTTTTTTTAGAGCAGCTTCAGATTCACAAAACAGCAGAAGTCCAGATTTTCCCAGAGGACCCCTCCGCCCCTTCCCCACACAAACACGTCCTCCCTTACCATCGGCACCCCCAGGCCAAAAGTGATGAGGCCCCGCTGATGTCATTGTCCCCCAAGCCTAGGGATGAGGGGTCACTCAGTGTTGCCCCTTCCCTGGGTTTAGACAGACGCAGGACGGGGACCCACCGTGAGGGTCTCACGCGGAGCAGTTCCTCTGCCCTAAAATCCTTCATGCTCTGCCTGTCCGAACCGCTTTGTGTTCTGCACCCTGAATCGTTGCTAAGTTGGGTGACCTGTCATTTCCCACGGGGACTCTGGAAGCATTCGGAGCCACCAGTAGGACACCTTAACTGAGGGACACGGACACCGCCTGGAGGCTCTGTGAAGCTGTAGGTGAACGGCCCACGCTCCGCTCTGGGGCGGGGCCTGGGAACCTGCATTTTAAGGAACTTGAGTTTCAGAATAGTTTTCACAACCCCCTGTGTCCCACAGCATTTCCTCTATTAACCTTGTGTGTTAGGATGGCACATCTGTCTACCGGTTTATTAACTCTCAAAGGCCGGTACTTGAGTGATTTCCTTGCTTTCCCTGTAATATCCTGTGTCTCCACGCCCCCCTCCCCCACCGTCAGGATCCCACTCTTTCTGCTTCCTTAAACTCAGACTCCTTGGTAGTGAGTTTCTCTGATCTTGTTTTTGACGTCCCGAGAATCTGCACTTTTAAGAAATCTCCAAGGGATACGGATGCTTCTGCTCTTGGGAAATTTTGAGAAAAGCAGATTTTGGGTCCAGTAACCTTCAGGGCTCTGAGTCTGTCCCTTCCTACATGGGGTCCATTTACAAAAGTCCCGTTTCCAGGGAGGAGGGTTTAAGGTCCTTCCCTGGGGCGGGTGCCCGGTACACGACCCAGTGTACGTGTGCAGACTCGAGTCTCCTCCAGACTTGAGGCCCTGAGCAGTCTTGGAGCAGAGTCCATGAGGCCGTTCTCCGCTTGGCAATGAAGCCTGATTTCCTTCACCAGACCTAGAAAATGTCTTCCTGGGACGCCCTGCTTGTGTATCTTAGGGACGCCCGCCAGTGAGCCTCACCCAAAGGTTCTTTGTAGTCCAGTTTCCCAATCTGGCAGCAAGCTGGAGCCAACTTCAAAAAAACAAAAAAAAACACACAAAGAAACCCCACAAAAAAAAAAACAAAAAACCCCACCTGTGCGTGGGGGCCACACCCAGAGAGAAGGATTTGGCTGGTGTGGGGTGTGGCCCAGGCACTGGGAGCGTTACAGGTCTTCCGGGAGATCCTAGCATGTGGAGGACGAAAAGAGGATGAACATTTCCCTATATTCCCAGAGATCCGCTTCCCCCGGCCCCTCAGGTATCTCCATGCCTCCAGGACACGATTGGGATTTGGGAAGGGGGGGAGTGGGTCAGGGATGAGCAACCTTTCCTAACCTCTGGGTGTGGTCCTCTACCAGCTGCGTCCACACGGCTGTGATCCGTGTTAGAAGTTAAACATCAGGGCGCCTGGGTGGCTCACGCGGTTGGGTGACTGCCTTCAACGCCGGTCATGATCCTGGAGTCCAGGGATCGGGATCGAACCCTGTATTGAGCTCCCTGCTCAGCGGAGTGTCTGCTTCTCCCTCTGTCCCCCCCACTCCTTTCTCTCTCTTAAATGAAAAAATAAAATCTTTTTTAAAAGAAATTAAATAACAATCAGGCCCAAACCTACTGAATCCGAAGGCTGGAAGTGGGCTCCTGCCCTCCTCTGAAAGAGGGATTCTAAGACATTCTAAATTCTAAGACTCTCCAGAAGCTGCCCCTTCGTCATTGGTTCTTATGCTGGGAATCACCCGAGTACAGTTTTGTTTTGTCTGTTTTTGAAATAACTATAGGTTCACAGGAAATTGCAGAAATAGGACAGGGAGATCTCCTGTATCTTCATCCAGACCAAAAAGTGCCCAAAGCCCATGTCTTTCAACATGTAGAGGGGACACGAGGTTGGAGAACGCAGGTGTGAGGACACACGTTTTCACTTCTTCCAGGCTGTTTTCTTAGCCGCCCACTCAGGCCTTCTCCCCACACCGCGTCACTAAAACAGCTCTTGCCAGACTCCGCAGTGATTTGGGTCCGTCCGTCAGCAGTCCATCTTCACTCCTCTAAGTCCCACCCTGCGGCCGGAGATGGAATTAGCCATTCACACCACGGCCTTGAAACCCCACGTGCCCTTGGCTTCCTCTTTCCTAGTTGGCTTCTCCCCTTCTCTCTCTGCCACACATCCTCCTTTTCTCCCAGATTTCTGAATAGTGCATGCCTCTGTTATGGGTTAAAAAAGAAAAAGATTGTTAGCATGAAAAACAGTTTGAATTTTATTAAGATGTAGACATTCATCATGGGGTAATTATAAAATACAGGGCCAATAAAATGCTTTTAAAAAGGATACTTCCAATATCCAGAGACATGAGTTGTTAACATGCTCGATTTCTTTCCCTTTAATAATTTTACTTGCAAGTGCAGAATTGTACTGACACTCTCATAAATTGGTCCAGTTATGTTTCTCTTTAATTACATACTTATTTGTTAATTTATTTTGAAAAAAAAAAAGATAAAAAAAGGAACCCCTAAAAAAAAAAAAAAAGGAACCCCTTATCATCTCCCAGAAATGGGATATTGATAATATCCCATGACCTTTGCATCTCCGTAGACGCGCCCCTGAGAACTCGTCTCTCAGCTTCTTCACCTGGAGAAAACCAGCATCACAAATCCTAGCTCATCATTACTTTAAAACGTAATTCTATTAAAGAAGTGTGCATGCGACATAAGAATATGTTGTTTAGTTCTGCCTTTTTTTTTTTTAACAGAAGAATAATGTACAGAAGCTGGTCTTCCTGGATTTGCTTTTTCCCACTCAACTTTGTTGCTGAAATGCACCCAGGTTTTTGAGTACGAGGTAGTTTCCGCATTTATTGTTACCGTCCTGTGTTCTTCCCACGGCATGTGCTACAATGTAGCCGTCCCCTTGGCTGCCGCGGTCCGTCTGTGTATCACACGCATTTCTCTGCCCCTCTACAGACCGGCCGGGGAGGGCGTCATGACAGTAGGGACTGAAGCAGACGTTATTAGACGTTGGGAGGCTGCAGTGTGAGGTCTCCTGATGAGAGGTTATCCTGTGTCCTTGACCTTGAAGAAATACATTCCTTCCTTGGAGGGGCCGGCGTGCAAGGCCTGCGGAGCGAATGCGCGTGGGAACCGGCCGCAGCCTCCCTCCCCGGGCTCCGGGCTGCAGGAGCGGGCGTCTGCGTCCAGGCTGGCGCCGCCGGTTCCCCGCGCGGCTAGGTCGTTCTGACCGCGGATGCTGGAGAGCGAGAGGTTGTCCTCGTTGATTTTAGGGCCAGTTCGCGTGCCTATTGCGACCACGGCCGGTAGGTGGCAGCGAAGACCGCGGACCAGAGGGCTCTCGCCGGGGCTTCCCGGGGAGGGACTGTCCCTGTCACCCGCCGCCGAGCACCCGCCGCCGAGCATCTCCCGAAAGGACGTCTCTGCTCTCCGTGGGGCTCGACGGTGGAGGGAGCGGGCGGAGGCCGGGCCGGGCGGAGGATGGGCTGGATGGCGCCTGCGGGGATGAGCCGGGGCGTCGTACGGGAGAGAAGAATCACTAAATTCTCCTCCTGACACCAGGATGACGCTGCACCTTCACTAACCGGAATTTAAATAAAAACTTGGGAAAAAATTCACCATGAAGTATTTTGTTATACAAATTATTTTTATGAAGCCTGACGTATTACACAGAGAAAAAATTGTGATTACTAATAACGATCTTCCAATTAGATTGTAACCTGTTTTATTTATTTATGCAGCTTTATGTGACCTAAATTACCGTCATTTTGCACACTTCTAATTGTAACACATTCTAGGATAAACTGCTAAGCTCTTATTTCTCCTCATGTCAGAAATAATTTTTTTAAGATTTTATTTTCTTGAGAGAGTGGGTGCGTGCGCGCACACACAAGAGGGAGAGGGGCTGAGTGAGAAGCAGGCTCACCCCTGAGCAAGGAGCCTGATGCGGGGCTTGATCCTAGGACCTAGATCCTAGGTCCTAGATCATGACCTGAGCAGAAGGCAGAGGCTTAACCCACAGACCACCCAGGTGTCCCTAGCATCTGACTCTTGATTTCAGCTCAGGTCATGATCTTGGGTTTGTGGGATCAAGTCCCACATAAGGCTCCGTGCTCAGCGTGGAGTCTGCTTGTCTCTCTCCCTCTGCTCCTTCCTCGCTTGTGCTCTCACTCTCTCTCTCTCTCAGATAAATAAATAAACAAAATATTTAAAAATATATATTTTGGGGAGACTGGGTGGCTAAGTCGGTTAAGCAGCCAAGTCTTGATTTTGGCAAAGGGTTGTGAGATCAGCTGTGCTCACAGCCTGTTTAAGATTCTCTCCCCGTCTCCTCTCTCTCTCTCTATGGGAATTTTATCTGGTATAATTGACATAAATAAACTGCATATATTATCAGTTTATGATAATCAGTTTGATGTCTGCATAGACCCTTGAAGCCGTGTCACACCCAAGATAACAATCTCATCCTCCCCCAGAATCACCTGTGTGGGGCCTGTATGGTCGGTCTCTCCCTCCCTCTGGCTCAGGTGACCACCCGTCCCCTTTGCACCACGCAGGTCAGTTTACATCTTTGAGAATCTTAAATAAATGGAATCATCCACCCAGGATGTCCTCTTTTGGATGTGGTTTCTTCCGAGAATTGTGAGATTCACCAGGTTATATGCCTGTTTCGAGAAATGCATTTCCGTGAGCTTTAGAATCTCCTTATTAGGGGCGCCTGGGTGGCTCAGTCGTTAGACATCTGCCTTTGGCTCAGGTCATGCTCCCAGGGTCCTGGGATGGAGCCCCACATCAAGCCCTGCATCAAGCCCCGCATGGAGCCCTGAATGGTGCCCTGCATGGGGTTCCCTGCTTGGTGGGGAGCCTGCTTCTCCCTCTCCCTCTGCTGGGGCTCTCAGTCAAATTAATAAATAAGAAAAAATTTTAAAAGAATCTATTTAATAAATTCCATTAAATAATCCCACTGGAGTATGTCATTTATCCTTTATTCACAATGACATCCAGAGGACTTGGTGTACGTTCTGGGCTCCACAAATATTTGCCCAAGGGGTGACCGAACGGAGAGTGCACAGCCCATCCACAGCGTGAGAGGTGTGCAGTCACTGAGAGAGAACACGGTAGATCCTTACCACTGCTCTAGTAAAATGTGCCTAACAAACTGGTAACTTAAACAAAAAAAAAGCAGCTTCCTTCACCATGGACGTGCTGGGTCCCACATTTGCATATTCGATACAGGTGCGTGCAAGGCTATGACCCAGGTGTGCAGATCCATGCAATGCAAGTAAAAGACCTACTCGGAGGGCAAACAGGGTTCTGGTGAGGAGGGAATGGTGGGGGACGGAGCAGGGAGATCTAAGCTTCCTCTGCATTTTTTAAGCTGCTCCCTTTGGAAGCAGGAAACATACTTTTATTATTTTTATTATTATTTTTAAAAGATTTTATTTATTCATTTGACAGAGAGATCACAAGTAGACAGAGAGGCAGGCGGTGGCGGGGGAAGCAGGCTCCCCGCGGAGCAGAGAGCCCGATATGGGGCTCGATTCCAGGACCCTGGGATCATGACCTGAGCCAAAGGCAGAGGCTTAACCCACTGAGCCACCCAGGCACCCCAAGATACTTTTATTTTAGTTTAAAAGCTTTTGGCGACTATTTAGGGAAACAAAACCGCAAACATGTATCTAAACATTGAGCCAAGTGTGGTCAAGAGCCGGCTGGGAACCTGGGGTGGGGGTCAGGGAAAGGAAGCAGACTTGACCCTGAGGACAAGAACTCCCCCAGCCCCGGATGTCCTCAGGCAAACACAGAAAACCAAAACAGCCTAAGCGTTCAGAGGTGCAGAGCTGCCTAATTACAGCCTCAGGTAACTCTCCTCTTGCTATTTCAAAGTTTTCATTCCCCCCAAATGAGAATGCGTTCAAGTGTATTTATTCCCAAAGCTCGCTTGCCTGGGGCCCAAGGGGTTTTCCCTTTGGCATCTCAACACCGCCCTCCCCCGCCCCCCAAAGGAGAAGCTGTTTTTCCTGCAGCCCCGGGATGGGCTGAACCAGCGATCATGACCATCATTTCCCAGCGGCAGGAAGGATGAAGAACACGGCTCCCTTACTTTCAGGGTCCCTGTGAGGGCTGTTAAGGTGATTTTAACGAGTCCCAGAGCATGAAGCTCCCTTTCTGCCCACTGACGTGCAAAATTGGCGTCAGAAAGTTCATTCTGAAGGTCTTGGGAACCGCTGTCCAAGGCCAGCCTCCTGGGGGGCCCGTTTTCTTTCAACTGCTTATTAAAAAAACAGTGATCACCGTAGGATTCTGATCATGAAGGTAATATATGCATGATTGCTGAATACCTTTGAAAAATAAGGAGCAAAGGAGAAGAAGCCGCCCACGACCCCACCACGCAGAGACAAGCGGCTTTTACTGTTAAGAGTGTGTCCTTCCGGAGCGCCCGGGTGGCTCAGTGGGTTAAGCCTCTGCTTTCGGCTCAGAGCATGATCTCAGGGTCCTGGGATCAAGCCCCGAATCGGGCTCTCTGCTCAGCGGGGAGCCTGCTTCCCTTCCTCTCTCTCTGCCTGCCTCTCTGCCTACTTGTGATCTCTGTCAAATAAATAAATAAAAAATCTTAAAAAAAAAAAGAGCGTGTCCCTCCGATGTTTTCCCTACGCGGCTGTGTACGTGTAAGAGATGAGTTTGTAGACACACATGTACGTCACGCGTGCATATATGGGTGTACATAGGAGCCATGGAAATGAGAGCAGGTGTGACGGCCCATCCGTAGCAGATGGGGGAGAAAAGCAAACCGGCTGCTTTGGGGGTTCCTCTTCAAAGGAAACACAGGATGAGCAATGGGTCTGAAGGAGGAAATTAAGTGCTCATCGTTAGTGGTCTGTGAGGTCTGTGGGGTCCGCGGGATGCCTGGCTGTAGGGCCTGGGAGCACTCCCCAGACCCGGCCGTCACCTCCAGAGGGGTTAATGAGCCCAGATAACTCAGAGTGTGCAGGGATCACCTCCCACGGGCTCAGGTCCCAGAGGAAGGACTAAGGGCAGGAGAAGCAGGGACCAGGGCAACTGAGGGGGTAGCCCGAGTTAGGGCGATTCTGTGCATGGAGAACACGGCAGAGTTTTGAGGGCTATTTCTGGAAGCAGGTGACTCCCCAGGGGCACTGGAGATGAACCCAAGGGCTGATCTCCATGTTCTCAGGAGAAGTTACCGGGAGGACACGGAACACTTATTCCTGGGACGTGGGCTGCTGAGTGCCCTCCGTGCTAGACAGGTCGCTGTGGTGCAGAAATTAGACGCCCACCGTCCTCAGCTGGTGGGCAAGCAAGCTGCCTTCCGTCCTGTGTCTTTCCCACAGCTTCAGCCTGACCTTCCCGGACACGGGCCTGGGAGAGTCTGCAAGCCTCTGGCAGGCTTCCAGAACTCTGCCCCCACCTGCCCCTTGGTGCCATGCCTAGGGCGTTCCAGGGGTGCAGTCTCGGGGCAGGTCAAGCCCACCCTCTCCACAAGCCCCCTTCAGGCCATCTAGATAGCCTTCCACACATACGAGCACCTCCCTACCCTGTTTTAGACCCGTGTGGACCCTGGGGAGACTGAGGGAAACCAGAAAGTTCCCGCCTGAGAAGACCTCACTGCTGGTAGAGGGGAGGTGACAGACACACAAAGGGACACATGAACCATCTGCTTTGGTTTTCCAGGATGGTTGCGGTGCTCTCACCCAGCTCGCAGCCGCCATGTTGTGAGGAAGCCCCAGCTAGCCCATCCCACATGGAGACACACGTAGAGACAGGCGGTGTGGCCCGTCCCAGCTGCTCCAGTCATCGCCTGATAGACTCCAAGCCAGAACCCCTCACTGGGAAGGTCTTCCCCGAATTCCTGGCCCTCAAAACCATGACAGGTCCTCCAATAACTCTTGCTCTTTTGAGTAACTGAGTTTGGGGTGACGTGTTACTTGGTCCCAGGTAGCTGGGGCCGCGTCAGACCGTCTCAGCCCACACTCTGACCCCGTCCTCTCCCTGCTCAGTCCTCAGACGGCGCCCCTGGAGTCTCCATCTGCACAGTCCAGCTGACACGCTCCTTCAGATCCGGTCTCTGGTGGTCCCAGGCCTCTCCTCTGTCCTGCCTCAAATTTACCCTCTGTCCTCGCCGTCTGGGAGAAGTATGTGTGAAATGCGCGAAGTCCTCCACGTTCAGAACCTCAGCACCTGAAGACTCACATCTTTGAGGGGCTAGAGACACCTTCGGAAGGATTTTCACGGTTGGGATTTGGAAGTGTGTCAAGCAGGTTGAGTGCGGGTCCAAATCCTACCTCCCCCACCTTCTGGTTTGGTGACTTTGAATCAGAAAATATCATAAATAAATATAAATATTAATAAATATCATAAAATGGCATTTTAGGGCTTTTTAAGGTTTTCTTTTTTTTTCTTAAGATTTTTTATTTATTTGACAGAAAGAGAGGCAGCGAGAGAGGGAACACAAGCAGGGGGAGGGGGAGAGGGAGAAGCAGGCTTCCCGCTGAGCAGGAACCCCGATGTGGGGCTGATCCCAGGACCCTGGGATCATGACCTGAGTAGAAGGCAGACACCCAACGACTGAGCCATCCAGGCGCCCTAGGGCTTTTTAAGGTTTTTAAGAACACTGTGTCTTCCTACCTGCGGGGGAGGCACACACGTCCACTGGTGCTATTCTGGTGGGCTGTTCAAGGAGCGCATTCAATGACCCTCATTCAGTGGATGGCTTCTTCAATTGAGATCACTGATCAGCTGGAAGAAAGTTTTCAAATTGCAGTCTCAAAAACTCATAGAATTTTAAGAAATTAAGTCATTTCCATCAGCAGTTAAGCCATCAGATATAAGTAAACAAAAATCTTCAGAACATTTCCCACTAGCCTTTGGCTCCTGATTTTCTTCAATTGTGGTTTGCAGAAACAGGCAACACCATAAGGAATTTTGTCCTTTCTGATTTGTTGTGGGCCCATTTTTCTAAAATGCTCCATCTGGACATAGCATCTTGCAGAAGAGACATTAGAGGCTAAAGGAAAAGTGTGTGCTTCCATGTCTGTCTGTCTGTCCTTCCAATCCTTCCCACTCTTTTCTGTGTCGGGAGCTTTGCACAGGTTGTATCCCAATACTCCAGATCATCACCCACTCAGACCGAAACCTGAGGCACACGTCGGTGAGGTCTTCCCGGGCAGCCCCAGGCTGAACCATCACCCCAAAACCCTCCCTGTGTGCCACGTGACCCCACTTTATGTGCCTTCCTTGCAGTGATGGCACTAGCTGCAGTCATATTATCCATTGTCTTCCTGCCCCAGGATGCACATGCCTCAGAGCTAGACATGCTGCACCCGCATCCAGGTCTCCTTGGTGCAGCGAGGACAGCTTGCCCATGTGGTTCTGTCTTCAGGCTCCCACGACTCACCGGGGAGACAGTGTGACAAGGCTGAGATCCAGCTTTGGCTAGTGGTTCAGAGCAGTGTCATCCAAGATGACAGCCATGAAGCCACGGAGCTATTTAACGTTAGACACGTTAAAATGAAATGAAAGTAAAGTTCATTTTACTTCTTGCACTGGTGTCATCTCAAGGGGTCAGCAGCCACATGCGACTGCCATGTTGGACAGTGCGGGAGGACATGCCATATGTGTCACTGCGGAAAGTGCTGTTGGAAGGGGCTGGTTAGAGCGTGCAAAGCATATTCAGATGCTCGCTTCCAAAGCCCAGCCCTGCCCGTGTGATTTTGTGTTGACCTTACACTTTCTGGCTCTTAGTTTCTTCATCTATGCAATGGGCCCATAATAGTTCCTATCTCGTAGAGTCATAGGAGTTCCTGGATGCCAAGACACTTGGAAGGGCGTTGGGATTATAGCCAATGCTCTAAAATGTATTAGCTCTTCCTGTGATGCCTCCATTTCTACTTCTCCAGAAATTGAGGACCAAAAAGGAGAAAGAGTTTGTCCAAGTTCACAGAGCCGGGAGGTGGGGGAGCTAAGGCTTGATTCTGTAGCTTTCTGGTTCCACGGTGGCTCGTTCCTGTGACCTGTTGGCAGCCCCTTCTGGGCGAATTTCTGAAACTCATTGTTCCCACATATGTCCCATGGGAGACAAGAGACTCCACTGGGCCCTCCGTCCGGGACAGCTGTGCAGGAACAGAGCGGAGAGCCAGCCACAGCCGGAAGTGGCTGGTCCATCCTGGGACCTAGCCCCTGGCTTGCGAATCTTCGGAGGGTGGAGGAAGGAAGCCAGATGGCCCTGGGGAGAACAGTGTCGATGTGGCCAAGCAAGTCCCAGCAGCTGGGGCTGTGACGACCTGTGTGGGTGCTGCCCCGTGGGAGTGATGACCCTGTGCCGGGGACACAGTGCTCAACCCTCCCACTGTGGCCAAGCCCTGGGGTTGCTCCGGGAACTGCATGGAAGGATTGAACTGTTTTCATTAATTTATTTTTGGGGGAGGGGAGAGGTGCTGCTGCTGTTGCTGCTCTGGTGGTTTAATTTTTAAATTGGGTTAGTTTTAACATGAGCAGTCACTGTGCATGTCCTTTTTCCTGTAATGCAGGAGTATATTTGATTGTTATTTTGAGGTCTTTTGATATATTTTCCACACATAAGATTTTTTTGTTTGGGATAGAAAAAATTTACCTAATAGAGTCAAATTTTTTAAAGATTTTATTTATTTATTTATTTATTTGAGAGAGAGAGCACATGAGCAGGAGGACAGGCAAAGGGAGGGGGAGAAGCAGACATCCCACTGAGCAGGGAGCCTGATGCGGGTCTCCATCCCAGGACCCTGAGATCACGACCTGAGCCCAAGTCAGACGCCTAACCCTAAAGTTAATGATTTTAAATACACAATTCCATGATGCTTAGCACAGTCACAGCATTGTGCAACCGTCCCCTGTACCGAATTTGAAAACATTTTCATCGCCCCGAGGAGACCCCATTATCATTCAACACTCACCCCCCTCCTCCCTGCCCCTGCCCCTGGTGACAGCCACCACCATTTCTGTCTCTAGGGATTTGTCTATTCCAGATGTTCATATAAATGGAGTCACCGACGATGCGGTCTCCTGTGCGGGCTGCTTGTCCTAAGCTTGTTTTCAGGTGTCTCTATGTTGTGGCACATGGCAGGACTTCTTTACCTTCCCAGGGAAATACATCCCAGCAGATGGACAGACCACATTTGCCTATCCGTTCACCCATCTGCAGATGTTTGGGTTTCTTCCACTTTTTGGCTTTTACAAACAGTGCCTCTCTGAATATCTGCAGGTGCTGTGGACCCAAATTCATGCGTTGAAATCCTAATCCCCAGCGGGATGCTATTAGGAGGTGAGGACGTGGGGCGGTGATTAGGTCACAAGGCTGGAGCCCTCAAGTATGGGATCAGTGTGCTCCCTCCCTGTGCTCCCTGTCAGGTGAGGACACAAGAAGGCAGCTGCCTGCAGGCAAAGGGGGCCCCTCCCCCAACTGCTGTCACCTTGATCTTGGACACCAAGAGTGTCCTCTATAATTAATATCTTAAACTAGCGTGGTACATTTGTTACAACTGATGAATGAATGTTGATACTTTATTATTCACTGGAGTTTATGGTTACATTAGAGTTTACTCCCTGTTGTGCATTTCTGTGGATTTTAATAAATGCTTGTCATACACCCACCATTGCAGGGTAATACTGAAAATCCCCTCTGCCTCATTTACTTATAAGTAAACTTATAAATAAATATGCTTTATTTTTATGATGAAAAATTTCAAAGTTTTGCTCATAAAACTTTACAGTTAATGAATGTTTGAAGCCTTGGAGAAGTGCTCAGTGCACACTGTGCATGAAGAATAAAGCACTTTGAATATTTTATGCAGGAAATGATCACTTCTTTTTTCTAAAGATTTTATTTATTTATTTGACGGAGAGAGATCACAAGTAGGCAGAGAGGCAGGCACAGGGGCCGGGGGAGGCAGGCTCCCTGCTGAGCAGAGAGCCCGATGCGGGGCTCAATCCCAGGACCCTGAGATCATGACCTGAGCCGAAGGCAGCGGCTTAACCCACTGAGCCACCCAGGTGCCCAAATGATCACTTCTTGAGATATGCATGCAAGGGGGCACCTGGGGGGCTCAGTTGGTTGCGTGTCTGGTTCCTGGTTTCAGCTCAGGTCATGGTGTCAGGGTCGTGGGATCGAACCTCCTTTGGGCTCCATGCTCACCACTTGGGATTCCTGTTTGGGATTCTCTCTCTCCCTCTCCCTCTGCCCCTCCCCCTGCTCTCACTCTCTCTCTGAAATAAATAAAACCTTTTTAAAAAGGTACGCATGCGGGGCGCCTGGGTGGCTCAGTGGGTTAAGCCTCTGCCTTCGCTCAGGTCATGATCTCAGGGTCCTGGGATCGAGCCCCGCATCGGGCTCTCTGCTCAGCAGGGAGCCTGCTTCCCAACCCCCCGCCTGCCTCTCTGCCTACTTGTGATCTCTGTCTGTCAAATAAATAAATAAATAAATAATCTTTAAAAAAAAAAGGTATGCATGCATATCACGTATATCGTGTATTAAATGTATGTACAATCATGATTTGTCCATATATTGTATTATTGATACATGCACAGAGACGATCTGCACCATCCTGTGTGTTTTAAAGATATACGCACAACTAATCTCCACACCGATGAGGTTGAGAATAGCAATATCCCCATTTTATAGACGGGGAAGCTGAGACACAAAGTGGTTGAGTAACTTGCTCAGGGCACATGGCCAGTGGGTGTTAGGCACACGGAAATGCACAAGGATGTGAAAATAATTTTTATCTCTGGGCAGAAGTAGGAGAGGTGTTCTTGTTTGCTTGTGGTGTTGTTTTTGGAAACTTACGACTTGTCCAGGACGGGGTTGGCACACTTCTCCGTCAAGAGTCCGATCGTGGCTGGTTTTGGCTGTGTGGGTCAGAAGGTCTGGGTCACAGCTGTTCTGCTCCGCCGTTGGAACAGGAAAGCCCTCGCGCAGGGCACGGAGGAACGGGCTGTGTTCCAATAAAATGTTCTTTGCGGAAGCTAGAATTCCACTTGCCACAGGATAGTATTTTTCGTCTTCCCCGACCAACTGTTTAAAAATGACTCAGCTCAAGAGCCTTTGAGTAACAGGAGACAAGCAGGATGTCAAGCTTCGCACTGGGCTCTTTATCTACAATGTTTCTTTAAGATAAATAAGCAAGGCGGGTAGGAAAGGCAGCTCCCGCCTCAGCAGCGGGCTGCAGGGGCCCGGGGCTGGGTACCTGCCAGCCTCCTGGGCGGGAAAGGGCATGCGTGGGAAGGGAGCTGGGCCCTGGGAGTCTGGGAGGGCAACGGGTGACCAGAGTCCTGTTTGTCTTGGAAGGAGAACGTCCACCCCACATCTTGCCCCACCATGCGCAGGTGCGAGCTGTTTCTACGGACGCCCCTGCTGATTCTGCTTTCCCTGGGACTGGCCGGAGCCTGCATTCCCCGTGAAGGTGACGTCTGCTCCCACTCCCCATCTCTTCTGCCTTTCTGCTTGCAGTGGGCAGGGCAGGGCTGGCTCCAGACGGTCTCCAGCAGTCCGACCAGACTCCTGCTGGCATCAGGTGTAGACACCCTCTTTTCCCGGTTCCCCGTAGGAGATGGGAGAGTGGGTGAGCCCTGTAAGCCAGCAGCCCTGCCAGAGCCCTGCCCTGGAGACAGACTGGCATCTGAATCTGGTTTTGTCACGGGCTCTTGGTGCCTTTGGCGGGGAGACACTGCTTGAGTAAGTGTCCATCCTCGTTGGACCAAAGGGCATCATGAGCATCTCGAGTCCGCCGGCCTTCTGTGTGTCATTGATGTGGTTATGTTTGTGTAGTGCCTGGGAGTGGACATTCCTATGGTCACGGAGCTCTAGTGAGACCCCAGATCTTTACCATGTAAGGATGCCACCTGTTGGAAAGAGCACTTGGGTCTCATCACAAAGCTGAGTTCCTATCGCCTCATTTGCTGCACAGACATGCATTGAGTTTCCGGCTTGTTCCCTGTGCGCGATGCTGGGAATGCAGTGGGTGAAAAGAACAGACACAGTCCCATCCTCTGAGAATTCTCATGTTACACAAATAAGCACTTCCCAGCGTGGACATCGAGAGAAGGGCTCTCTGGATAAATGACGTTTTGAGGGGAGATGCCAATGGTGGGTACGAGCTGGCCAGCCGGAGTTAGGGAGACAGTCCGGGGGGGGGTATGCGCAAAGGCCCTGGGGCAGGAAGGCACTGGGTTCCTTCATAGATCTGAGAGCAACCTGTGTGTCTGGAGCATGGTGGATGGGGAGAGGGACAAGGTGGGTGGGGATGTCACAAGTAAGAATGGAGAGGAGGCAGAAACCTGCACACGGGGGCTCTTGTGGGTCAGATTAAGATGTGGCTATTACAAGGCTGTCAGAAAGAGAGTGTCAGGTAGGGGAGTGTGTGTGTGTGTGTGTGTGTGTGTGTGTGTGTTTAAATGATCAATCTTGGTCCTAATGAAGAATACATTGGGCGGGAACCAGGATTAGGGAAAGACAGAAGTGAAGAAAGACTCCTATAATTTTATTTTTCATTTCATTTCATTTCCTATCTTTTGCAGCTGGATGATTGGGCTGCCCTTAACTGAGATGGGACAGTTCTGCAGAGCAATTGATTTTTTTTTTTTTACTTTTTCTTGAAGTCATTTGAGACATACAGAAAAGTCACAAAACTAGACTTCCCAAATACCCTCCTCCCCACCTCCCTTCACGTTACCATCTCACCCAGTCACAGCACAGTGACGATAACCAGGACCTTGACACCATTACAAAACTACCACCTAAATTATAGAACCTGTTCCAGTTTTACTAGTTTCCCCACAAATGTCCCTTTTCTATCTGAGGATCCCATCCAGGATCCCACACTGCCCGAGTCATCCCATCTCCTCACTCTTGCCTTAGTCTTTACAACTCATGGCTGAGTTGGCCAACCTCTCACGACCTTGACACTTTCAAAGAAGAGCCCTGGTCAGATATTCTGAAGAATGTCTCTCAGTCTGAACTTGTGTGAGGTTGTCTCACGATTATGTTGTTTGGGGCACGTCTGGGGCAGGAAGGGCACGGAAGGGGTGCGTCGATGTGTCTCTTTACTTGAGATAGTAAGCTGGACCGTTTGGTTGTGGTGTGTCTGCTAGGGTTCTCCACGGTCCAGTAACTGTTTCCCCTTGTAACTAATGAGTGTCCTGAAGGAGACAACTGGAGACCGTGCAAATACCCTTTCTCCTTAAACGTTCACCGACCAGCTATGGCGCCCACTGGTGGGTCTTGCCTGCAAAGTCCATCACCGTCGTTGTATTCACTCCGTGGTGATTCTCTGTTTCTCTTGTTCTTTCATTGGAATTCTTCTGTGAGGAATGTGTTCCATTTACTTATTCAAGTATTCATCTATATCACTGTGAATGCATGGGTGTTTATTTTATTAACGAAAAATAACGTTACTTTTTGGTGGGTGGGAGGGTGACGACCACAAAGTCTCTTAGGGACACGCTATGTTTGTGTGTGCCAAATGAATGTCGGTTGGGTGAATGATGGAAGGGTGACAGGTGGACCTGAGTAGATTATCGACACGCATGGTGGGTGGGTTATCAGTCTCCTTGAGCAACACAGTTATCTAATGCTGAATTCTCTCCTTACTTCCTGCTCCTGTTGGAATCTGGATGGCTAACACTTTTGCTTCCAGTCGCCATTGAAGAAAAAAGTAAGAACTGTGTAACCCCCAAGCTAGCTCCCATATGTAACCCCCATATCTAGCTCCTCTCAGATTCCTTCCTATGTGAAAACCCTCAGGGAATGCTGGGGAAAGGTGGGACTTGGGTCTGGCACACAGGCTTTGTCTTGGGGGCAGGGAAGACTGGTAGGCAGTAAAGACACAAATGCTCCATGAAGGCATAAAGACATTAACTGAGATGGATAATGTTAGCATTAATCCTACTCTCTCCTTTGCTTTTATTTTCCACATCAACCCACTGACTCCTGGTTCTGTTGCCCTTCCAGTAAAATGTAAGTAAGTCCTACCACTTTCCCCCTACCTAACTAGGGAGACTTTCAACCCAAGAAGAGGTGCAAAGAATAGGCAAAAGTGTTGACCACCATGATCACCCAGAACAGATTCCGGGAGAGGCTCTCAGTCCTGACTCAGGCTCCAAACCCAGAATCCACAGATCCCAGGGGGCAAATAGGTGGGCTTCGGGGAGGTCAACAAGCCTTTGCAATCACGTGTAAAACTGAGTGTGCAAGAGACAGACAGAGGATTGAGAATTGGTGTGGTTTCCTGGGAACGTGGACCTTACAGCTTTGATCAGACTTTCAGTAGGATCCGTGACCTTCTGCTCTAAAAAGTATAGCTGGATTAGAATAGACTGCACATATTCATTTGGTGGGTTTTAGTCGAGAAAAACACGGTGCAGAGTGGAGAAGCTCCTCTTTTTTCTGAGTATTAACCTTCTTGGTCTCTGCTGAGAAGTGGAGATGACAACTGGTTGTTACAGAGAAAGAGCCCTCTTCTGCAACCCTCCCAAAACCCTGGTGGAGGGGGAGTTGTCTGCCCCCGATAACTGATAACTGGTATCCTTGGGGTTCTTTGACTTTGGGATAAATGAGTCTCCAAAGGGGTCCAGGGCTCTTAGGATGGGTCCCAGCTTTCAATCTGTTTCCTTATTCTATCTGGGGACCTATGGGGTACAAGGAGGTATGAAGCATGACTTGATTGATTTCATATTCTTTCTGAAACTTTATTGGGAAAACGACTTCCGCTGGCTGCCATTGGTCTTCTCCTTCCTGGGGGTTGCCCACCAACAGTGCTGAAAGGTAAGACTCTTGGCCCACCCGCCTCCCCTTGGTTTGGCTGTGTGTGTCCGACAGGGTTAATTTCTGCTGCACTTCAGTGGGTCTTTCTTCTCCTGTCTGTCTACAGCCTAGTTTCTACTCTAGAAAAGTACAAAATCGAGTACTAGAGTATCTTGAGGAAAACAAAATATCACCCCCCTTCCTCTCTCCTCTCCCCCTGGCCAATCAATCAAACCCAGCTGCCCAGAAATTGAGCACATTTTCATAGTTTCCATATGGCTGAAGGAAAGCCATCAGGCCAAGCAGCTAAATCTGAGTCCTAGCATGGCGGAGAGGTGATCCATGACCATTCCCCAGCTCACTTCGGTTCCTTCCAACACCAAATGCAAAGACTCCAGCCTCCCCCAGGGTTCTGGGTCACAGCCCCCACCTGCCCAGCACCACCCATTGTGGACTCTACTCCCCAGCCTGTTCCTGACCCCCACCATCTCATTTTATGTTTGGTTTTCTACCTGGGGCTCCTTCCATGACCCTGCCATTCTGTACCACATCTGTGACCTTGACCACCACATGCTGACTCTTCTGGATGGCGGCTTCAGGAATCCTAAGTAAGTCCCTTCCATGCTCGTGATGGCTTTGGACTGTGAGCTTTGGTGGGAGACTTGGAGCATGAATTTCTGAGCATCTCCTCATTCCTGGGCCAGAGGGATCAGACGTGCCCCCCCTTTAAGAACTGGCAGAGAACAGAGAAGAATAAACAGAGATGATATTAGAGACAAGGGATGCCTGCCAGTGATGATGGGGAAAGGGGGTGGTGGGGATGTTGAGGGAAACCTTAGATCGTGCCTGAGACACCGTAGCCATACTTCCCAAAGAAGGGAAGTTGTTCAATCTGTTGAGCTGGGGAAATCCATTTATTAGGACTATTTCTTTGTTCATATTTGCTTACTGTGGGGTGTATCTTCTTCGTCAGGTATGATGACCAGATTGTCAACGGATGGTAAGTGGGAAACCCGTACCCTTTCTGGTGTTCCCCTTCTCTTGTCTACAAGGTTATGCGGACTTACGGATGGAGTCATTTACTTATTTGTTTAAATACGTGTTTTATTTATTCATTTATTGGGAAGAGCCATTCTGACAGCATCCTGTCCCATCGTGCTTCTTTGAATTTTAAGGTGATGGAAATTTTTCATTCCTGCATGGCAGAGCTGGGACTCTACACTATAGTTATTAGGCTGTAGATTTTTGACATTATAAATCTAGTAGATGCACGTGGGAGAAGTCGAGAGGACATAAAATCAATGACAGAAATCTTCTCCTCATCCCTTCCTGAGTCTGTCGGGTCTCTGGTGTGTTCTTGCCAGAAACAATCATACATACATATGGTTACCCTCAGCTTTTTGAGTTAAAAATGTTATGCCTTTCAGCAGAACTTGCCTCTTTCGTTCAAACACCTGAACAATATTTCACTCACTCTGGTGTAATTTAATGAGTCTCCTGGTCACAGAACTTTTGTTTCCCTCTTATCTTCATTTCCTCTCTGCTTCGGTTCATGTTTATGCTACAACATGCTCGCTCTCCTTCGATTTTCTTGCTTTTCCCGTGTTTGCATTGTCTTATGTGTGAGAGAAACTCCTAACAGGGAACCAGCTGGGTCCGGGGCACAGGCATCTAAAATGGGGACAGAGGTTGAATGCATTCACACTCCCACCAACGGCCAACAAGAATGCACAGGGAATTCTCTAACTTCTTGATTTTCGATGCTGGGATGGCTGGAAAACCTGGGTCCTCATTTTGTACAAACAGGGAGACAGGACACGGTGGGAGTTCCTCCCACATTCATGTATCGGCCCTAGTACCACTTATATTTTTCTTTAAACGAACTCAGTTCTTTTACCTACAGAGAAAAACTCGAAAAGGAAACAAGACACCACATGAGAAAGTAGAAAGCCAGCACCGTTCATTATAAGCAGACGCTGTGAAAAAATACATATAATGAAAATAAAATGTTAGTGAATTCTAACACGACGCTGGTCTCTATCGAGACTTCATTGGAAGCCTGTTCTCCCTACTTTGGTAGAAAGAACTTTGGAGGCAGGTGAGAGACAAGCCAGCAACATCTTCCGGGGAATGGTGAGGGGAACGGCTCCCCACTCGACCCCCCAGGCTGCTCTCCGCCCCGAGACCTCTTTGGCCATCACCGAGGGCTCACACCCCACTTCCCAGGGGATGTCTATGGCCCCAGATGCCCAGAAGAGGGGGTGAGAGCTGGCCTTCCAGAAGCAGATGTGGCTGGAGCTCCAACCCACTCCACTCCTTACCTGCCGAGTGAAAAAGGGACAAGTCTGTGTTCTTCCCACAAACCAGGGCTAGTGCCTATGACATTGAGACAAAATATACAAACCACTCAGTGCTGGGGAGCTGGCAGAGCTGCCAACGCCGCCCAGTCCATACTCTGTGGGTTCCGGACTCCAGACCCCTCTTCACTGGCCGTGCTGCTTGGAGAGAGCAGGTTCGTCAGCAGGGGAGGACTCCCTGCCTTTGGGTCCCAGGAGAAATCCGCTCGTGTCTGCAAGTAACGAGTCCCAAGGAGGGACTCTCTCCTGGGAACGTCTCCCCTTTGGTCCCAGGCAAGCTAGAATGGCTGGTCATCCTGTTAGAATTCCATTTTTATGATGAGGACATAGGCGTGGAGAGGTGGGGCACGTTGCTGCGGGTCAGAAAGCCAGTGGGGGTAGAGCTGGGACCTGGACAAGGGTCCAAATCTTGCAATGCTGCATCCCTGTTGTTAGGATGGAGTCTGAGGGCCTTCAGCTCACCTGCAGGGCTCTGTGTCGTCTAGCTCCCCGCACTCTTAGGCCGTCAAAATTCTTCCAAATGGCCAGGCTCCCTCCTGCCCAGCACCATGCCCTCGATGTTCCCTCTGCCTGGGTTGCATTGCTGTCCCCGCTTCCAAAGTCCTCCCGCGATTAACCCTACTCATGTTTCAGGTCTCAGACACAGGGACAGTGCCTCTGAGATGCCTTCCCTGGCGCCCCCACAAGGTCAGCAACCACACCCCCTACAGGTTCCCACTGCACCCCTCAGGTTCACCCAGACACGCTTCCCGGCTCCTGCACCATAGATGGCCCTTGTCACTGCTTCTCTGACTTGACTCCCTGAGCTCCAGGACCTTGTCTGCTTTGCCGTCCATGTGTCCTCGCGCCTTGAACACCGTAGAAGCTCCATCCAGATCTGTGGGAGAGACACTGACTGCACAATGGAGTCCAAGCCTTCATTGGCCTCATCTCCAGGGGTCCTTTGCCTCTGCTCTCTTCTGACCAGTCAGGGACATGTGCCTGCCGTCATCTAGGCTCCCAGTCTTAATGCCCATTTCTTTCTCTACCCCGTGCCTCCATCGGGACCCGGCTGCCTGCATTCTCCCCTCCAGACAGGACAGAAGAAGAAAGTGAGTACTGTGTCCTTGGGATTACATTCTTGTAACCCTCTCTGGGCCTTGAAATTCCTTAAAATACGTGGGAAAGGGTTGGTCCAGACCCTGGCCTTTAGACATTGGCCTGGGGCCAGGAGCACAGTCGGTAGAAACAGACTCCATTAGAGATGCTCAGGCGTTGCGTGCAGCCGCCAGGTGGTGAACCACTCCGGGGGAGATGGCGTGGGAAAGGGAGCTTCTCCCCTCCTCCTCTGAGGCCAGGGTTTGTCCGTCTTTTAACTTTTTATTGCATACTAATTATGCAAGGAGATTGTTTCGTGGGGCCCATCATAATTTATGGGGGTCAAGTGGACAGATAAAGAAGTGGTGCGTTCCCCTCAATCTTTAGTCCCAAGTCCCACCTCTACTCTCCCCTTCAGGTGGAGAAATGGTGAATCCCTGGTACCCACCTGTGTTGGGTCACCATGTGGCTCTTCTAAACGCCCTTGGTGACCGTGTGGGTCTCCCTTCTTTCACTCATAAAGCAAGGTTATGATGTCCGTGTTATTTTAAGATGGCTTCCCTATGGCTATGAGATAGATGAGGATTCAATAAAACAAAAATGTTTTTAAAAAGAGTACACAAGGAAACTGGTGATCTGAGCCCATTCTACTGTCTGAATACTGGCATAGTGCTCACATCAATTTACTGGTTTTGACAATGTCCTCTGGTTACATAAGATGCCGCCACTGGGAGAAGCTGGACGGCCATCACAGAGGACCCCTGGGTATACTATTTTTGCAATATTTTGTGAGTTCCTAATTAGTATGCAATAAAAAGTTGAAAGTGATTTTAAGGTTATTTAATGAAGGAATAATGGCGTGTCCTTGGGGCGCTGTTAATGTGGTCTTACTCTCTTGCTCACTCTTTTCCATATTGACTTCCTGACTTCTGGTTTTTGCTGCACCCTACAGTGAAAAGTGAGTTATTTTTCTTTTTTTAGGGGTCATTGGAGTGTGTTTGGGTGCTATGAAGTATAGGAAACAAGAAAGAGAAGGGGGTCTTTCAATTGCTCTCTTCGATTTAGGGCCCAGGTTGAGAGAGACCCTCCGCTGGGGGGGTCTCAGTCTACACCCACTGCCCCCACCTCTGCGGGAGGCTCGGGATGAGCTGTAGGGTCCACCTACCCCTCGAGGCTGTGGGGATCATCGGGATTGGGTGCCTGGGACTTGGGTGGGTCTGAGGCTGCAGGTATGACCGGGTATGTGAGCACATATGCATATGAGGTCCCCAGACTTTATCAGAGTCTCAAAACCCGAGGACCACTGCCCCAGAATTCAAGGACATATTGAGTTACATGTAAGAGGTACAGCCACTCTTTCCTGACCCTCAGCAGAGAAATGAGGTAAAATGGATCAAGGGGATCCTTTGCTGATAATCTTTCTAATCTCTGGGGGGTGAATCCCCCCATCTCCTCGGGTACCTGCAGCTTCTGGCCACCTGGACAGATGTGTCTCCAAAGGGGACAAGTGTAGTAGAAGCAACCTGCAGAGTTGTGTAGTAGAAGCAACCCACAAGTGTAGTAGAAGCAACCCCAGAGCGTCCCATGAAATCTGGGGGATCCCCTCCTTTCCCTCCTAGGGAAGGGTCTCTTTGGGAACCATCAGGGTGGGGTGAGCTAAGAAGGAGCCATTAACACCTCGGTCCCCTCCTTTCTGTTTCTGTCGGTGCCCAACGACCCCTACTGGGTGTTCGCCTTCTTGCTGCCTGCATCTCAGCAGTACTGAAAAGTAAGATTCTGATTCCACGTTGTCCCCCTCCCCCAGCTTTGTTCCCTTTCTTGTCTCTGCTAAGGGGTCCATTCCTAGCCACGGATCATCTCTAGGGAAATTTATTTAAAATCCAGGGACTTGAAAAAAATAGCTGTCCTACTTTGACTTTCAAAAAGGTGGGGTGTCCTATGGGAACCAACCTCCCTCCTCACCTCGGGGATATGGCGATGATATGGTGAGGATGGTGAAGATAGTAATGAAAATCCAGTAAGAATTTCCCAAATGCAGGGCCCCGGAGGTGGCACCTTTCAGGTATCAAGCTCTGTCCTCCCCCACGTCTTCGCAAAGTCAGCATTTTTCATCCAAAGTCTGCGAGGGACTTACAACACAGGGACACTAACTATAAGGGGAGGGCTGGTGGCTGCCTTCTCAGCTTAACCCCAATCCAGTGCAGGTGTCTTTAGCCGTTTGCTTCCCCCCGACCCAGACAACAAGGCTTTGGATGGTCTCCCCTGTTCACTGCCAAGTCCTAACTGATCACCACACCCCCCACCCTGGGCTCTGATCTCATGGGCTCCCAGTGCCCCCACCTTCTGATCTGGTGATGGTGATGTTTCCTCCTTACGGCCTCGTCTCTCATGACTCTCGGACTCAACACTCTGGACTTTGTCCGCCCCCATGGCTTGCCTCCCGGACACCGTTTACCCTGCATGGGCGACACCAGAGATCCTAGGTAAGAATCCCACTCCGAGCACGCGGGGGGGGGGGGGGTTTCGATGGGAAGCTTGTCTGGCATGTGCCAGGATATGTGCCAGGACCCTACAGGGTGGTGGGAACCCCGAAGATGAACCCCACACGCTCGCACGTCTGAGCGAACTCGTAGTCTGTTGGGGGAGACGATGGTTATAAGGCAGTAGGGATCCATGTCCCGAGGGAGGTGCCTGGAATCCAGCAGGGCTTCCTGGAGGAGAGGGAGCTTGTGTTGAGCTTGTTGGACTGGGGACCCGAGGGCACTGTTCATGCCGCTTCTCGCGGTGCTCAGTTGGTGCTGTCTTCCGTAGGTTTGCTCAGCCTCCAGGTGTTGAACGGTGAGTAGTGCCGGAGCCGTTTGGCCCTTCTGTTTGCCTTCACCCCCGTGCACCGAAACACAGAGCTCTTAGCTCCTCTTCTCAGCGTTGGAAGAGAAATTTAGAGATCACCGAACCTTGCACTCCCCCTCTCACCTTTGTGGCTCCCATCATGAGTGGTTCAACGTTTTAGTTGTTCCTCTAGCAAATGCTGATGAAGACTAGCTCCTCTGGGCCAAGTCCGGCTCTAGGAGCCGGGAAAGAGTAGGGAACCAAACGGGCAGAAATCGGTGCCTGCGTGAGCTTGCATTTGAACACTATGAGTAAAGGAAGGAGGTGAGCTGTCTGCTGGAGGTGGGTGAGTCCTGTGGACACGGAGGAGAGAGGGAGAAGGAAAGACAGTGTGGGAGAGGTTGACAGGTTTCTAGCGGGAGCTGAGGGCAAGTGACAGTTCAGCAGGGAGCCGGGTCGACTGCCTTGCTGCCGGCCATGCCAAGGGTGTTCCAGGCACAGGGAACAGAATGGGCCAAGGCCAAGAGGCAGGCGAGTGCCTGGGGACCACCGGCCTTGAGGAGGCCACAGCATCCCCTCCCCTCCCCATCTGAGGCACCCAGAGGCACTGCTTCTCTCCCTTTCATGCTTCCTTGATGATTTTCTCTTCTCCTCTTTCTCCTCTTTGTTCACTTTTAGAAGAAACAAGCGGTTGCAAGGAAGGAGGTAAGTCGTGCATTTGCACATTTTCCTGCCCCGAGGACAGTGAGTTCCTTCCTCCCAGTTTCCAAAAAAGCTGCAAGAAGAGAAGCCTCTAGGTAAGCACGGGCTGGACGTCTGTGCCCGTGAAGGTGTCGGTGCGAAGGGCAGCCAGAGCCCTCGGGCCACCCTGCTCCTTTGTGCTGCTCACGGGTGCCAAGGAGACCCAGCACACTGAAGTAGGCGTCGGACCCACTCCTGTTCCCCTGGAAGTGACATGTCAGTCCCCGTGTCAGGGCTGCATGGCCGAAAACTGAGAAAGAAGAAGCCGGGCAAGAAAAGTGAGGTTCCGGGTGGTCCAGATAATGGCCAGAAGCACTTAAAAAAAAGGTTGCTGTTATTAAGTTCACAAATTAGATGAAGAATTTCACCAGAGAGTTATAGTTTATTAAAAAAAAATAGTCAAATGGCAATTCCAGAACTGAAAGTATGTAACTGAAATGACGAATTCAGGGTTTGGTTGTAACAGCCAAGAGCACGATCAGGGAGCTAGAGAACGGGTCAAAGGGAATTACTCAAAGTGAACCACGGTGGATAAATGAGTAGAAAATACACAAAGACACACACAAGACTTAGACCCAGTGAAAGCTGCTACATACGCAAATTGAGAATTTAAGAAGCTGAAGTGAGAGAAAATGAAGCTGAAGTGATATGTCAAGGGTTAATGGCTAAGAATTTTGCACTTTGGTAAAAAAATAACCATCAAGCAACAGATTTTTGAAAGTTCTGAGAGGGGCATCTGGTAGGGCTCCGTTGGAAACTCATGCAACTCTTGATCTTGGGTCATGAGTTCGAGACCCACGCTGAAGGTAGAGATTACTTAAAAAAAAAAATCTTAAAAAAAAAGTTCTGAGAACCCCAAGAGGAATGACTATAAAGGAACTACTTCTAGGAACCTTGCCACAAAATAGTTTAAAACCACAGACAAAGAGAACGTTTTTAACTTCTCCCTCCCACAAAAAAATCTATAAGAGAGAGACGGAGAATTTGAAAGGAAAGTAAGGAGACTCCTACCATAAGACATAAGTCTCTGAAGTAAAAGGAAGCCAGCATACGATTCTGACACCAGACACTGCTGGTTTGGAGTCAAGAAGTGTTCCGAGGGACGAAGAGGGATGCTGAAATCGAGAAAGAGATTAATACACCAGGAAAATACGCCAGTTCTCAATCTGTTTTCACACAACAGCTAGTTTTTGCATAAAAGGAAAAGCAGGGCAAACAACAAGAAGAAATAGAGGCAACCATGACATAGTGGGCGACTTGGACACCTCTCGCAACAGGTGACAGGACAGGTAGATAAAACTGCCTATGGAACGTCTAGAGAGCGACGAGCAAACATGACATGACTGACATGGAAAGAATGCTGAACCCAACCCCAGGGGAATGCACAGCCTTTCCAGGGAATGTGGGATTACTTTCCTTACCGAAATTGGCTGCACGTTTGTTCACAAAACAAGCCTCAGTCAACTTCAGATTGAAATCATTTATTGTTTATTATTCTTTTTTAAATATTTTATTTATTTGACAGAGAAAGAGAGAGCACAAGCCGGCAGAGAGGCAGGCAGAGAGAGGGGGAAGCAGGCTCCCTGCTCAGCAGGCAGCCCGATGTGGGGCTCAATCCCAGGACCCTGAGATCATGACCTGAGACAAAATTGAGTTGGACAACTGAGCCACCCAGGTGCCCCAAAGCTTTTTTTTTTCCCAAAAAAGATTTTATTTATATCAGAGAGCACATGAGCATGAGTGGGGGAGGGGAAGAGGGAGAAGGACAAGCAGACTCCCCACTGAGCACAGGACCCAGTGTGATGAGGGGCTGGACATGGGGCTCGATCCCAGGACCCTGAGATCATGACCTGAGCCGAAGTCAGACGCTTAACCAACTGAGCCACCCCGGCACCCCGACAAAGCTTTGCTCAGAGAGAAATTTATAATCATAAATGTGTACATTAAGAGAAAGGAGGGAAGGAAGGTGGAAACGCAGAAAACCAATGATCTGAGTACCTATTTAAAGAAGTTCGAAAAAGAGAATGAGATTAAACCCAAGCAGAATAAAGGAAGTGAAAAAAGCCAACGAAAAAAATGTACACTAGTAATCAACAGTGCTAACAGCCGGTCCTTTGGAAAAGTCTGATAAAAATGTAGTTCTCTAGTATTGCTGATGAGAAACAGATAAAAACAGGAGAAACAATCACCAAAATGAGGAGGGAGGGATCCTGCAGGTATTAAAAGAATAATAAGAGGATAGTTTGAAAGACCTTATGCTAGTAAGATGGCAAGTGTAGACAAAATCCCAAGAAAACAGGTGAGGACCAAAAGTGAAACAAAAGAAGGCTGGACTATCTGAATAATGCTTTGTCAAAGAAACCGAGTCTGTAATCTAACAAACTTCCCACAAAAACAGACAAAGACATACTCCCGGGGTCAGATGGCTCTTAGGGAGACGTTGCTGTGTACACAGTCGAAAAAATCGGAGGTTTTCTGTATGTTACACTCTGCTAAAATGTTTAGAGTGAGAAGAGCAGGAAAGCCTGCTGGAGGGGAAGGGGCATTGGCACACCAGGTTAGGTCCAAGTTAGAAAGATCCTCCTGGCACCCTTGTGGCTGAGGGCTTCAAGGAGGAGGAGGACAGCTGGTGAGGCGGGCGCCTTGGGGCCGAGCGGAGGGAGGGGGAACCGGCAGCAGGAGACCCAAATGTCTCTTGGAGGGGCAGGCAGGTGGAGACGTGGTGTGGAGTTCGGGAAGGGCAGGGATTTCCAGGCGGGAAGGGCAAGCCTTCAGCTGGCTTCATTCCCTCCGGGTCCTCCCAGAGAAGCTCTCCCTGACCACCACCGCCCCCAAGAAGCCGCCAGCCAAGCGATCCAGATGGAACATTCTAAAATGTGCCTACATGATGGTCACCTTCTTGTTCGTGTCCTACAACAAAGGAGACTGGGTAAGAAGGAGCCCGTTACAAGGGAGTGGGGAGGGGGAGGCGGAAGGGGACAGCGGAGCAAGAGGAGGGAGGGCGTGAAGGAGATGCCAAGCAAGCGAAGGGGTAGGAGAGAAGCACCTCTGGGAATAGAACCAGCCCTCATTCCCGCCCTCCCTTACCCCTTCCTTCCTCCCTCCTCCCTGCACTCCCTCCCTGCCTCTCTCCACGGCACCGCTCCACCCCAGCCTCCATCCTCAAGCTTGAATAGAAACCACCCCCTTCTGTACTGACATGGCCCAAGATGATCCTATGAAACACTACTGTCCACTCCTTCTCTCTGCCTCTGCCTCTGTCTCTCTCCATGGAAGGTAGGTTCTTAAGGACCCAGCCATTTCCTAAGCATTAAACAGAGGTAAGGGGGCAGAGCGTGGGTCAGGACTTGGAAGACCACGGCCCAGCAGTCGTTCAGTTCATCAGTGTCCAAGTGTTTATATACGCAGCAGGTCCCTCGCTGGACGCTGGGGACTACACGGCCCCACGAGGTCCCTGGACCCACAGAGCTCACATGATAGGGGCAGGACAGACAGGAAACGAGCCAGGAGCCCCAGGAAAGGAAGAAATCCAGGGAACCTCTCGCAGCCTGTAGGGCAGTGGGCACCTTTGCCAGAGAAGGCGGGGGGATCTGAGAAGCCGCCTGCCTTGAGAATTGTAGGGACAGCTGTTGCGAGCCAAGAGAACATGCAAGGCAAGGACCCCGAGGCCAAAACGTGCCTTGAGGGACCAAGGGAAGATGTGCGGGAGTGGAGGGGGCAGAGGGGGTTCAGATCCCAAAGGACCCTCCCAGACCATGCCAAGAAGGAAGCTTTTATTCCGAGTCTGGCGGAGAGCCATCTGCGAGATCTGAGTCCAAGTACGGAAGGGTCACTGTGGCTGCTGCGTGCGGACAGTGACATGGCATCAGGGCAAGAGGGGAAGCAGAGAGACTGCGAGGAGGCGGCCCGGCTGCCCGGGCAGGATGCGTGGTGATGGGAGTGGACATGAGGAGGACCTCGGAGCAGATCTACGAGGCTTGGCTGGGTGGGGGGAGGGAAATGGGACCAATGAGCTGGGTTGGGTTTGGGTGGTTCTCCAGTTGGCGGTGGGGATAACCTTGCCACCCAGAGGACGCAGCAGCATCTGGAGACACCGTTGGTGGTCTGCCTGGGGAGGGGGAGCCATGGCATTTAGTGGGTGGTCTTAGACATCCTACATGGCACAGGACAGCCGCCCCCACGACAGGGATCTGGTCCGGATGCCCACCCCCTTAGGAGATGGGCGAGAATGTGGGAGGTGAGCCTGATGGAGCAGGGAGCCCCCAGGATGTCACAGCGGGAGCAAAGGGGGGACAGGAAAGAAAGGAAGGAAGGAGTAGAGGACAAGGGAGGGGAGGATCCTGACCTGCCTCACCCTGACCAACTGTGTCTTCCTGTCTCTGGTTCACTTTCTCGTCAACCTCCCAAGTGTTACTGTCACTACTGCAACACAGAAGAGGACATCAGGTATGTTATGGCCGGGAAGGGCATTTTGTCCACAACTGGGGCGGGGGGCTTGGCCCCATTGCCTCAAGGTTGAGAAGGGAACCCCAGGTGGGCTCGGAAACGCCCATGGGAGAATCTCAGAGTTGTGTTCACCAACAGTAACACTCCCACGGCGCGGGGCAGGTTTCACCGTCCAGCTACGGAGCATTTCCCTAAATGCTGGTCACCTCCCGGCGTCCCTGTGGGAGAGCTTGGTCTGGACACCTTTGTGTCAGGCTTCATTTGCCTAGGAGCCTGTTTTCAAGGTCATCTTCCAGGTCGTCCAGGCGGAAGCAGGACTCGGTTCTTTGTTCTTTCTTACGGCAGAGTCGCGTTTCATCCGATAGCTAGACCACATTTTGTTTATCTGTCCAATAGCTGAAGGACCTTTGGGTTGTTGTCACCTTCTGACTATGGTGGATAGCGGTGCCTCGAACATCTGTGTGCACCTTTTTGTTCGAACCCTTGTTTTCCCTTCTTTCGGGTACATGCTGAGCGGTGGAAGGGCTGGGCCACCCGGGAATTCCGTTCAGTGTACTAAGGAGCCACTCCAGGATGGATCCTTGATTCGTTACAATGGTTAAATAGTGAAATTTATGTGATGCGGATTTTACCTCAATTTAAAAAAAAAACTATAAAAAGTGGGGGAGGCTGGAGTCACCCTGAGGCTGTTGCCTGTGGACCCCTACACTACACTGTGAGACCCCCTGAGAGGAAGAAGTCCACCTGATCAATCCTGGGGGCCCCAGTACACAGGGCAAACCTCACAAACTCCCTCCAGGTTCCTGTGTACCCGGCTGGGGGTACAGTGAAGCTGGGGGCTGCAGAGGGTCTGGGGGTCAGAGGGGCCAGGGTATGGGGGGTGGGGTGACAGAGAGTATGGGGATGTTGCAGTCTGATGCATGGAGGGGTGGGTGGTCAGAGGGGCCAGGAACACCAAAGGTCCAGGGATGGAAGGGGTGGGGGGACCCAGGGGCTGCCGCAGGGGAGGTCCCTGTGGTCACGGAGCTCACCATGGGAAGGGTAACTGGCAAGCAGGGGAGTGGAAGGCCTAGCTGTGAGGTGAAATATGGAACTGGAGGGGCGGCCCGTTCCCACTGAGGGCAAGAACCCCCGGGAGGAGGAGACACCTGCTGGGAGTGACTGAAGGAGCCCCCCCTCAGACTTAGGGCCCTGTGTTCCAACTGGTAGGCACACCTACCTTTCTCTGCTCTCTGTCCCCCTCCCTCAGGACCGACCCCTGCTGCTCTTTCTAGCAACCCTACTCCGTCTCAGCTCGACCCTGTTCAGTCCTTCATCTGCGCTGTAGTCTTGCCTCCCGAGAAGCCTATAGGCCCCAGAAGGCCAGTTTGGAGGGTAAAGAACTGGGGTCCTCTGAGGGTGACATCTGTCTGCCCAGAGGCACCGAGGGAAGGTGTCCCTGAGGGTCCCAACAGGCCCAGGGTGAGTGAGCACCAGGGGTCTCCCCACGACTGCTCTCCCTGGCCTTGCTCAACCTCCCCCACTGTTTCTCTGATTAAACCTACACTAGCTGAAGCAGCTGAAGGCTCAGTTCTTCCATTCACGGGGGGCCAAGGGTGCCCAGAATCATATATGCCAGTTCCGGCGACAACCTTCAAGGAGCTTCCGCTAGGCTGCCTGCTTCTGAGGTGAAGAAAATACAGCCCAGAGGGATGATTAGTCCAAGGTCAAGGTGCCGGGGTTTGACCAGGTTTGACTCATCACAAAGTATTTTTATTTATTTATTTGTTTTTGTACAAAGACTGAGGAAATAGGGATCTGAAGGTGGAGTGAGCCCAAGATTAAGCTGTTCCCAGCTCTCCAGCCTGTGGACTTCGTTGCCCTATTGCATTGGAGCATGTCTGCGTGGTCCTGGCTCAGAGCTTGGGCTCTAACAAGGAGACAGGTTTCTTTATTTTTTAATTTTTAAAATTAACATATAATGTATTATTTGCCCCAGGGGTGCAGGTCTGTGAATCATCAGGTTTACACATTTCACAGCACTCACCATAGCACATACTCTTCCCAGTGTCCATCACCCAAACACCCTCTCCCTATCCCCCTACCCGCCGCAACCCTCGTGAGATTAAGAGTCTCTTATGGTTTGTAGGAGACAGGTTTCTTGAGTGTAAATTCCAGCTCCCAGCCCTTACTGGATTGCAACTTTGGGGAAGTTATTGTCTATCAATGCCTCATTTTGTCATCTGTAAGATGGGGGTATTGAAGAGTAGAAGCCCTCCCATCATCATGATCAGAAGCAGTCATTGGTTGGTTCAGCAAAAAGTTCATTAAAGGGGTCCCTGGGTGGCTCAGTGGGTTAAGCCTCTGCCTTCAGCTCAGGTCATGATCTCGGGGTCCTGGGATCAAGCCCTGCATCAGGCTCCCTGCTCAGCGGGGAGCCTGCTTCCCACCCCACCCCACCCCCCACCTGCCTCTCTGCCTACTTGTGATCTCTGTCTGTCTCTGTCAACTAAATAAATAAAATCTTTTTTTTTAAAGTTCATTTAAATAGGCAGTTGAAGTGGTGCCTGGGTGGCTCATTCGGTTAGGTGTCTGCCTTTGGCTCAGGGTCCTGGGATCGAGCCCCGAATCCCGCATCAAGTTCCCTGCTCAGTGGGGAGCCTGCTTCTCTCTCTCCCTCTGCTGCTCCCCCTGCTTGTGCTCTGTAAATAAATCTCTGTAAAATAAATAAATAAAATATTTTAAAACATAGGCAACTAAAAACACTTTAAGACGCACAGATGTACGCTCATTTGGTCTAAGAGAAGCAAGGTTTTGTTTAGTGTTTAGTGTGGGTCTGTGGACCTACAGTTTTCAATTTGTCCCTTCAAGCAGGAGAAGAAGCACAAGCACTCCTACAGAGCAATTGGAAGGTAGAAATCTTCTAGAGAACAAGAGAAAAAGGTCTATTCCTGCAGCTATCTTGTGCATTTGAATTTAACACATTTTTGTTTTGTTTTTGAGAGAGAAAGAGAGAGAGAGAGAGAGAATGAGCAAGCACAAGCAGAGGGAGGGGCAAAGGGAGAGGAAGAGACTCAAGCAGGCGCCACACCCAGTGTGGATCCCAATTGGGGCTCAGGTTCATGACTCGGAGATCATGGCCTGAGCTGGTATCAAGAGCTGGACACTTAACCGACTGAGCCATCCGGGTGCCCCATTTGGGTTTTTTTTTTCTTTAAAGATTTATTTTATTTTAAGTAATCTCTGCACTCAGCCTGGGGCTCAAACTCACAACCCTGAGATCAAGAGTCACTTGCTGCACTGACTGAGAGGGCCAGGTGCCTCCTTCAGGCATTTTAGAAAGCAGTTTGCTCGCCTTGGGCTTCCTGCCGCCCGGAACACCCACCCGTGTCTGAGAGAGGGGATGCGAACTTCAGTTACCCCAGGAGTCACCCAGCAGTGGGGTCTGCTTACGAAAGGTTCTACGGAACCTTCTTCACAGGGTTATTTTCAGGCTTAAGTAAAACAGTATTTGTCAAACACAAGGCCTGACATTGTTCTCAGTAAGGGTGTTGTTACTTAGGGCAGCAGGGTCCAATCAAAATCTCACACGAGCCACGGGGACTTAAAACTTTCTAGGGGGCACATTAAAAAGTAAAATGATGCTGGTCAAAACGTTCACACTTCCAATTATAGATGAGTTAAGATTTGGGAGCGTAATGTATGACATTAGACCAATATGTATTATAGGCTTCGAGGTTGCTAAGAGAGTAGATCGTAAAGGTCCTGAACACAGACACACACACACACACACACACAAAGAGGTAGTTTTATGAGATGATGAAGATGGTAACTAATCTTATTATGGATATATACAATATATACATATATCAAATAATCATGTTGTACCCCCTAAAACTATACAATGTTATCTATCAACTGTATCTCAAAAAAGCCAGAAAAATGTAAAAACAAACAGGTGAAATCAATGTGAATCAGTAGTATATATGATTTAACTCAATATATACAAAATATCATTTTAATACTTAACAGATAAAGCCATTATTAATGCTTTGGCTTATATCCTACTTTTTGGGGGCACCCGGAGGGCAGACTGGGACCATGGGAATGGGCTGGAGCTCAGTTTATAACCTTGCTCAGATGCGAGAGGCTTGCACAAAGGTGCTGCAGTCCTGAGAGGTTAACGTAGGGGAAGCTGGGGGACAGGGCCATGTGGGCACCTTCTACCTGCCACCTCTCTCTAAACGTAAAATTATCGCCGAATAAAATTTACAATGAAAATATCCAATTCTTCAGGTGCACTTTGATGAGCTCCGAGTTTCCTCGAAGTGGAAAAAGATGGGGATGGACTTCCCAGGCTCGCTTCTGGGCCAAGTTGCGGGTCCTAACTCCGCCCTCACCCTCTGACTCCTCCCACGGGCCCGCCCCACCCCTCCCTCCCCCGGTGCATGCGCCCACTGCCTTCTCGCCCGGCTCCGCGCGTGACGTCAGCGCTCAAGAGGCGGGCCGCGAGCCGGGGGTGTTACCATGGTGACAGAGACGGGTTCCCCCCCCCCCCCCCCGCGACGTCCCCACCACCGACCCCAAGGCCCGCGAACCGGTCGGCCCCTGTGGCAGGACCTGGCAAGCGGGGCTGGGGAAAGGAAGCAGGAACGCCAGCGTCGGAGACCTTTCTCGTTCCCCGGCGCCTCCCGTTTCTCTGGCCCCCGGAGACTACAACACCCAGAAGTCGCTGGGCCCCTCTTTCTTAGACAGGCGGTCTGACGGTTGCCCTGGAGACAGCCGGACGCCGGACGCCTGGCGAGTAAGGCGGGGCCAGGCTGGAAGGAGGCTTCCGATTGGCAGAGTCGCCGCACGCCGGCTTTGAACGACAGCTAGGGGCGCACATGCGCACTGAGTGGGCCCCGCGCGCGCTCGGCGGCGGTGCTGTCCGGGGCTGCGTGGGCCGCGGTCCCCCGGGCGCTGTCGCAGGTCGCGCTGGTGGAGGGACGCCGAGTCCGCGCCGGCGAGCTGCTCCCGACCCCGTTCCCGGAAGTGTGGGCTCCGAAGGTCGGCTCGGGAGGTGAGTGCGACCCGCGGTTCCACGCCCGGGTTTCCCGGTCACAGCCCCACCCCCCGTGTGACGTCGTGGCTCCCCGCGGCGGGGAGAGGCCGGTCTGAGCAGGTCGTGGATTCCGAGCCGCGCCCCCTCCTCGGGGCGACCCCCTTTTGACCCCCTCGCCCCCGCCGAGGGAAGTTCGGGCCGGAACCCGCTCGTCCTCGGTGGGCCTCGGTTTCCCCTTTGTGAAGTGACCTTTGAAGCGCCGCTGCCCTCAGTGGCTCCGAGACCCCGGGCGGGGTGCGCACACTCCGTGCCTCAGTTTGCCCATCTGAACGGGGCGATGATGGAATTGGAGTGTCTGATGGAACCGTCTGGCGGTGCCCGCGCACAGGGGCCGCTCACGCGTGGGTGTCGTGACCTCTGGGGACCCGGACGCGACCCTTCCTCGCTCTGGAGTCTCGGGGCCTTGATCTGAGAAGTGGGCCTAGTGGGCTTCGTGATGCTGGTCTCGCGTCTCCGCGCACCGCCCGTGGCTGTCCTCCCGGAGGGATGGCGCGGATCGGGTAGCAGGACGCGGGAATTCCCAAGACGTGTCCTTGTCGCGTGCGCTGCCGGCTGGCCGCGGCCAGTTCTCGAGCTGGGTGCGCTCGGCGTTTCCTCGCGTGGAGAGGGATGGACGCGGACTTCCCAGTCCAGCTTCCGGCCAGGCGCTGCCCCTGACCCTGCTTCCGTCCTCGCGCCATCTGCAAAATGCAGTCAGATCTGCCGCCCTGTCCTCGCCCCCCTTTCCCCTCCCTTTGTAGTATCCAGCGTCTTTTCTTCCTAGTCTCAGATATGCCTTCACTGCTTCCTAGTATTTGTTTGTCTGTTTTTTAAGATTTTATTTATTTATTTGACAGAGAGAGACGGAACAGAAGCAGGGGGAGTGGGAGAGGGAGAAGCAGACTCCCTGCTGAGCGGAGAGCCCATGTGGGGCTCGATCCTAGTACCCTGGGATCACTACCTGAGCCCAAGGCAGATGCTTAATCACTGAGCCACCCAGGCGTCCCTACTATTCGTCTTAAAATCGACTAGCAAAATTGGGCCAACTCGTTTCCTGTGTCTGAAATCCGGGTCTAACTAGGTCAGTGCCCTGGTCAACCCGGGAGGCATAAAGCGTGGCAATTCTGAATCAGGAAGTTGTTATTTTTTTCAGATCTTTTTCAGGCCTTCTCAGTGAAGGAGTAAGTTTATCTGTAGCAGTTCTAATGCTCACCAATCCCCTTATTTCGGGTTATATCTCTTTTTCACTATGTTTACTGTTAGGAGTATCTTATGGCAAGTGATGCAGGGTTTCCATTTGGGCAGAACAATGAAGTTTCATCTTTTTTTTTCCAAAAGATTTTATTTATTTGAGAGAGAGAGAGAGAGTGAGCATGAGAAGGGAGAAGGTCAGAGGGAGAAGCAGACTCTCCGCAGAGCTGGGAGCGCAATGCGGGACTTGATCACGGGACTCTGGGATCATGACCTGAACTGAAGGCAGTTGCTTAACCAACGGAACCACCCAGGCGCCCTGAAGTTTCATTTTAAAAGTACACTTTGTAGAGGGGCACCTGGGTGACTCAGTGGGTGGAGCATGCCACTGTTGATCTGGGGGTTGTGAGTTCAAGCCCCATGTTGGCTGTAGAGATTACGTGAAAATAAAATCTTTTTTTTTTTTTTAAAGATTTTATTTATTTATTTGACACAGAGAGAGTGCGTACAAGCAGGGGGGAGAGCAGGCAGAGGGAGAGGGAAAAGCAGGCTCCCCACTGAGCAAGGAACCTGACACAGAGCTCTATCCCAGCACCCTGGGATCATGACCTGAACTGAAGGCAGACACTTCACTGACTGAGCCCCCCAGGCGCCCCTTAAAAATGAAATCTTAAAAATACCCAAAACTTTGTAGATTGATTGGTTCTCAAGCTTGGTTGTACCTCAGAGCCACTTGGGAGCTGTAAAAAAATAATACTGTGCCCATGTCCACCGCCGGAGAGCGTTCAAATTGTCATGGTCACAACTCAGTGCACGGTGTTGTAAAACTCCTCAGAAGATTCTAATGTGTGGTAGGGTTGAGAAACACGGACCAGACTGTCTATAACTGATGTGTTGTGCTCTGACATTCATTAATGTTTTCATTCCTAAATCCCAAAGAGGTCTTTGGCCCACTTTGGCTTTGGCATGTGGACTGTTTGGGGCTCAAGGTGATCGAGACCCTGTAGGCCCCAGAGAAACTTTCGCCCTTCACTTAACTAACTACCTAGAAGACTCTAAACTGGGGGTCTTTTCCAGAATTAGAGCTATTACCGAAGAAGGTTTTATCCGAGGGCCCCATCTGCACGGCAGGGCAGACATCTATTACCACACATGTGTTCTTAGTGCCCTGCTCCCCTCTGAGGCCCCAGCCCCCAGCCCCGTCCTCAGTTCCGCATGGCACGGAGACCTGCCTCAGCCTTCCTCTGTCTTGGAACCTCTCGTGTATGTGGGGATTCTGCATGTGCGGAATTAAATTTGGTTTTCCCCTGTGCATCTGTCCCGTATCAGTTTAATTCTTAGGCCATCCAGAAAACCCTTGGAAGGGTAGAGAATTTACCCCAAACAGTTGTCAAGTTACCTCCTGTGCTAAGTGAACAGCCCAGGGAAGTCTCCGTTTCTTTGCTTCTTCCAGCTTCTAGAAGCTGTTGTGTCCACCCCCCCCATCCATATGTTGAATCCCTAAGTGTTAATATTTTGGTGTTCACAGGTGGGGCCTTTGGGAAGTGATTGGGTTTGGACGAGGTCTTTGTGGTGGAGCCCCTGGGATGGATGGCGTCCTTATAAAGGGATGAAGGGACCAGACCTTTCTCTCTCTCTCTGAATCTGTCATTTTTCTTCCCCACAATATATTTTGTAATAAAGGTGTAACCATAAATATAGTGCTTTCCTGACTTGTACCAGCCCTGTACTAGTGGGAGCCTCTGAATCTGTAGCCAACTTGTGCAGAAGCGAAGATGGGCCGGGAGCCCAGCATCCGGGGGCTGGTGTGTGATGTGGGCTCCACGTCGTACCACACGCAGTGAAGTCCAGCCCCAGAGGATTCCCTGTAATGCTGTTACTGCTTATTTCTCTGCTCGCCCATGAGAGCTGGTCTAGAGCTAGGCTGGTGGTGTTCCAGAGGCAGCATTCCTGCTGCAGGGCGGGGGGTGGGGAAGGTATGGGAAGAGGCTGCTGTCCACCCCACCGCCTCCTCATGTAGGCAAGAGGTCATTTGGTAATGGTTGGATCGCTTAAGAAAACCCAAACTGACCTAGGCAACGCCCCTACTTTATTAACGCCGACACGAGCTGCCAGTTGGGGTGTTTCTCAGGGTCCAAGCGAAATGCCAACACCCGGCTCTCACTTCCCTCCCCAAGCAGCCGACTCAGAGAGGCAGAAAAGTGTGCCCTTCTCCTCTAGGTTCTTTGGCTGGTCTGATCATTAAATTGGTATAAAACAGATTAACAGGAGGAAACCAAAAGCTTCATAAGGTTTGTACTTCCTGTGCACAAGGGAGAGACCCAGGAAAACGGAGTGAGTGAAGTGGTGGACGCCATCGCCTCTAATACCAGCTTCCCTGGAGACAGAAGGTGGTGGGAGTCAGTCATGGAGGTGACCTTGAAAAGCCCAGCGAGCAAGAGCAGGTCCTTGTGCAGATTTTCCATTAATGGGAAATTCCTAGAAATTTCAAGTCCTCGCCCTCTTACACAGAGACACCCTCACAAATGGGGATTTCCCTTAGAAACGTAAATGTCACTTACAAAGGGTCACCACGACTCAGTTTTTAGAGCTTGTCTTGTGTTTGCAGTTTCTTAAAAATAACCTGCTTTGGGCGCCTGGGTGGCTCAGTGGGTTAAGCCTCTGCCTTTCGGCTCAGGTCATGATCTCGGGGGCCTGGGATCAAGCCCCACATCAGGCTCTCTGCTCAGCGTAGAGCCTGCTTCTCCCTCTCCCTCTGCTTGGTGCTCTACCTACTTGTGATCTCTCTCTGTCAAATAAATAAATAAAATATTTCTTGAAAAATAACCTGCTTTTAAAAATCAGCTTAGGGCGCCGGGGTGGCTCAGTCACTTAAGAGTCTGCTTTCTGCTCAGCTCTTGATCTCAGGGTCATGGGATCGAGCCCCACGTCCGACTTCCAGCTCATCAGGGAGCCTGCTTCTCCTGCTGCCTCTACCTCCCCCCACCCCCACTCGTGCTTTCTCTCACTCTCTCATAAATAAATAAAAACCTTTTTTAAAATGATACATATTAGCTCTTTAATAGAATTCGTATCACTAATGATAGTTGCCATGTACTGACTAGTCATTATGTGGCGAAGTGTGTAAAGCAGACACACTTTGCTGTTTACTAAACCTTCACTCTAACCCACGAATATAGTTTACCCTTGACAGTCCCCTTTTTACCAATAAGAAAGTCACTCCCAGAGCAGGCTTTCTCGGTTGGGCAGGCCCAGCACATCTGCTGTGTCAGAACCTCCCCAGTTAGCCGTGATATTTTCCCACCTTTGATTAGAATGATATTATAGTGATTGATAAAAACAAGTATTTATTTGGTCCTCACCCCCCTTCCTGGCACAGAGCTCCTAAAACCTGGGAATTCCTGAGAACTGATGAGTGATGAAGGTGCCTTTAACTGATGTATGAGGGGACTTTGGGCAAACACCCAGGGGTGGGTCTGGTTACCAAGGGAACCAGCCAACCAAGTCTTGGCCGGTAGCAACTTCCAGTCCCATCCCTGACCTCTGGGGTTGGGAGAGGGGCCCGTGGCTGAATCCAACACCAATGGCCAGTGATTTCGTCAGTGATGCCTATATAATGCACCACCACAAAACCCTGAAAGGGCGGGCTTCGGAGAGCTTCCAGGTTGGTGAACGAGGGCAGATGTGGGGAGCGCTCCACACTCCCTTCCTCCATACCTGGCCCTAAGCCTCTCTCCCATCTGGCTGTTCTCGAGTTACCTGCTTTTATAATAAACCAGTTTTCTAGTGAGTCAGATGTTTTTCTGAATTCTGTGAGCTGCTCTAGCAAATTAATTGAGCCTGAGGAGGGGGTCCTGGGACCCTCTGAGTGACAGCTGGTTGGTCAGAAGCTCAGGGACAACCTGGATTGGTGTCTGAAGGTTGGGGGAGGCTAGTCTTATGGGACCAAGCCCTTCGCCTGTGGGATGTGATGCACTGTGTGGTGACAGCGTCAGAACTGACTTGATTTGTAGGATGCCCCACTGGTGCAGAGAATTATTAGCGACACCGCAGACAACAGGCATTGAGGTTAGAGGCGGGGTCAGAACACGGAACCTCTTTCTAGGTTCCTGGGGCCCCGTTCCCCCCAAGAAAGGCTCCTGCTCTCTTTTGGCTTAAACGAGATCATGACAGAAGCACCAGGGTCTGCGCCGCACGCTTCCATTTACTTTGGGGTCACCTGGGGCTCCATGCCAGAGACTGGGCTTCATTTGGGCCCGGCGGGTGCTGCTCCAATGTTTTTTCTTTTAAGATTTTATTTATTTGAGAGAGAGAGAGAGAGAGAGAGGGAGATCATGAGCTGGGTGAGGGGCAGAGGGAGAAGCAGATTCCCCGCTGAGCAGGGAGCCCAATGTGTGACTCGGTCCCGGGAGCCTGGGATCATGACCTGAGCCGAAGGATGCTTCCCCCAACTGGGCCACCCAGGCGTCCGGTGCTGCTCCAATTTTTAAGGAAATGGTAATTGCACGGCTGGACGGAGGCGTTAGTGAACAGTAGCGATAATTTTGGCAACACAAGGGTGTGGAGTCCCCACAGTGTGTACCTTAAACTCACACAGTATTACCTACTACGTGTCGATTCTGTCTCCGTCAGACGGGAAGGGAGAAGGAGCTCCTCCGGTGCCCAGTACAGGCTGGCGGCCAGGACATCTTACCCCAAGAAGGACCTCCTCATTCATTCCTGCAACTCAGAGCCCACGCTGGGGCGAGGGTGACAGCTGCACCTCAGCGTCCTTTGGGATGGGGTGGTGCGGGCAGGCGGTGGGCAGACAGATGAATGCGCAGCCATGAGTGTGGCACGTGCTGTGATGAGGAAATGTATGGGATCTCAAGGGACCACAAGCAAGTCAGTACTTCCTTCCCCCATGCTGGGAGAGGGGAAGGCAGGGCCAGGGTTGCTCCAGGAGGACTTCTGGGAAGAAGTGCCATGCGGTGTAAAGGAAGGGACAGATTGGGTGAAAGAGGATAAGGGTAGTACGTCACTCTGCCCATGTTCTACGCACACCAGCCACCAAGGAGGCTGAGTAGTGTGGCCGTGACTCAGCGTGCTGTGGACCAGCCCAGTGTCCGGTTCCCTCCCTGTCGGGAGCAGCCACAGGGCTGACGGTCAGATGCATCTAGTTATTGTGACTCAGCAACTCTGATAATAAAGGTCACGAGGTGCATCTGCGGAGCATACCCCGAGCAGCAGCAGTGCTGACAAACTTGGGACACACAGTAGGTCCTTAAACCCCTCTGGCCCCCCAGAGAGATGCTTTGCCTGGTCTTACAAATGCGGCCTCTCTCTGAGCCTCAGTTCCCCCTGCTGCCAGGAGGCACAACTCCCTTGTGAGGACTAAGGAAGTCACACCTGGTGCTCCCAGCACCCAGTAGGACCACCTCCGATGGGAGTCGCTTTCTGAAAGCTGCTGGGCCCCGGGGGAGTACTCGCGCGCCCTCTAGTGGTTGAACGGCACACGCCATGGTGCCCCCTGGTGGCCACATCCCGCCATTGCGTGGCCGAGCTCAGAGCGGGGTTGCTTGCGAGCCCCGGTTCTTGAACTCGGTTCTCACCAGACAGATGGTGCAGGTGAGGGATGCTGGCAGGCTGGGAGTCATGGCGAGCGATGCGGATAGTTGAAGATGGAATCCATCCCAAGTCCCCAGAAGAGTGTTGGCACGCAGGGATGCAGACCTAGAATTCCCCTCAATTGTGATTTTTCCCCCCAAGAAATCCCAATTCATGTGGAAAGCATCTCTATTTTTAGAGATGGATACTCAGAGAAATTGTTCCGTGAACGCTGTGTTGGCCAAACTCATCCGGAGGCTGGCTGTATAGCCTGTGGCCCACTATCTCGTGACACCTGTTTGTTTGGTCTTGCAGGATTTTTTATTAAAATCAGTGGGGCCCTCACCCCGTTTTTGGTGCCCGCAGTGGTGAATTTTATGTGTCAACTTGATTGGATCGTGGACAGCTCAGATACTCAGTTAAAGCTGAGTTCTGGGGGAGTCTGAGGATGTTTCCAGAAGACGTTGGCATCTGCCTCTGCAGACTGACTGACGCAGAAGGCGCTCCGCTTTCTGCCGGGCAGCACCCAGCTGGTTGGGGGCCCAAATAGCACAAAAAGCCCAAAACAGTGGGCGAAGGGCAGATTCTCTCAGACTGACCCTGACCCGGGAATGTGCAACACAGGCTTTCCTGGGTGTCCAGCGTGCGGACGGCAGGCTGTCAGTCTTCCCAGACCCCGTAAACACACGAGCCAACTCGTCATAATAAATCTCTTCGTCTGCACTGTATGGGTCCGGTTCTCTGGAGAACCTTAACATTCCAGTGGCTTTTTATTGAGTGCCTGTTACGTGTCCCATGCTTTACCTGCATTATTGTCATATCATTTTCCCTGCAACTTGAAGGGTAGTGATTATTAGCTCAGCCTTAAAGCCAGTAGTTTATAATAGCGAACGTTTCTTTAGCCCTAGGCACAAGCTAGATGATTTTCCAAGTGCAATCTGTGTGATTTCATTGAGTTTCTATACCGAGTCATTGAGGTGGAATCTGCTGTTACCCAGACAGGCACAGAGAGGTTCAGTGCCCTCCTCAAGGCCACACAGCTTTAGATGTTTATAAAATTGACTCTTGGGAGTGCCTGGAGGCTCAGTTGGTTAAGTGTCCGACTCTTGACTTTGGCTTCAGTCATGATCTCGGGGTTGTGAGTTTGAGCCCACATCAGGCTCTATGCTCAGTGTGGAGTCTGTTTGAGATTCCCTTCCACTTGCACACTCTCTCAATAAATCTTTAAAGTTTTAAAAAAATATTTATTAATTTGAGAGAGAGCTCAAAGTGGGGGGCTGGGACAGAAGGAGAAGTAGACTGTCTACTGCGCAGGGAGCCTGATGAGGGGCTCGCTTGATCCCAGGACCCTGGGATCACAACCTGAGCCTAAGGCAGATGCTTAAGCCACCCAGGCACCCATAGAATTATTTTGTTTTTAAATTTATATTTATTTACTTTAGGGAGAGAGAGAATATGCACAAGTGCAAGTAAGGGCAGAGGGGGAGAGGGAGGGACAAGCCAACCCCGTGCTGAGCACAGAGCCAGACACGGAGCTCATCTCAGGGTCCAGAGATCATGACCTGAGCTGAAATCAAGAGTTGGGACACTCAACCAACTGAGCCACCCAGGCACCCCAATAAAAAAACTGTTTAAAAAGTAAAATAGAATTGTTTTTTCAGTTTTAATATGTACAATGTCCACATGGTTCAAAAGTCAAATTAAGGGGGTCTGGGTAGTTCAGTCGTTAAGCATCTGCCTTCAGCTCAGGTCACAGTCTCAGGGTCCTGGAATCGAGCCCTGCATCGGGCTCCCCGTTCGGCGGGGAGCCTGCTTCTCCTTCTGCCTGCTGCTCCCCCTGTTTGTGCTCTCTCTGTCAATAAATAAATAAAATACTTTAAAGTGAAATTTTAAAAAGTGAAATTTATATAAAAAGTTAGACAAAGGAAGGTTTCACTCACATCTCATTTCCATGGATTCTCTGGAAGTAACCATTTCCATTTCTTTTTATCATTTCTTTTCTGGCTTCTGCAAAAGGCATGACACATTTGACACTCGTTATTGTTTTATTAATAAACACCCCAGATGCAAACACATAGAGGGGATGAGGGGACAGACAGTATCTGCCCCCTCTTCCCACCCGTATCTTGTGATGCAGACTCCAAAAGATGAAACATGCGGGGTACGGGATTTTGCAATGCTGTATTACATTAGCGGTGCAAGAATCAGGGCAGAGAATTCGCTGGAAAATGGAGAAACGTGAAGGACCCAAAGAACAAAGCACTGGGTGTTCCAGTCCTTCCCATTATAAATAATTAGACTCCACTCGCCTGTGCAGGTCAGGGACCGTCCAACTTTATTACTGAAAGGGCTTACATGGCAAATACTTCAGCCTTGCCAGCACCCAGCCTCCATCACAATTGTCGGACTCTGTCACTGTTGTGCAAAAGCCGCCACAGATGACAGAGAAACCGTGTGGTCTGTGGCCACTGTTGCTCGGTGCCTTCCACACCCCAAACACCGTGGCGAGTCAGTGGGATCACACTGCTGGGCACGAGGCATCTGCAGCGCTCACAGAAGCAAGCGGGGGAGGCTCTGCCCAAAGACAAGGGACTGCCCGGAGAAGGGTAGCGACTTCAAACAGAAAATGGAGGATTTGTCAGTGCAAGAGAGCTTGCCTGTGGGACCCCTCCCGGCCACCTGCCTGATGGCACCCTTGCTGAATGTCCTTGCCTTTGAGGCGGCACTGGCATAAAGACTGCCGAACCTTCTGGAAACATTTCTCCGTAATTTCAAACTTAGCAAATATAACTCTGTGGCATCGAGGGAGATTTCTTTTCCATGGGCTTTGTAAAATGGACTCTCCAGAAGTAAGGCAGGAGCCGTGGGTATGAGGACTCATGAGGTCTGGGTCTTAAGTTGGCCCTGCCCCGTTTTTCTTTGCTCTTGATTCAATCTTCAATTAATGGTACTATTTTATTTTTTACGGATTTGTACTTTGTGGATTCTTTTTTTTTTTTTAACATTTTATTTTTTTCTCTCTCTACCCAGTGTGGGGCTTGAACTCACAACCCTGAGATCAAGAGTTGCATGTCCCACAGACTGAACCAGCCAGGCTCTCCCTCACCTTTTTTTTTTTTTTTTAAGATTTTATTTATTCATTTGACAGACACAGAGAGAGAGATCACAAGTAGGCAGAGAGGCAGGCAGAGAGAGAGGGGGAAGCAGGCTCCCCGCTGAGCAGAGAACCTGATATGGGACTCGATTCCAGGACCCTGAGATCATGACCTGAGCTGAAGGCAGAGGCTTAACCCACTGAGCCACCCAGGCGCCCCTCCCTCACCTTTTTTAAAAGATTTTATTTCTGTGGATTATTTTTTTTAATTTGTAGTGAAGTTGACATTTCTTTGCATCAAGAAAGTTGAAAGGGGGGTGCTTGGCTGGCTCAGCTGGTTAACTGTCTGCCTTCGGCTCAGGTCGTGAACCTGGGGTCCTAGGATCCAGCCCCTCATCGGGATCCCTGCTCAGCAGGGAATCTCCTTGTCCCTCTCGCTCTGCTCCCCCCACCCCTGCTCACGTGCTCTTTCTCTCTCAAATAAATAAAATCTTTAAAAAAAAGAAAAGAAGAAGCAGGATGAAGGGTACAACGATTTGGGAGGAGTGAGAGAAAACATGGATACCAGGGAGAGCGCGGTATAAAACTTGCATGTCTGACGCCAACGTAACAGACCCCCAGGCTTCTCAACACTTTCTCTTTTGTTGAAAGGGTGTCATTTGCAGGCATGGCGTGGTGGGTAAATATCTCATCTCTTAAGTTAAAATTCAAATCCCACTTCCCTTTTCGAGAAAGCTACTTTAATTGGAACGTGTCTCAGTTTCTGTGGCAACCACCACACTGCACCACTGTGCCTCTGTCCCATCTTTCAGCATGCTGGACATAATTCAGAATCTCTCTCTCTCTGGCTGGCTAGCCCCGTTTATCTGGCACTGAACACAAGCTAGATTAAATAGGAAGAGAGAATATCCTTCCATAGCATTTTTTGAAATATGTCACGTGACTAAGTCACCCAGAGGGCTGGACAATTGTTTTTGGTGTTCATTTGTATACCTTTCTTTTTAAAAGCTGCGTTTGAATCCAAGTCTGAAGCCTGAAAACACCATGGGTACAGACCTCTCTCTGACAGCCAGGCAGGAACAGAAGAAAGAATGGAGAGTGAAATCAGGCTTTCTTTTGAGAACACTCCATGCACCATTTCTCTTCTCCCCTGGCTGGTACGGGGGTTGGGGCTCACGGCTTCTGAAATCCCCAGTCAAGAATGAAGGCACAATTCTTCTCTACTGCAGATTCTCCAAGATGAGAATTTCTTAGAAAAATCCCAGGAACGTCAGCACGCTCCTTCAAGGGTTGCCACTATCATGGCTGTTTTTCTAACGGTTGTGATGTGTAAATAGTATCTCTTGGGCAAGATACGACTGTCACCCAAGAACTTGAAAGGCTGGTAGGCTGACGATCAGAGGGTGTGAGATCTTAATATGATTTCGGATACATCAGTGTGTGGTGCACAGAACTGCCAGTGATAACAGGAAGGAAGAGACGAATGGAGACAAGGAGGAGGGAACAATCAAAATGCCACCGCGCTGGGACTTCGCCTGTCCTCACCCCTCACTCTCACGTCATTCCCCCGTCCTTCCGCAGCCTCCAGGAAGACTGTCGTTTTCCTCACTTTGTAGTGTAGGACCAGGAGGCTCAAAAAAATTGACTGGTTTCGTAAAAATAAGAAGCCGGGGCGCCTGGATGGCTCGGCCGGTTGGGCATTAGGCTCTTGATTTCAGCTCGGGTCGTGATCTTAGCGTGGTGGGACTGACCCCGTGTCCGCGGGGAGTCTGTCTGAGGACGCTCCCTCTCCCTCTGTTCCTCACCCCGCTCGTGTGCACTTTCTCTCTCAAATAAATAAATTTTTTTGAAAGAAAAGAAAGCCAGTGATGCTTGTAATAGGGATGTAGTTAAGCATAATCATGGAGGTCACAGGGCTACTCACCAGGGGAATTCTGTAAAGTCCCAGGTATCTTGCCACTGGAATGGAAAGAGTCGATCTGGTTGCTCCAGCCCCCAGAGCCGGAGGGAGGCTGCCGTGACGGCTGTGGTTAGGAATGTGGCCCTTGTGACCAAGGCAGAGTCAGTCTTCTGAAGGGCCAGGGACACCATGTCCCTAAAGTCCAGAATGGGGACACCCAGGGTGTCGTGAGTAAGACACAGCAGACTGGAATGGAAGTTGACAAGGAGTTGTGTGTCATGGGAAATGTCCCTGCGGGCATGGCTAGCCCCCCACAACCTCGTCCCCGTAACCCACCCCCCCCTTCCCTGTTCACATGGCAGAGCTCTGCAAAGTGGTCTTGAGGTGAAGTGCAGGAGGGAGTAACTTCTGATCAGAGTCGGGTCAATGACGCCGCCGATAAACCCACCACCAGGCCTCTCAGAGGGAGGCCGGGGAGCCCCTGGCTCAGATGGGCTGGAGGCTGGTGCAGAGCCCAGAAGGCACCGCAGCAGAGTCCCGACAGACATCTCAGCCCACGGAGCGGGTGAGGCATCCTTTTCCAGGGGGGCCTGGTGCCCCCTTCAGTCTGGAGGAAGGCTTTTTAAATTTTTTAAGATTTTATTTATTTGACAGAGAGCACAAGCAGGGGGAGCAACAGGCAGAGAGAGAAGCTGGCTCCCCACTGAGCAGGGAGCCTGACTCAGGACTCGATCCCAGGACCCCAGGATCATGACCTGAGCCGAAGGCAGACAGTTCACCAACCGAGCCACCCAGGCGCCCCGGGAATGACAGTATATTTAAAGGAGAAACCGTATGAGTGGTTGAGAGGATTGGCTAAATCAGAGTATACTGCAAAACGCAGAACTATGAATCTGTTGAAAAGTCACGTGGAAGAAGTTTCTGTCCATATAAGGCAGGGCTGTGAGCCCCGTCACTGGCGAAATTCGGTCAGGGCAGCTCTTCAGGGAGAGCAGTCGTGTCCCCTGTGAGATGTTGGCAGTGCCCCTGGCCTCCGCCCGCCGGATGCTGTAGCTGTACGACTCCTCCCCGAACTGTGTTAAGCCAAACTCTCTATAGGCCGCCTCGCGGCCCCCGAGGGTTAGAGCCACTGGCAGTGAGAAAGGCCGTGATCAGTCTCTCCATTCCATCTGGCGGCTGAGTGCTGCCCACGTGCCGGGGTCCGGCTAGCTGCCAGGAACACGTCACGCACGTGAAAGTGACCAGGGTGAGTAAGAAATCAGTCGTCAAGCTATGTGCAACGAGATCCAAAGTGCCTATGGTTTTGCCACCCCGAGAAGCATCAGTGTTGGGGCGCCTGGGCGGCTTAGTGAGGCGTCTGCCTTCGGCTCAGGTCAGGATCCCGGTGTCCTGGGATCAAGTCCCGCATCGAGCTGCCTGCTCAGCGGGGGGCCTGCTTCTCCCTCTCCCTCTGCCGCTCCCCCTGCTAGTGTTCGCTCTCTCCTTCTCTTTCTCTCTCTGTCTCAAATAAATAAAACCTTAAAAACAAACAAACCTCAGTATGCAAATACTGTCTGTGCTTGTTCATTCCCTCCAGAATCCTTTTCATCCCTCTGAATGAAAAGGTGCTGTTGTTGATCTCTCCTTTGCGAGCATGAGGAAATGGGCCATTTCTCTCAAGTTCCAGAGAGAGGAACTCATGCTTCCCGGATACCCAATTAATCTGCTCGCATAGTCCAGGAACATTTGAGGATGGCACTGAGAGATGGGTCTCCTGGGCTAGACGCGCACCCTCTCGCCCTGCGCTGTGCCCCACGGACACTGCACAATTAGAAGGAGGGGCATCACGCGGGTCCTGTCTCCTTTGCCGCCCACCGACTTGTCCTGCTAAGAGCCGGGCAGTTTTAACCAGGACCTTCCAACAACGGTGGCTCCTTCTCTGGGGGAGACAGTGCTGCCGCGGTGGGAGCTGCGGGGAAGTCGCCCTGAGTGCTCCTGCGGGGCCCCCCTTTCGGGAGAAGCCCAGGTCTGTGCCTGGGGCATCGCTCTTTGATTTCCGCAGGAAGGGGTCCAGCCGGAGGAACTGAACTGTCAGCGATTAGGGGACCCAAAGCTCTTCAGTGGTTCCAACCACATCCCTTTCTGCTTAGTCATTATACTTAGAGGGAGAAATATCTCAAAGATAATTTATTTATTATCAGATAGAATTGTGGTAAATGGATAAGTATGACTTCCTATGATTTAGCCGTAATAATGTGGTCTGGCTTTACATTGGGAAGAGTGAGAACTTCTTATTTTAGAAAAAAAGAGGGGAGGGTAGTGTAAGCTATCAAGATGAATATTGAAAAAATTGGTGTTCTACATAGATGGCCACTGGCAACAATTTGGTTTGTTTCTTCCCACTTCTGTTTCTCTGAGCAAGTTTATAACGAAGAGTGTTCAGGTAGCCACGGTTTCTCCTGATTCCCTTGGAGCCTAACTAAGGACTAAAAGTCTACCCAGGGACACCTTTGGGGTGGCCTGTCTCTGCCTCCATTTCTTCAGAATCTTCCTACGCAGGGCCTGGAAGTGAGCAGACCACAGACAACAGAAAATAAACCTCTGGGGCGCCTGGGTGGCTCGGATGGTTGAGCGTCTGCCTTCGGCTCAGGTCATGATTCCAGGGTCCTGGGATGGAGCCGCATGTCAGGCTCCTGGCTCCTGGCTGGGTGGAGGGAATCTGCTTTTCCCTCTCCTCATGCCTCTTCCCCTGCTCATGTACTTGCTCTCGCTCTCTCTCTCATGGATGAATAAAATCTTAAAGAAAAAAAAAAAAGAAAAAGAAACCTCTTTTCAAACATCATACATTTCCTTTTCCTATGACCATATATTTGGTCAGGTTACAAAGAATGCATCCATACCTCCAAAAATTGAAATGACAAGTGGCATTTATGCTCACATGCAGGAAATGAAGACATTTAAAGGAGAAAATGAAAACATAAATAAAAGATGTTTACAACAAGAAATTATAAAATATTTCCATTAAACAACTCTAGGATAAAAAGGAAAATATAAATGAAACTTGTGAAAATTGCACACTTTCAAAACAATTGAACATAAAAATTATGTATGGGCACATATATTTTGTTTATAATTTCAAGTTTTTGTTTAGTTTTATTTAGTTTTGTAGTTTTATGTTTTTCATAGAATATTTTATATATTCATACTTACAAATTATGTAAGTTGTATATAAGTTTTAGATATAAAACATTTTCTATAGACATGTATACATAGGTTTATAATTTTGTTTTTATGTTTATATATTTAGTTTTTAAATTATTTTTCCTTTTTAATTTTGATTTTTTTTTAAGATTTTATTTATTTATTTGACAGAGAGATCACAAGTAGGCAGAGAGGCAGGCAGAGAGAGAGGAGGAAGCAGGCTCCCTGCTGAGCAGAGAGCCCGATGTGGGGCTCAATCCCAGGACCTTGGGATCATGACCCAAGCCAAAAGCAGAGGCTTCAACCCACTGAGCCACCCAGGCACCCCAAGATTTTTTTTTTTTAAACATTTTATTTATTTATTTGACAGAGAGAGATCACAAGTAGGCAGAGAGGCAGGAGAGAGAGAGGAGGAAGCAGGCTCTCCACGGAGCAGAGAGCCCGATGCGGGGCTTGATCCCAGGACCCTGGGATCATGACCTGAGCCAAAGGCAGAGGCTTTAACCCACTGAGCCACCCAGGCGCCCCCTAAGATTTTTTTTAAGTGATCTCTGTACCCAACATGGGGATCAAACCCACAACCCTAAGGTCAAGAGTCACATGCTGCACGGACTGAGCCAGCCAGGAGCCCCTATTTATTTAGAGTTTTAATGTTTATGTAGTTTATGTTTATAGTTTTTAAAATATATTTTACATAAATATAGGTTTTACGTATAAATTTTATAAATAAACATGTTTTCTTTATATATACATTTTATATATAAATGTGTTCATTGTTTTAAGCTTTATTTAGCTTTTTACAGTTTTATATGTATAACACTCACATACACACATGCATATGATGTCACAATCAACTGCGTAAATTTCCAGTAGTGATTGGAGAAGTAAAATACAGGTCTGTGGGAAACAGAGGAGCCTGATCCTCAGTCATCTGAGGACAGGAAGTTCTGTCTGTCTGCCTAGTTGCACAATCATACAGATTATACTAGGCTGGCAGAAAGGTGTAGGTAAGAGCACCTTTTATATAGGACGTTCAACAAAATGCAATGATTTGCAAGAGTGTGCCTGCCGGTCGGAAACACCGACAGCCTCCTGTCCGGCTCCAGACCGTGAGAGATAAATTCCTGCCGTTCTTGAGGCATCTAGTTTACTTGCAGCAGCCCAGTCTTGGCAGATTAAGTAACATAGTATCAATTTTCCCCACTTTTAAAAAAATGATTAACTTGTTTGTGCCCTTAAATATCCTTAAATATGAGTTGTTTTCTTCGAAGAGCATGGATTTTTTGGTGTGCCCAGGTTGTCGGTGTCTGTCTTCTGACTGGAACACTCACTCACTATACGTGCAGTATAGGTGCTGGCGTGCTCGGATTTAAAGCCGACTCTGCCATTTGTGCCACCTGCACGGTGGCACTACACACTGCGGAGATTAGAAGAGAATGACAGCTGTCGTAAAGTAGAGGAGGGACAACAGTTTTGACACACGTGACTGTGCAACAGGGGGATGTGGGAGGACAGAACGTGGAAACAAAAAGAGTGAACGCTATGGAACGCGTTTGTGCAGTGGCCCAAATGTGTTTGCTTAAGAACGTTTTGGGCAAGCAGTAATTTCTCCTGCTGATCTGCCTGGGACAGGTGTAAAGAAACCAAGTGTGCGACTGCAGATGTCGACGGCGACACGTGGTGGGATGCCTGACTGATAACTCTAAAACGAGGGAGGTTTTTTTTTTTTTTTTAAATTTTATTTATTTAATTGACAGACAGAGATCACAAGTAGGCAGAGAGGCAGGCAGAGAGCGAGGAGGAAGCAGGCTCCCGGCAGAGCAGAGAACCCAGTGCGGGGCTCGATCCCAGGACCCTGAGACCAAGACCTGAGACAAAGGCAGAGGCTTTAACCCACTGAGCCACCCAGGCGCCCCTAGTGAGTTTGTTTTTATCACACAACAAAACGTCTCAAAATAGGCAGCTGTTCCCCTTGGCTCAAAGGCTCGTGAGTCTGTGCCCAGAAAGAGCTGGCATGAGAGACTATACGGGCCTTCTCTCAGGCTAGAAGGCAGCAAGTCCTCTCAGACGAGCAGCAGATACTACATGTGACGGCATATCCCTCTGTAGGACTCTCTTCTGTCAGAGAAAGAGACATCCTTTCTTTCCTTTCAATCCTCCAGAACGCTTTCTTCTATCGTTCTGATGTGAGAAACGAAGGCAGAAGAAAAATTACTGAATGTCCTTATTACTTACAGCCCACTGACAAGTCCTTGAAAAAGGCAGAGTGACATTCCTCTAGGAACTCAGCTGCCAGGATGTTGACACTTTGCTAAGCATAAAAGGCAATTCCACTAGACCACCCCCCGCCGCCCCACATCCTGTAAGTCTCCTTTAACATAAAAATTCCGTTGGAGGGCCGCCTGGGTGGCTCAGCTGTGAGGCTAAGCGTCTGCTTTTGGCTCAGGTCATGATCCTGGAATCCTGGGATGGAGCCCTGCATTGTGCTCCCTGCTCAGTGGGAAGCCTGCTTCTCCCTCTCCCCACCCCCCACCCCCCGCGTTTGTGTTCCTGCTGTCACTGTCTCTCTGCCAAATAAGTAAAATCTTAAAAAAAATTCTTTTGGAAACTTCCTTTATCTCTACGTAGACCACCCCCTCAAATACAAGTTGGCATTCATCTCCCAAGCATATGACCCACCAATGTAGCTCTGAAGGGTCTCATGACTCAGGTTTTATTAGACAGTAATAAATGGCCTTTTTCTAACAATAGCTAGCCCTCTGAAAATCCTGAAAATCTCGCTTCCAAAATTCTGTAGAGACTTACACTATCCCTAACCCCCTCCCAAGTTGAAAGTATATAATGAGCCACTCCTCCTGACCCCAGTGTCTTTCTTTCTTTCTTTCTTTTTTTAAGATTTTTATTTATTTTTGAGAGAGAGGAGAGCGTGATTTGGGGCAGGGGCAGAGGGAGAAGCAGGGAGCCCAGTGCAGGACCCAATCCCAGGACCCTGGGACCATGACCTGAGCCAAAGGCAGATGTTTCACCCACTAAGCCAGCCAGGCACCTCCCCACCCACCCCCAGTGCAGCTCTTTCTGCCGCAGGTCCTGTGCCCATGCTTTAATAAAACCACCTTTTTGCACCAAAGACGTCTTAGGAATTCTTTCTTGGACATTGGCTTTGAGCCCTAACGTCCCTCCTACATCAGTCTCCACGGCTGTGGAGACCACCTCTATTTAGTTATGATTCTGCTACTTTATACCAGCGTGGCAAAATACTTGCCACATAATAGAAACTAAGGAATATATTGAATAAATGAAATACAAAAGTGGCTTAAGATCAAGCTCTAGAATATCATTGTGACTTTGTGCCAGAAATTTCTGGCTTGAACCCGAGGCTCTCAAAATTTCATTTGTTAAGAAATTGCGCAGTCTCTGAAGCTCAGGTTTGTACACTTAAACTATCAGGATTTATTTATTCATGCTTTCATTCCCGAATTCACTTAGCAGCCTCAGAGCCTGTGGATGCCGCCCCCTCCCCCCGCCCCGCCAGTGAACTCCTGAGGGAAAGCGCCTTCCCCTACAGCAGGTGTTAGCTTCAAGGTGTCAGCCAAATTCCAGAGGCCAGAGAGAAACCGACAGAACAAAAGACACGGAATGGACTGTGGGCCTGGTTCCGGTACAAACCGGTACGAACGTGTGTTGCCTTCCACACGTTCACAGGATTCTTAGGGGACGGCTGCCTCATTCAGAGAAACAGGCACAACAGGGCCTTACCAGGATTTAGGACATCTCTGCCCTGGCCCTCTGGTTTCTCTATAGCCACGCAGTGTCCAGATTCATAAAGCTCTCCTCGGTGCATGGCTTCCCAAACTTTCCCACCAAAGTTTCCCTAAACAGCAGAAAGAATGATACTCACTCTTGGGAGGTGGTCTAAGGAAAACCCAGAACTGCCAGATTGCAGGTTTTCTTGATTTTCTTGGCCATCCCCTTTGTTCCAGCACCACCAGGTGTGCAGAAGAATTTTCCTGTTCAAGAAGCAACTTCCTCCAAGGAAAAACCCCTGAAGGGGTGAACAGGACAGGGGTTTTGGAGTCCCCAGGACCTGGATTCGGAAATCAGCTCTGACCTTTGCTAGCCCTGTTCCTTTGGGTGAGTACTTTCCTAACCTCCTTGCGCCTCCATTTATGCACCTGGAAACCAGAGATTTCAGTAGAAACAACTCTGAGTAGGGTTAAAAGGATTAAATAAAACCTTAAGTGTGGGATTCCTGGGTGGTTCTGTTTACTGGGGATCTGCCTTCAACTGAGGTTACCATCTTGGGGTCCTGGGATGGAGTCCCACACTGGGCTCCCTGCTAGGGGGGGGTCTGTTTCTCCCTCTCTCCGTCTCTCTCCCCCTTCCCTTTTCCACCCCCATTCATGTACTTTCTCTCTGATACATAAAAATCTTAAAAACACAAAACAAAAACAAACCTTAGGTGGAAAAGACACTTTTGACCAGGGACTGTGATGTGGTAGGTGCTAGCAGCAGGGGTGGTAGTAAATTAAGTCCTAGTAATCATCCCTGGTAACTGCTATTTTCATATCACCACTGCTTTGTCACACAATTGGGAATCCAAAAATTAGTCCTTCACACATTTCCTTAGTGTCTAGCCCCAGGAACTCGATCATTCTTCCGGTCAGGCCAGCGCAACCACAAACCCTGGGTTTGCACCACACAGGCTGCAATATCGCGCTTTGCAGTAAGAAGTAGGTCCTTGTCCTTTGCCCCTTCCTGGCCCTTGGAATTCCTAAGGGAGGAGCGAGTGAAGGGTGTCTTTTGTCATGTTAAAGGCACCGCAGTGTGGGAGTGGGGGTGTGGGGAGGGATAAGGGACCCCTAGGGTGGGGGCTGGTGGTCAGGGGAGCCAACCACGTGACTAGACGGCTCGAGCCTGCACTCCCACCCCCAGCTCTGTGGAAGGGAGAGGGGCTGGAAACTCAGTCCAGTCACCAACGGCCATGCCTACGTAGTGAAGCCTCCGTCCGGGCCCTCCAGGCTGGCGAACACGCGGAGGCCCCGCCACGGCCGAAGCCGGGAGCCCCGTCCCGCGGACTCCGTCCGGCCGTTTTAGGACGGCTGGCGACCTAGTGAGTGGACGTTTGTCCGAGCCGCGTGCACCGCTCTTCGCGTGTTGGTCGAACCCGGCGAGGCGGGTCACGGGAACCTCCGACGGGCGCACTGGGCGCTGGCGTCTGGTCGGGGGTGGGCGCGGGCCGGGGAACTGGGCTCCTGACCTCGGGCGTCAGAGTCGTCCCGGCCCCTGGGTCGGAATCAGACTGGGCGGAGGAGCCCGCCGGGGTCAGAGGGCGGTCTGAGGGTGGGGAGAAGAACGGAGCCTGCACACGCGGTCCCAACGGTGGTTTCACTCGCGTCCTTACACGAGCGCGCGCCTGCACCAACGCAGTCTCTGCGCATGCGCAGCGCCCCACAGCCGCGAGGGCCGGGACCCAGGGTGAGGTGGGAGGTCAGCACCTGGGCCCCACGAATCCGTGTCACAGCTGCTCTGCGTCGTGCGAAAGCAGGCAGAGTCCGCACGCCTGCGGGCCGCACGCATGCCCAGCGACACACACAACGACCCACCCTGCGCTTCGCGCGCGCAGACGCCCAGGCGCCCGGGTCGGGTCCGCCGCGCACGCCCCTCGCCTCTCAGAACCCCTACCACGAAAGGGGCGAGGCCTCGGGCGCCGCCGCCGCGCCCGGCCGTGACGTCATCGCGCGCCGCAGGAGCTCCCGGGAAACGTAGGCTGCGGGCCGGGGAGGCGCCACGCAAAGGATACTGGGTTCTTCGTTCTACGTAGGCGCTAGTGGGATTCCCTGCGGGCCTGGAGGAGCATCCCTCCTCCGTCCCTCCCGCGGGTCCCTTCGACTGCGGCCTGACAGATCTCTGCCAGCGCAAGCCCGGGTCCCTCAATCGCACGTTTTGGGCCTGGCCCTCCGGGGCCGCACCGCGCGGCGCCCCGAAGGCCCCGAGGACGTGCAGCCTGAGCTCGCAGTGTGCACGCGCAAGTGCGCGCGGCAGCACCCGCGGGTGAGCCCTGCAGTGCGGAGGGGAGGGCGCTGGGTCGAGAAGCCCCCGAACGGGCATCTGCGGGTGTGCACGCGATGAGGGTGGCCAGCCGCGGAGGCTGGGTTTGGCTCAATGGATCACGGAAACACCGCGCCTGAGGGCGTCTACGTGACTTAGCAGGAGCAGCGAGTCCGCGGACCGCGCGGTAGGGTATGTGCTTGCGCGCGGCCCTGTGTGCCGAGTGGGATGGTGCAGGGGCGGGGCCTGGCGCGGCGCGTGCGGCAGCGTCCCCAGGGCAGCTCTGATTGCGCGGCGGTGCTTACGTACGTGCCCTGCGTGGGCGGGAGGGGGTGGGGCTCAGGCCCAGTTTGTGGGAAGGTCCCGGGAGAGGCGAGTGAGCGCGTGCGCGCCGCGTGGCTATGTTTAGGGGCGGGGCTGAGCATTCTTGGGGACGCCCAGGGGGCGGGCGGGCGGCCGTTCTACGTGTTGTCGTGTGAGGGGGCGGGGCCGGCGGGTGGGTCTGGGGTTACGGCGGAGAGTGCGCAGGCGCTAGGGGCGCGGGATGCTGCGCAGGTTTTGGAGTGGGCGCTACCCGGACGCGACTCCTGAGGACTGAGGTGAGAGTGAACGCGTGTCTGTGAGGTGGTGAGGTTGTGCGGGGTCGCGGGGCGGTGCGAGGTGGTGAGGAGGCGCAGGGTGGTAGGTCGGGGGTGGTGCGGGGTCGTGAGGCGGTGCGAGGTCGTGAGGAGGCGCGGGCTCTTGAGGCGGCGCGGGGTCATGGGCGCGGGACTGTGGGGGGCGTGACGCGGGGCTCAAGCTACGCGCCCGGAACTGCGTGCGCGGTGGAGGCCGGCACTGTTCGGGATGCGTGGTGGCGGCTGCGTGCGGGAGACCGACGGCAGGTGTGGGAACGGGCGCGTGTCCCGGACCGTGGGGTTCCCTGTGCGGGACGGGGCGTTCGGGAGCGGGGAGCGGACGCTGGTGGGCGCGGGTGGCGGGCGCGTGCAGGCGGCACGGAGGCTCCTGTTGGCGGAGCGCGTTCGTGCGGTGCCTCAGACCCGGGGGCCGGTGCTCGCCGTGTGGGACGCCTGTGGAGTTGCGCTGGCGTCTCTGCCCCGGCGGGAGGGTTCCGCGCGGCTGCGCGTGCTGCCCGCCCGGCTGGGGTGGGGGGAGGCCGGAGTGCCCCTCGGTGAGAGGGAGGGCGCGCGGAAGCCGGCGCCCCAGCGCGGGAGAAGCCAGCCGGTGACACGGGTGCGACCCCGGCGCAGAGCTGCGGGTGCCGTGGGTCGTCGCGCTGGGTGTCGTGGGAGGTTCGGGGGCGGAGGTAGGGTCGCGGTGCTGAATGCTGGGGCGGCTTCGGTCTCGGAGCCTGAGAGGAAGGCCCCACGGTGGAGCGCGGTGCTCCCGGTAGCGCCGCTGCCTCAGTGGGTGGGGAAGGGAGAGCAAGGCCCACGTGGCGGCGGGGACCTCTGGCCGCGGGGGCCGCTCCTCTCCTTGCCAGCCGGCGACTCCAGGTTCCGTCACTCACCCCTCGTGCAGCTTCCAGAGAGGTTTCGGGAATCCAGTTCTCCTCGTTTCTCTCCGCACGCAGGGACGGTAGTAGTGGTGATCTTAGCCTTGTGGTCGGTGCGGAACGCGTGAGCAAGTGCTTGTTATGAAATAATGACCCCAAGGATCTCACACCCACCTAGAGGGCAAGATCCAGGGGAAGAACCGCAGAAGTTGAGCCCAGGGCGAGCGTGTCGGGATCGGATAAAATAACCCTAAAGTCTAGGCTAGATGGTCCAGACTTTTCTGGTCAGGGTCCTGGGAGGGCAGTAGTGGGGTGTGGGACGGGAGACCAGAAGTCCGGGGTCTTGCAGGTTGGAGATGTCCCGACGGAGCCTGTGAGCTGAATATCCTGGGTTGGGACGTAGCAGGGCCCAAGGAGGAGTATTTCCCAGTAACCCCGGAATCGGAGATGTTTCTGTGTCACACCAGGGTTTCTCTTTCTTTGCGTTGTGGATGTTTTGGGCCAGGTAATTTTTGTGTGTAGGGGTGTGTATATGGTGGGGGGAGGGCCTGCCTGTTGTAGGGTGTTTAGCTTTATCCCTAGTGTCTGCACACCAGATGGCAGCAGCACATCCCCCTCCTCTACGGGCTGTGAAAGCAAAAATGTTGCCACATGTTGCCAGATGTCCCCCGAAGGGCAGAGTCACCCCAGTTGAGAACCACTGGTGTATGGGCCATGATGAGGGCGCGCCGTGGACTTTACTAAGGTGTGAGGATAGGGAGGAGAGTGGGGGCTGGAGGAGAGAGGTGATAAAGCGATGGTGATCTCTAGGTGAGCGAGTGTCTGTGCTCTGCAGTCTGGGTGGGCCCTGAGAGGCTTCACTTACTCGGTGGTGTAGTGGCCTGCCATGGGTCAGGCACTGTGCTAGTCAACTGGCAAGACCGATTACTACTCATCTGGAGTGTGCATTTGAGAGGAGGACAGTTCAGTTTGCATTGAGCAGTCATAAGTGGTGGGAGAAGTACAGCAGGGTGAAGGGACGATGGGTTAAGCCCGGGATCAACACGCAGATTTCCCATCTCATTCAGCTCCAAAGCTGGAAAGGGCCACCAGCAGTGACTTGGTGGTATTGATCAGGGAATCCAAGAGTTTGGCTTTGAGCTTATCACAGACTTTTCTCCTTCAGCACTAAGGTCTGGGTTGGGGGCGGGGGTGGGGGGGGTGGATCTGATCTTTTGCCCTGGCCCCTGAGGCTCATAGAGACTGGCATAATGGTCCTCAACTATGGCCTCCTGGGGCTCTTGGGTTGCTCAGGTTAAACGTCTGCCTTCGGCTCAGGTTATGATCTGGGGATGCTTGGGTCGAGCCCCATGTGAGGCTCCCTGCTCGGCTGAGAGCCTGCTTTTCCCTCTCCTGCTCCTCCTCCCTCTTGTGCTCTCTCTCTCCCACGTAAATAAATAAAATCTTTAAAAAATAAAATGAACTATGACTTCCTATTAGCATCACCTTGGAAAGTTTTTACTTACTCATTTTTTTTTTTTTACTTATTTTTTTTTTTAAGATTTTTTTTATTTCACAGAGATCACAAGCAGGCAGAGAAGCAGGCAGAGAGAGGGGGGAAGCAGGCTCCCCGCTGAGCAGAGAGCCTGAGATGTGGGACTCCATCCCAGGACCGTGAGATCATGACCTGAGCCAAAGGCAGAGGCTTAACCCACTGAGCCACCCAGCTGCCCCTTTACTTATTTTTTTAAAGATTTTATTTGGGGCACCTGGGTGGCTCAGTGGGTTAAAATGTCTGCCTTCGGCTCAGGTCATGATCCCGGGGTCCTGGGATCGAGCCCCGCATCAGGCTCTGTTCTTCAGCAGGGAGCCTGCTTCCCCCTCTCTCTGTGTCTGCCTGCCTCTCTGCCTACTTGTGATTTCTGTCAAATAAATAAATAAAATATTAAAAAAAAAAAGATTTTATTTGTGAGTGAGAGAGAGCACGTGCACCCAGCTTGCATGAGCCGGGGGAGGGAGTAGGTTAAGGCAGAAGGAGAGGGAGAAGCACTTAGCCATTTTTCTATTGATGGGTATTTTGGTTATCTCCAGTCTCTTGATAATTTGTATTTGGTGAGCACTGGCATTGTTCTAAGCGTGTTACGTGGTTTTATTCATTTAATCTTCCAAACAGCCCTTTGGAGTCATTGTTACTTGCCCCATTTGCCAATTGAGGAAGCAGAGGCCTAGAGAGGACATGAGAGTTCACCCAGAGAAGGGTTGCAGAGTTAGAAGTTGAACCCAGACAGCCTCCAGGCTCATGCCCTTAACTGTAGAACCTTAACTGCCTGTTCCTACAAGCCTTGCCACAATGAATACCTTTGTGTGTCATTTTATCCACATGCAAGGACTTCCAAACACAGTACCGGAAATGAGGTTTACTGTGTTAGAGGGGATGTGTACCTTCAATTTTCAAAGATTTGCCAAATTACTCTCCAATGAGGTTGTGCTAGTTTCTCTCCTGCCTGCACTGTATGAGAATTCTACCCACAGCCTTCTGAGTGGGTTTCAGGCTTCCTTGGTTTTTTGGGTGCTTGGTGTATACTGAGATAAAAGGGATAAGGAAGGTGAGAAATTACTGTGTGTCTCTTGCTGAGGTTAGCTCCTGTAAAGGTAGCTCGTGTAAACATCCTAACAGCTAAGGGTTTTCTTTACCCCGATATGTGGCAGATGCAAATTTTGAATCCAGAACTATCTAATATCAGACTGTCGTTCCCTCCTCCCCAGCAGTGCTGAGTTTCTCAGAGAAAATTGTTCTTTGGGCAGGAGTTGTGGTTTTCTAATTTGGGGTTAGTGCGAACAGCATTGAGAAACCACAAGATGGACACGATTCTACTTCCTGCAATAATCTGTTCTACCTGAGGAATTGGAAGGGAAAAGCCAAGGGATGTAATTAACTGGTAAATAGTTTAAAGTATGATGTTTATATCAATACAAGCTCAGATTTATTATGATGTAGGATGCCAGTCATGGGGATGTTTGAAAATGAAGCAGAATCAATCAGCAGAAGTTTTCTGTAATGATAAAGCTGCTTTGGGTTCTGTCCTGGACCACAGAACTAGGCATTACCGTTACAGTTTGGGGCTATTAGTCAAAAGTAGGAGAACTCCCAGACAAAGAATGCAGCTTTGTTCTAAGAGACTTTGTGGTAGTGGAGTGCTGGGCCTGGTTCACACTAGATCATAAACCTTTCCCCAGTTCTGTGCTCAGTGACATGAGTTTGGTAGCTTACAGTGGGGCCCTCAGGGGAGTGTTTACACCATGGAAATGGGCAGGTCCTACAGATAACCCTGCCCTGGAGTTTAATGTGGAGAGAATTCAGGCCTCTGTAGACTCTGGGTAGGCCCCTTTGTCTCTGCTTTCTGCATGAGGGTAGCCTTGCTCAGCACAGTCACAGAATGGACCACTTGGTTGGTCACTGAGTCACAGCTCCTCAACCTTAACATGAATGTCCCCAAGTCCTGTGGCCACTCTGATATAACAAAGGTAAATGTCTTGTAACTGTGGTGCCGTACTGATGTCTCTTAAACCCCGCCAGAGTGGACAGCGGGGTATTTCACATATAGACTCCTGTGTCACTCCAAGAGGGAGATTGTACTGCATGTTGGTAGGGGCTCAAGCCTAGGTGCAATTACTTAACGCTTTTTGGCAATAGGCAGGTCCATGTTGAGGTTCCTTTTTTGTTCTAAAGATGGAAGAAGATCATGTGATTTATTTAAAATATCTAGTACAGGGGCGCCTGGGTGGCTGGCTCAGGTTATGATCTCCGGGTCCTGGGATTGAGCCCCACATGGGCGTCCTGCTCAGTGGAAGTCTGCTGCTCTCTCTGCCCCTCCCCCTGTTTGTATTCTCTTTCTCTCAAATAAATAAAATATTTTTAAAAAATTTTTTAAATAAAATATCTCGGGGCACCTGGGGGTGCTCAGTTCAGCATCTGCCTTCAGCTCAGGTCATGATTTCAAGGTCCTGGGATTGAGCCCCACCTTGGGCTCCCTGCTCAGCAGAGAATCTGCTTCTCCCTCTCTCTCTGACTGTCCTCCCCGCTTGTGCCCTCTTTCTCTGTCTTAAATGAAAAAATAAATAAATAAATAAAAAACCTTGTATAGCCCTCATTCTTGTACTTATTAGCCAAGGAGGTGACGCCGTCCCCCAGGGGTGAGCATATTCAACACACACACCTGAGCACTTCCGCAGAGCAAGGGGGCAGCACAGTGACTCAGCCTTTCCTAGACTCGAAGCCCACAGCACTGGCCCCACCCCACCCTAACAACAACAATAATGATAAATTCAGCTACCCTTACCTGAGCGCTGACCATGATACTAGTATCCCACCCAAAGAACTGCACTCAGGTTGAAGAGGTCCCTCTTCCCTACCTGAGTGGGCCTGGAACAGCTCTTTGAAGAAGTGAAGGCACCACACTGTGGCACTGGGGTATGCGCTTAAGTGGATGGAGACAGACTGTAGCGTCAGATAGACTAAACAAACAAGTTACATAGTGTTTTGGGGAAGGACTCAGTCTTTCCCCATGTGTGTCCTTTACTCACATATAGCATGGCCCTTCTGATACCAGATGTGCGGGGTTTTTCCCTCATGAGGCAATTTTGCAACACCAACTGGGCGTCCTACAATTTAACTCCGTTCTAACCACCCTATCTCCCTGGAGATAGTGCATCATCCCATGGGTTTAGGACTCGATCCCATGAGACTGCCCCTCTACTTTACAGACCAATGACAATAGTAGGTCCCAGGCTACCCACAAGTTCTGTCCAGCGTGGCTACAAATCAGAAGTTCCTGTGACCGTCTCCTCCAGTTCAACTGATTTGCTGGAGCAGCTCATAGAACAGAGTGGAAACACATTTGCCAGTTTAGTAAAGGCTATATAAAGGGTACAGATGAAGATCTGCATAGGTGAGCTACATAGATGAGGTCTGGGCGGGGACGAAGTGCGGGAGCTTCTGTCCCAGTGGATTTGGGGTGTGCTGCCCTTCCAGCATGGATGTGTTTACCAGTCTGAAAGCTCTGCTGACCCAATACTGTAAGGGTTTTGTGGAGGCTTCCTCTTGGAAGCATGATCAGTCATTAATTCCATTTGCAGCTTCTCTCCTAGAAGATGCTGGGTGAGGTGGAAAATTTCAAGCTTCTACTCACGGCTTGGTCTTTTCTGGTGACCAGACCCTGTCCAGGAGCGACCCAGAGTCACCTCATTAGAACAAGAGACGTTTCTAGTATTCTTATCACTTATAAATTTACAAGTGCTTTAGCAGTTCTGTGCTACCAAAGAAGGGGGCAGAGACCAATATACACCTTTTTTATTCTCTCAGTAATAGAGCATTAGTGATCAGAGTTATGGAGAAGAGAGAAGTCAAGGCTGGACAAGAGAGACTGAGAGTGATCGGTAGGAGGGTGGGAGGCAGGTTGCAGTGTTATTAGAAGGGTTAGGGTAAGACTGGCAGAGAAGTAAGATCGGAGCATAGAGCAAAATGAGTGAGGAACTGAGGCAGGGCTGTGGTAGCACGTTCGGGGACTGTCAGGTAGGGCTGCATGAGGAAGGAGAGAGATGCAGGACCTTCATTCAACTTCTGTTAATCCTCATGACAATTCCAAGAGTTCTGTATTGTTCTCATTTAACGGGGAAGAAAATGGTAGAGAGGTTATAAGTAACATGGCCATGGTAGCACACCTACATGAAAAGAGTTATCACACCCAGGTGGTCTGACTCCAGCATAATGTGTTTACTTATTTTTTTAAAGATTGATTTATTTTAGAGTGTGAGAGAGTGAGTATGAAAGAGTGTGGGGAGGGCAATGCTAGAGGGAGAGAATTTCAAGCAGACTCCCTGCTGAATGTGTAGCCTGACGGGCTCGATCTCACAACCCAGAGATCATGACCTGAACGGAAATCAAGAGTCAGACGCTTAACGGACTGAGCCACCCAGGTGCCCTCAGAGTGATGTGTTTAACACAGCCCTTCCCTCTGACCCAGAGGGTTAGCGGGGTATCTGGGTTAACCTCAGCTTGAATCCTGGCTCTGCCACTTTCCACCCTATGACCTTGAGCAAGTGATCCCCACTCTGTGCTTCATGTTCCTCATCTGGAAATGGTGTTAGTGGAGTGAGGATTAAATGATTTTTGTGAAGTGATACCTTGCATGTTTAAGCACTCAGTATTCATTTTAGTATTAGTCTTAGTATTATTACTATTGCTTACTACTACTGCTTTTCTCTTTGTAAAGAGAGAAGCATGATAAACTAAATGTTCTTCTGACTGGGTTCCTTTAAGCAGTATAGGGTGATCTTAGGACTTGGATTTGAATTAAAACATACCCATTCTCAAATTCTTTTTTTTTTTTTTCTCAAATTCTAAACATAACTATGGCCTTGGTTTCATTTGGCCTCCCTAACTCCACCCTCAAGAGAGAAAAAAAAAATCTGTAGAGAGAAATATTCATATTTCTGTATTCCCGACTATACGCTACTGTACCTTTTTTCATAGAAAAAAAAATCTGTAGAGAGAAATATTCTTATTTCCATATTTCAGACTGTACGCTACTGTACCTTTTTTCATAGAAAAAAATCTGTAGAGAGAAATACTCGTATTTCCATATTCCAGACTGTATGCTACTGTACCTTTTTCATAGAAAAATCACCAAAAATCACCAAAAGCGCCTTGGTGGCTAAGTTGTTAAATGTCTGCCTTTGGCTCAGGTCATGATCCTGAAGTCCTAGGATTGAGTCCCATATCAGGTACCCTGCTCAACAAGGAGTCTGCTTCTCCCTCTGACCCTTACATCGCTTGTGCTCTCTCTCAAATATTAAATAAATAAATAAATAAATAAATAAATAAAGAGAAGAAAAATCAAAAGATTTTTATGACATATTCACTATTGCACTGTTGTTGGCACTGAAGTATGTTGATGGCATTCTTTAGAGGTATGTGCTGAACCATGTAGACATGAATTTTGATCGTGTTTATAATTTTGAAATGATTGCAGAAAAAAAGGAAAATGTTAACATTTGGTGGAAAAGGAATCAGCTGTTCATTATACTATTCTTTTCTCTAGATTTCAAATTTTTCAAAAAGGGGATATATAAAGTACAATCCATTTCTGCCTTCTGTGGACTGTGGCCTTCTCCAAAAGACAAATTTAGAGTTGGGGTGACTGCTAGCAGAAATGTTTCTCTATAAGATGATGTTGACATAAAATGTCAGCCCAGTTTCATCATGCCAGGAAGCGTTCCTGACTGGTTATTGATTCAGTCAACAAGTATTTCTTGAGCACTCCGCTGTGCAGGCACATTCTCAGCTCCCAGGAGAACAGTGAATAAAACAGTCAAAGTAGCTTGCTCTCATGGAGCCCAGGTCAAGGTGGGGGAGATTGTCCCCACACAAAACCTGCCAAGGGAGGCAGGTTGTGCTATGAAGAAAATGAGGCAATAGAATGGTATAGATTCCAGTACAGAGCAGTGTTATCCTGTGAAAATGTTAATGTAAGACAAATTTTAAATATTCTGGCAGCCACATTGAAAGAAGTGGAAAAAAACAATCGTTACAGTTAATCTTAGCACATTTTATTTAACTTAATATATCCTAACCATCAATTTGTGATCTATATAAACAAAAATATGAAATGTTTTACATTTTTTTCATGCTGTCTTTGAAATCTGTGTTTTACACATGTAGTACACCTCAACTCAGACACTTAATTTTTACTGTTTGATCTGTATTTATTTATTTATTTATTTATTTATTGAGAGTACACAAGCAGGGGGAGAGAGAAAGGGAGAAGCAGACTCCCCTCTGAGCAGGGAGCCCGACATGGGACTCAATCCCAGGACCGTGGGACCATGGCCTGAGCCGAAGGCAAACGTTAACCAACTGAGCAATGTAAAGGGTACAGATGAAGAGCTACAGAGGTGAGCTACATAGATGAGGTCTGGGCAGATACCAAGTGTGGGAGCTTCTGTCCCTGTGCATTTGGAGTGTGCCCAGGAGCCTCTTGATCTGTATTTAAATTTCATAAAACTTATCATTGGAAAAGTACGTTCACACACCCAGTTATTTCAAACATTCCTCAAAGTTCTACAGTAATTAAATCGAGGATCAATTTTTAATTTTAGATTTAATTTTAATTGTTGATTTTAATATTTATTATTAAGATTTTAGTAATAAATTAATTGAAACTAAATAACATTAAACACTCCGTTGCAGTAGCCTTATTTCCAGAATTCAGTTGTCACCAGTAGCTAATGCATGTAGAACAGCATAGGTGCAAAGTGACACAGTGATAGAGGGGCCTGGTCCATCCCACCGAATTTCGCTGTCAGATTACACATAACCTGCCTGATGAATTGCCTCTTCAGCTCTTGCATCCCCTCCACCTCTCACCAGCATCCACAGTGTATTCACCACAGAGCCACTCATCAAATTTTGTTAAATGTTGAGTCACATACGCCACTCCTCAGACTCTTGCTCCCTCGGTGATGTCTTATCATGCTTAGGATCAGTTCCAGACCACTCACAACCCTTTCGTGACGTGGCCCCTCCTGAACTCAGTCATCTCAGAATTCCCCATCTCAGAACTCTCCATCTCACTCGTTCTGCTTAAGCACACCATTTACTTTCCTCCACACACCTGCTGCAGGGCCTTTGCACCTGTTGTACCTCTACCCAGAATGCTCTTTCCCAAGCATCCAAGTGCCTGACACTTGTACTACAGTCGCACCTCGACTCGGTGTTGCATCCTTGGAGAGGCCTCCCTCAACCACCTCTCCACCCCCAGCGCTGTTTTGGTGGGGGGTTGTTTTGTTTATATAGCAGTGGTCTCAGCTGACGCTGTGTTCTATATGAACTTGCCATCCCTGGTGGAGTGTAAGGCACAGTGGAGCTGGTAATTCTGGTCTAACTCTGCTCTTTCCTCAGCACCTGGGACAATGCCTGGCACATAGGCACTCGGCAAGTGTTTGTCAAACAGATGGAGAGCTGTCTTCGTGTCTCATTTGCCTCCTGATCTGGAGCCTTCTGTGATCTTGGAAACAGATAGCATTGGCTCTGCCCCTTCCCTGACAAGGGTCAGGAATGCTGCAGAAGATATTCTGACCTCCCTTCATGTGTGTCTGTGTACCTGTGTGTATGTGTGCTTGTGCGTGCATGTGTGACAGACCAGGGTGACGGACCAGGGAGTTCTTATCCTAGAGACTCTGGAACTACCCAGAAGGCCCTGTTATCCTCATGATTTCTCTTCTCCCACAGCCCCACCTTCTCTGCGCTCTGCCCTTCTCCAAATGCGGATCCTCAAGGGGGAGGAAAGGATGCCTGCTGCGCGAGGGAAGTCCAGGTCCAAGGTAAGTAGTCAACTGTTCTTGCAGGGAAATTCCATCTTGTAAGACATGGGTCATTTGCTTTCCTTCCATGGAAGCTTCCTGTCTGACAGAATCCCATCCAAGTTCTGGTCTTTGTTTCCCCTCATCAACCATGGAGGGTAGGAGGATGAGAAGAGCTCCAGCAGCCCATGTAACCACTCCGCGCCCTCCTCTCCTTTTTTTTTCTCAGTGTGCATATGGCTATTCACCTGTTTGTTTAGCATCTCCAGGTTGTGTGCCTCGGCTGTTCCTAGATGGAGGAGGAGAGCCACCATCCTTTCTCAAGGTAGACAGGAGTGCCCAGGCAGCGTCTGCTGAGGCAGAGGAGGACTCGAGGTTGTGCTCTAGAGTTAATCTGTTAATGTCTCTTTGCTTTTATGTGTATAGCCCATACTTAGAAGGAGGAGAGCTCTCTGATTTCAGAGATTCCACATCACCTTTCATTCAGATTGGGTTCTTTGCAGTCAGGCCAGTGAGTCAAGCTTCTGTTAAAAAACATGCTTCACCACTTCAGATGATGAAGTGATTTTCTAAAATAAGCATCTTGAATGCGATTTCTCTAACAAACACTTTTTCCACAAACTTGGCTGCTCAGAACATCACATATTTATGGCGCACAGTTTGTGGGTCGGAGATCAGGCATAGCTCAGCATGGCTGCGTCCTCTGCTTTCAGTCTCACAAGGCTGAAAAAAGGTGTTGGCTTGCTGTGTGGTCAGACCTGAGGCTCAGGTCACATCTGAGGCTCTTCAGAACTCACTGTTTATTAGCATATTCAGTTTCTTCTGCTTTCTACATGTCCCCCCCCCCCCCAAAATCTTCAAGCCAGCAATAGCAGATCAAATCAGGCTTCAGATTTCTGACTTCTTTTCCACTCCCCTCTTCCAGCTGGAGAAAATTTCCCTACTGTTATGGGCTCCTGTGATTACATCATCTGCCTAGATAATCCAGGATAATCTCCCTATTTAAGGTCAAGTGATCAGTAACCTTGGTTACATCTACAAAGAACCTTTGGCTCTTTAGAGAGTGTGTAATTAGGGGCCTTAATCAGAAGCCATATCCAGATTGAACTCCGGGTCCTCCATTCACTAGTTGTGGACCTTCCGTCCATAAGTGGCGCTCCCGTCTCTGGGTCTCCCACTTCCTCATCTGTAATGTTGCTATGATCCTCTCACCAGTACTGTGGTCACTGGCTAACATGAGTCAGTACCTGCGGGGAGCTTAGAAAAATGCCTTTCCTTTGTCAGTGCCCGGTAAATCCAAGTTGGAACTGCTTTTTATGGGACATAGTTTTTAATAAGAGCTACATCATATTGTATTGTGTTATGTTTTATTTAATGCACCTGCTGCTCTTGGCGTCAGAAGGTCAAATGTTTCCTGAAGATTCCTGGCACCATGGGTCTCCCATGTTTGGGACAAATTCCTTATTGTCTCCAGCCATTTGGAAGCATAAACCTGTGGTGAAAGTACATGTGATTTTCTGTTTCAGGTGCCAGTGACATTTGGGGATTTGGCCATCTACTTCTCCCAGGAGGAGTGGGAATGGCTGAGCCCCATTCAAAAAGACCTGTATGAAGATGTCATGTTGGAGAACTACCAGAACCTGGTCTCTGTCGGTAAGACTCTCTCCACCCTGTAATCCACAACCAACCCATTGTGGGACATAAATTAGTCTAGTTAGGAAAACAGAAGCCACTGCAGTTTTGTTTTTTAACAGCTGTATTTGTGGGGCGCCTGGGTGGCTCAGTGGGTTAAAGCCTCTGCCTTCGGCTCAGGTTATGATCCCAGGGTCCTCAGCGGGGAGCCTACTTCCTCCTCTCTCTCTCTCTGCCTGCCTTTCTGCATACTTGTGATCTCTGTCAAATAAATAAATAAAATCTTAAAAAAAAAAACAGTTCTATTTGTGTATAATTCACATGTTATCCATACAAAGTATATAATTCAGTGGTTTTTAATGTATACACAGAGATGTACATCCATCACCAGTCAGTTCTAGAACATTTTCGTTACCCCAAAGAAACCCCATATCCATTAACAATCAGTTTTCATTTCCCCTTGCCCACTAATTCCTCCAGATTAGGCAGATACTAATCTGATTTTTGTCTATAAATTTTTCTATTCTTGGCCTTTCATAGAAATGGAATCATAAGTATGTGATCCTTTGTGTCTGGCTTCCTTCACTTAACATTATAGTTTTGAGGTTCGTCTACATTGTAGCATATTATCCGTGCCCCCTTCCTTTTCATGGCCAGTAGTATTCCACATTTTGTGTATCCATTCATCAGTTGATGGGCATTTGAGCAGTTTTTCACTCTGGCAATTATGAATGTGCTGCTGTGAATATTAATGTAGGAGTGTCTGTGTGGTTGTGTATTTTCATTTCTTCTGAATTGCTGTCATATAGTAATTACATATGTAACCTTTTGAGGACATCTGGTTGTTTTAAGAGAACTTAATAGGAGGACTCTACTTAACGGCTATGATTAAAAGGAAAATAGTAGACAGAGGTAATGCAGAGATGGTAACTGCAGGATGCAGCCACCATCCTTGGGCTAGGGCTACAAGGGGAGATTTGGGTGGGGAGGTGGGGTGTTTAGGACTTAGAGGAAGGTATTCAGACTCCTGAAGCGAGAGGTGTGCTGACTAGTCTGTTTACACTCATGAAGGGTCAGGATGAGGCTAGTTCTGAGAGTGTGGGGAAAAAAGAAGCAGAATTAAAACCAGCAGAGCCCTGTTGATGGATGCTGACAGGGAGCTTCTAGTGAAGAAGCGTAGTTTGCAGAGCCCCAACCCCTGCACACAAAACAGATCAGAGAAGGGTGGGATTGGGAGCTGAAGGGCAGGCAGTAGCTTAATAGCCAGTATCCAGAGTTTCTGGTCTGATTTTTTAAGAGCATAATTGGCTTTGTAGACTTAGAAATGAGCAGTTCTGCTTGCTGTGACTGAACTTCCCTCCTCTTCCACCTCTGCCTGCCCTTCACATCCTCTGTGCTCCTCAGTCCTCATTCCTGTTGACACAGGGCTTGGCTCTGACGTCTGGGCATCCATGTCATGCTCAGTTCTGATGTTTTTCTTGAATATAGGACTTTCCTTTCGGAGGCCAAATGTGATCACCTTGCTGGAGAAAGGGAGAGCGCCTTGGGTGGTGGAGCCAGTGAGGAAGCGCCGGGGCGCGGGTGAGTGACTGAGAATCGAGAATCGAGGCTTACGTGTCGCCGTCGTAAGTGTACCCTCCATCCTGAGCGGGTGGCCTCTTGGAGATGTTTGCAAACTGCCAGTTTCCATACCTTTCCAGACTGCAAGTTTCCATACCAAACCCCAGGCCTGTAAAGAATAAATTGTTTAATGTGAGCCCCAGAAGGAGAATAACCAACATTTAATAAACCCTTCCTACGTACCAGACGTGCTTAGGTTCCTCCCGATCCTGTACGGTAAGTACTATTACTGTTCCTGTCTTATATATGAGGAAACCAGGTATCAGAGACGTTCAGTGACTTGCCTAAGGTAGCCCAGGTAGGAAGTGACAGCAGAGCCAGGTTTGAACCCCACAGTCTGGTCTCAGAAGCTCCGCTCTTAATGCCTCATCCCCACCTATCACATTCCCTGCCTCGACATGTTCCGCCTTCTCTCGTGACAGCATTGCTCATGGTAATTTCACACTTGCATCATTTTCTTCATTCTTAAAAAAAAACATTTTCCACAACTGTTCATTTTGATTACTTTCTAAGAACTCATTCTCTTTTCTGATAGATTTCTCTTTGGTTAGGTTAGTTTTACTTACTTATTTTAATAGTTTTATGACTTTTTTTGTTGTTGTTTTGTTTGTTAAGTAGGTTCTACAGCTAGCATGGAACCCAACATGGGGCTTGAACTTACGGCCCTGAGATAGAGTCAGACTCTTAACTGACGGCACCCCTGAGGTTTTTTTTAATTGTAAAAAAATTCATGTCATTGAATTTGTATCTTAACCATTTTAAAATGTATAGTTACGTATATTCACATTGTTGTGCAACAGATATCCAGAACTTTTCCATCTTGTAATAATTTTTGGAACTATATTCACAAAACACTAATTCTTCCTCCATCCTTCCACCTAGACCTTGGTAACCACCTTTCTTTGTATTTTTCTGATTTTGATTACCATGGATCCTTTGTATAAATGGAGTCATATAGTATTTGCTTTTTGTAAGTGACTTTGTTTGCTGAACATAATGTTCTTGAGGTTCATCCATGTTGTAGCATGTGACAGGATTTTCCTTTTTTTTTTAAGGCTGCATAATATTTCACTGTATATATCATATTTTTTTAATCCATTTATCAATGGCTATTTGGGTTGTTCTGCTTCTTGGCTACTGTGAATAATGCTCCAATGAACACGGAGTACAGATAGGTATTTAAGATGCCGATTTCAATTTTTTTTGGATATGTACCCGGAGGTGGGAATTGCTGGATCATACCATAATTCAATTTTATTATTATTTTTATCATTATTATTATTATTATTATTTAAATACTTCTATTTATTATTATTTGGGGATCCTCCATACTATTTTCCATAATGGCTGCACCATCTGTCATTTCCACCAACAGTATGCAAGTGTTTCAACTTCCTGTCAGCACTTGTGATTTTTTGGGTTTTTTTGGTAGTGGCCATCCTTACGGGCATGAGGTGATATTGCAGGTTTGATTTGCATTTCCCTAATGATTAGTGAGGTTGAGCATCTTTTCATGTGTTTATTGGCCATCTGTCTGTCTTCCTTGGAGAAGTGTCTATTCAAGTCCTTTGCCCATTTTTAAAAATAGGGTTGTTATTTGTTGATGAGTTATAGTTTTTTATATATTCTGTATATCAGTCCCTTATCTGGTGATTTGTAATTATTTGTTCTTATTCCATAGGTTGCCTTCGCACACTATGATAGTTTCTTTTGACTTGCTAATGTAGTCCCATTTGTCTGGAGTTTTTGTTTGTTAATTTTTGTTTTTATTTGTGTGTGCTTTTTCATGTCATATCTGAGAAATCAGTGCCAATTCTAATATCCTAAACCTTTTCCTCCAATGTTTTCTTCTAAGAGTTCAATAATTTTAGGTTTTACATTTAGGTCTTTAATCTTTTTTGAGTTAATTTTTGTATAAGGGGTAAGGTAAAGGTCCAATCCAAGATCATTCTTTCGCATATAGATAATCCAATTTTCTCAACACTGTGGAAGAGACCGTCCTTTCCTCATTGAGTAATCTTGGCTCCCTTGTTGAAAATCATTTGATTAGATATGCAAGAGTATATTTCTTAGCTTTCTGTTTTGTTCTCTTGGTATCTTTTTTCCATTACCACACTGTCTTAATTACTGTTGCTTTGTAGCAATATCTGTGTGTCAAACAATCAGTAGTGTCCAACTGACTGAGCCACCCAGGAGCCCCAAAGTTCTGTTTTATTTTCATTTAGTTCAAAGTATTTAAACATTTCTTTTGTGATTTCATGTGTTATTTTGAAATGCATTACTTAATCTTGATGTAGTTAGGGATTTTCCAGTGATCTTTCTGTTACTGATTTCTAGTTTTAATTTCCCTGTGGTCTGAGAGCGTTACGTCATTTCGGTCATTTGTTAAGGTATGTTTTAAGGCTCAGAGTGTGGTCCGTCTTGGTGAATGTTCTCTGTGAGCTTGAGAATAGTATGACTTCTCCTATTGTTGAATGAAGTGGTCTATGGATGCCACTTATATCCAGTTGAATGAAGATACGGTTGAGTTCCCTAATTGATTTTCTGCTTACTCGGTCCATTCATTTATGAGAGAGGGGTGTTGAAGTCTTAACTATGATATGATAGAGTATGATATGTATGATAGAGTAACTATGATAGAGTAATTTGATAGAGTAATTTGATGCTTTGTTGTTCGGCATATACCCATTAAGAATTGTTATGTCTTCTGAAGAATTGATTTCTTTGTCATTATATAATGCCCCCCTTTATCCTTGATACCTTTCAGTGCTTTTAAGTCTGCTCTGTCCAAAATTAATACAGCTACTCCTGCTTGCTTTTGATTTGTGTTAGCATGGTATATTTTTCTCCATTCATTTACTTTCATTATGTGTCTTTATATCTGAAGTGAGTTTCCCTTTTTTTAAGTTTTTTTTTTTTTTAAACAATATATAATGTATTATTAGCCCCAGGGGTACAGGTCTGTGAATTGCCAGGTTTACACTCTTCACAGCACTCAAAATAGCACATACCTTCCCCAGTGTCCATAACCCAACCACCCTCTCCCTAACCCCCTCCCCCTGGCAATCCTCAGTTGTTTTGTGAGATTAAGAGTCTCTTATGGTTTGTCTCCTCCCAATCCCATTTTGTTTCATTTATTCCTCTCCTACCCCCTAGACCCCCCACATTGCCTCTCAACTTCCCCATATCAGGGAGATCATATGATAATTGTCTTTTTCTGATTGACTTATTTCACTCAGCATAATACTTTCTAGTTCCATCCACATCGTCGCAAATGGCAAGATTTCATTTCTTTTGATGGCTGCATAGTGTTCCATTTTATATATATATACATATACATACACATACATACATATATGTATGTATATATATGTATGTATGTGTATGTATATGTATATATACCACTATATATATATATACCATATATATACCACTTATTTATCCATTCATCCATTGATGGGCATCTAGGTCCTTTCCATAGTTTGGCTATTGTGGACATTGCTGCTATAAACATTTGGGTGCAAGTGCCCCTTCAGATCATTACATTTGTATCTTTAGGGTAAATACCCAGTAGTACGATTGCTGGGTCATAGGGTAGCTCTATTTTCAACTTTTTGAGGAACCTCCATGCTGTTTTCCAGAGTGGCTGCACCAGTTTGCATTCCCACCAACAGTGTAGGAGGGTTCCCCTTTTTCCGAATCCTCGCCAGCATCTCTCATTTCCTGACTTGTTCATTTTAGCCATTCTGACTGGTGTAAGGTGGTATCTCATTGTGGTTTTGATTTGTATTTCCCTGATGCCGAGTGATGTGGAGCACTTTTGCCCGTGTCTTTTGGCCATCTGGATGTCTTCTCTGAAGAAATGTCTGTTCATGTCCTCTGCCCATTTCTTAATTGGATTATTTGTTCTTTGGGTGTTGAGTTTGATAAGTTCCTTATAGATTTTGGATACTAGCCCTTTATCTGATATGTTGTGTGCAGATATCTTCTCCCATTCTGTCAGTTGTCTTTTGGTTTTGTTAACTGTTTCCTTTGCTGTGCAAAAGCTTTTGATCTTGATGAAGTCCCAATAGTTCATTTTTGCCCTTGCTTCCCTTGCCTTTGGTGATGTTCCTAGGAAGAAGTTGCTGCAGCTGAGGTCAAAGAGGTTGCTGCCTGTGTTCTCCTCAAGGATTTTGATGGATTCCTGTCTCACATTGAGGTCCTTCCTCCATTTTGAGTCTATTTTCGTGTGTGGTGTAAGGAAATGGTCCAGTTTCATTTTTCTGCATGTGGCTGTCCAATTTTCCCAACACCATTTGTTGAAGAGACTGTCTTTTTTCCACTGGACATTCTTTCCTGCTTTGTTGAAGATTAGTTGTCCATAGAGTCAAGGGTCTATTTCTGGGCTCTCTATTCTGTTCCATTGATCCATGTGTCTGTTTTTGTGCCAGTACCATACTGTCTTGATGATGACAGCTATGTAATAGAGCTTAAAGTCTGGAATTGTTCTGCCACCAACTTTGGCTTTCTTTTTCAACATTCCTCTGGCTATTTGAGGTCTTTTCTGGTTCCATATAAATTTTAGAAGTATTTGTTCCATTTCTTTGAAAAAAATTGATGGGATTTTGATAGGGATTGCATTAAACATGTAGATTGCTTTAGGTAGCATAGACATTTTTACAATACTTGTTCTTCCAATCCATGAGCATAGAACATTTTTCCATTTCTTTGTGTCTTCATCAATTTCTTTCATGAGTACTTTATAGTTGTCAGAGTATAGGTTCTTTGTTTCTTTGTTTTTTTTTTTTTTAAGATTTTATTTATTTCTTTGACAGAGATCACATGTAGGCAAAGAGGCAGGCAGAGAGAGAGGAAGGGAAGCAGGCTCCCTGCTGAGCAGAGAGACCGATGCGGGGCTCAATCCCAGGACCCTGGGATCATGACCTGAGCCAAAGGCAGAGGCTTTAACCCACTGAGCCACCCAGGCACCCCAGGAATTAATTCTTCTTTAAATGTTTGGTAGAATTCCCCTGGGAAGCCGTCTGGCCCTGGGCTCTTGTTTTTTGGGAGATTTTTGTGATGACTGCTTCAGTCTCTCCTTACTGGTTATGGGTTTGTTCAGGTTTTCTGTTTCTTCCTGGTTCAGTTTTGGCAGTTTATATGTCTCTAGGAATGCATCCATTTCTTCCAGATTGTCAAATTTCGTGGTGTGTAGTTGCTCATAATATATTCTTATAATTGTTTGTACTTCTTCAGTGTTGGTTGTGATTTCTCTTCTTTCATTCATGATTTTATTTGGGTCTTTCTCTTTTCCTTTTGATATGTCTGGCCAGGGGTTTATCAATCTTATTAATTCTGTCAAAGAACCAGCTCCTAGTTTCGTTGATTTGTTCTGTTGTTTTTTTGGTTTCTGTCTCATTGATTTCTGCTCTGATCTTTATTATTTCTCTTCTCCTGCTGGATTTAGGCTTTCTTTGTTGCTGTTTCTTCAGCTCCTTTAGGTATAGGGTTATGTTGTATATTTGAGACCTTTCTTGTTTCTTGAGAAAGTCTTGTATCACTATATATTTTCTACTCAGGACTGCCTTTGCTGTGTCCCACAGATTTTGAACTGTTGTATTTTCATTATCATTTGTTTCCATGAATTTTTTAAATTCTTCTTTAATTTCCTGGTTGACCCATTCATTCTTTAGAAGGATGCTGTTTAGCCTCCCATGTATTTGGGTTCTTTCCAAATTTCCTCTTGTGATTGAGTTCTAGCTTCAGAGCATTGTGGTCTAAAAATATGCAGAGAATGATCCCAGTCTTTTGGTACCGGTTGAGACCTGATTTGTGACCCAGGATGTGATCTATTCTGGAGAATGTTCTGTGTAGTAGTGAAGAATGTGTATTCTGTTGCTTTGGGATAGAATGTTCTGAGTAGATCTATAAAGTCCATCTAGTCCAGTGCATCATTCAAAGCCCTTGTTTCCTTGTTGATCTTCTGCTTGGTTGATCTGTCCATTGCAGTGAGTGGGAGGTTAAAGTCCCCCTACTATTAATGTATTATTGTCGATGTGTTTCTTTGGTTTTATTAATTGGTTCATATAGTTGGCTGCTCCCATGTTAGAGGCATAGATATTTAAAATTGTTAGATCATCTTGTTGGGCAGACCCTTTGAGTATGATACAGTGTCCTTCCTCATCTCTTACTATAGTCTTTGACTTAAAATCTAAGTTATCTGATACAAGGATTGCCACCCCAGCTTTCTTTGACGTCCATTAGCATGGTAAATTGTTTTCTACCCCCTCATAAAGTGTGTTTCTTAATATAGCACACAGTTGGGCCATGTTTTTTAATTCTCTCTGAATTAAATCAAATTAAATTCGATCTCTCTTAATTGGTTTACACTGTTGATATTCAAAGTGATTATTTATACAGTTGGATTGATATGTACTATATATATAATAAATACATATATAAATATACTTTTTTATTAACACAATGTAATATTTGCCCCAGTGGTACAGGTCTGTGAATCATCAGGCTTACACATTTCACGGCACTCACCATAGCACATACCCTCCCCAATGTCCATAACCCAGCCACTTAAAAAAATTATTTTTATTTGTTGTATTTATTCTTTGCTTCTGTTTTTGTTTTCCACACTTTTTTTGCCTATCGTGGTTTTCATTTTTAATTTAATTTTTTAAAAATTTTATTGATTGAGAGAGAGCACAAGTGGGGGGGGAAGAGAGAGGGATAAGCAGACTTCCTGCTGAGCAGGGAGCCCAGTGAGGGGTTTGGTCACAGGACGCTGGGATCATGACTTAAGGCAAAGATAGATGCTTAACCAACTGAGCCACCCAAGCACCCCTGCCTATTCTGGTTTTAAATGAACATTTTTATGACTCCCATTTTCTGTCCTTCTTTAGTGTGTATGTGCAAATTTATTTTTTTTTTTTTTAGCATTTTTCCTGGTTGGTGTTCTCTGAGTGCCTTGAATCATGATTTGGTGTCTGACATTAATTTGGGGGAAATTCTCGTTCATTATTGCTTCAAATGTTTATTCTGTTCTTTTCTCTTTTTTTTATCCTGGCATTCTCATAACCCATTTGTTACTTTTTTTGTAGTTGTCCCACAGTCTTCAGGTAGTCTGGGATTTTGGTTTGTTTTTGTTTTTGTTTTTTCCAGTCTTTATTTACTTTGCTTTCTGGTTTTTAAGGATTCTGTTGATAAGTTAGCTCATAGAATCTTTCTTTAGCTATGTTGAATCTACTAATAAGCCCATCCAAGGCATTCTTTATTTCTGTTGTTGTGTTTTTGATCCATAATATTTTGCTTTGATTCTTAGCATTTCCATCTCTTTGCTTACATTGCCCATCTGTTCTAATATGCTGTATAGTTTACCTGTTAGAGTCGTTAACATGTTAATCATTTTTAAATTTCTGGTCTGATATTCCAGCATCGCTGCCATATCGGAGTCTGGTTTTGATGCTTGCCCTGTTTTTTCAAATTCTCTGTTTTGGTATGCCTTGTAATTTTTTTCTTAATGGCCAGAGGTGATGTACCAGGTAGAAGGAACTGATGTAAATAGCCCTTTCATTATGTGGTGGGTAAGGTGTGTTGGGATGGGAAGCATTCTGTCGTCCCCAGAATTAGGGCTCAGTCTTTTAGGTGCCTTTGCCTCAGGAGTATGAATAATATCACAAGTTTCTCAGCCTATATCTATCCCTCCTACCCCCTAGGAGGGACAGGATGGCTGGATGCAACTGGACTTGGAGGCAGTAGTTTATACTTTTTCCTCTTACGGTTCCAAGAAGAGCTGGTTTTACAACCTGTTTAGCTTTCGACTTGTTCGTTCGAAGTTGTGCTTTGCGAGCCTCTTACATGAGGAGCCAGAACAGAAGTCTGATTGTTTTTTGTTTTCTGTGTTATTTTTTTTTAATATTTGATGTTAAGAATACATTTTAAAAATTTATAACTTCACAAAAAATTTTATTGAGATATAATTTACATATTGTAAAATTCACCCATTTTAAGTGTATAATTCATTGGCAAATTTTGACAGATTTAACAAGTTGTATAGCCATCACCATAATCTAGTTTTAGAATATTTTTGTCAACCTAATAAAACTTTTCATGTCCATTTACAGTTAATCCCTATTCTCACCTCCACCCCAGGCAACTACTAGCTTACCTTCCATCTGTAGTTTATCTTCTGTCATTTTAGACATTGCAAATAATAAAAGTACATTCATCCAGTGAATAACTATGGAGTTTAATGTGGTATATGGTATGAGTTTATCCTACAAATAAACCTTTGATTTTATTAATTTCAAATTATAAGATTTCCTGAATTCTAATTATTAAATATTTCTATAAAGCCCTTACTGTGGGGGCACCTGGGTGGCTCAGTTGGTTATGTGTCTGCTTTCAGCTCCGGTCATGATCCCAGAGTCCTGGGATTGAGTCCCACATCAGGCTCCTTGCTCAGCCTGGGAGCCAGCTTCTCCTTCTCCCTCTACCTGCTACTCTGTCTGCTTGTGAGCTCTCTCTCTCTGTCAAATAAATAAAATTTATTTTTTTAAAAAAAGCCCTTGCTATGTTAAAATTACAATAAGACACTAAAAAGTTATTGTCTCAGCTGTCAGCATTATTATTACATGTTTGAGAAGTGTTGGTGGTATGATCATCATTGATAATGACTGCACAGAAGCTTCATTTTTCCAGCACAGGAAAACAAATACTGAATTTCTTGATGTCTTTCAGACTCAGGGTCTAAATGTGAGACCAAGAAGTTACATCCAAATCTGTGCAACAAAACTGGGCAAAGCATCTATCAGAAACCAGTTTCTGCTTCACAGAAGGTTCCCACCGGAAAGAGGGGCTGCAAGAAGAGTTCCGTTCTGATAAAACCCAGGAAGGTGCATTCGGGGAAGAAATCTTTAAAATGTAATGACTGTGGGAAAACCTTTGGTCAAAGCTTATCTCTTAAACTTCATCAGAAATCTCATACTGGAGAGAAGCCTTATGAATGCAGTAATTGTAGAAAAGCTTTCAGACAGATTTCATCCCTCATTCTTCATCAGAAAATTCACAACGGAAGGAAAAGCTATGAATGTGGTAAATGTGGAGAAAGCTTCATTCAGAGAACATCTCTTATTCTACATGGGAAAGTTCATAATGGGAAGGAAATCTCTGACTATGGGAAGGCCTTGAGTCAGTGTCCACCTGTCAGTGTGGGTCAGAAAATTAATTTTGTTGAGAACATCCACCAGTGTGGAAAGTGTGGAAAAGACTTCATTCGAATGTCATCCCTGTTACTTCATAAGAAAATTCACAGTGGAAAGAAAAGATATAAATGCAATAAATGTGGGAGAGGCTTCAATAAGAAATCAGCCCTTGTTATACATAAAAGAAATCATACTGGAGAGAAGACCCATGACAGTGAGAAGGCCTTAAGTCAGAGTCCACAGCAGAAAAGTCACCATTTAGAGAATCCTTATAAATGCAGAGCATGTGGAAAATCCTTTAATAGGATTTCATCCATTATGCTTCATCAGAGAATTCATATGTCAAAGAAAACCTATAAATGCGATAAATGCAAGAAGGTCTTCAGGCGGTTTTCAACCCTTATTCTACATCTAAGAATTCATAATGGAGAGAAATTGTACAGATGTAATAAATGTGAGAAGGTCTGTAATCGGCATTCATCCCTTATTCAACATCAGAAAATTCATACAAGGAAAAAGAAACTGTTTGAGTGTAAGGAATGTGGAAAGATGTTTTCTGGAACTGCCAACCTTAAAATACATCAGAACATTCATTCTGAAGAGAAACCTTTCAAATGCAGTAAATGTAGTAAGGTTTTTGGCCGACAGTCATTTCTTATTGAACATCAGAGAATTCATACTGGAGAAAAACCCTATCAGTGTGAGGAATGTGGAAAAGCCTTCAGTCACCGAATATCTCTTACTCGACATAAGAGAATTCATACTGAAGATAGACCGTACGAATGTGATCAGTGTGGGAAGGCCTTCAGTCAGAGTGCACACCTTGCCCAACATGAAAGAATTCATACTGGAGAAAAACCATATACGTGCAAAACATGTGGGAAGGCCTTTAGTCAACGGACATCCCTTATTCTGCATGAAAGAAGTCATACTGGAGAGAAACCATATGAATGTAATGAATGTGGGAAGGCCTTTAGCAGTGGTTCGGATCTTCTTCGGCATCAGAGAAGTCACTCTTCAGAGAAACCGTATGAATGCAGTAAATGTGGGAAGGCATATAGTCGGAGTTCATCCCTGATTCGACATCAGAGTACACATTCTGAAGACAAAGCCTAAGTCTGTTTTAAATATGTGAAAGCCTAGAGTGAGGCTATCAGAGGAGCAGAGACCAAGGCATTGGAAAATGCACTTGTCTGTAACATAAGTTTTGTAAAAATGGGACCGTTTGATGATGTGTCCCACTTTGAAAGCCAAAGAGCAGAAGTCATGGGTGACTCTGACCAGATGATTTGTGATCAGCTGAGTCAGTGACCTTATCACAGGTCCTAATTTCAAAGTAGCAGACTCATATGATTTGATCAGTCATTTTTAATGAATACCACTCTTCGTGTGATAAGAATTACTGATATTTTATTTCCAGTGTAATTGAAAGCTGTTTCATTAGTCACACACAGCAAAGTAGAACTACAGAGTCCATATTTGTGGATGGGGCTTTGAGCCTGATTTAAGGTCACATGAAGAATGAGTTTAAGTTGGTCTCTTAGGATTGGAACTATCACATGTTAAGAGATTTCCTGGGCAAACCAGGGTGCGACTTCCAGCTGGCAGAAAATTATGGGTGAGAAAATAGTGAGTCTTCAGGTGGTTTAAAGATAGTCCTCATAATTGTGTGAATCCGTTGAGTCATTGCCATATTGTCTCCGAATGAAGATGTGATATTCATCGTGTGAAAAATCTGACAAGCCTGAGACAAGCCGATGGGAAAAAAGAAAGCAGAGAAATGAGAAGTTAAAAGCAGGGAGTAATTATTTGTTACTGTTATTTGTTACTGTTTTACTAAAAATAAATTTGTCTATATTTATATAAATAAACATTGGTATTTTCCTGTAAGAACCCTGGTGTGTAATAAGTGATTGGTGGAAAATGAGATGCCATTCCTTGAATATGTCTTCTCAAATTGCATATGTCGAACCCTTAACCTCTAATGTGATGGTACTTTGAAATGGGACCTTTGGGAGATATTTAGGGAATAGATGCGGTTATGTGGGTGCATCATGATAGGACTAGTGTCTTTTAAAAAGAGGATGCCGGAGATTTTGCTCTTTCTGGTTTATGAAGATACTGCAAGAAGATGGCTGTGTATAAGCCAGGAAGATAGTCCTCACTACATCCAACCATGTGACACCCTGACCTCGGACTTTTAGCCTCCAAAACTAAAAAGTAAGTTTCTTTTGTTTAAGTCACCTCGTCTGTGGTATTTTGTTATGGCATCTGGAATGGCTAGTACATCGGGGCAAAACCCTGGATTTATGTACCAGGCTCTTTTCCTGTGTGCTAATCACCATATATGATAACTTTCAGTCTCTGTTTCCAGCTTGTGCAAAGTATGTGAGAAATAAAATCAGTTTTTTTTGTTTCTGGGCTGTATATACTTGCACTCTAATGCAAAAGCCATTTTTAAAACCACCCATATCCTGTTAAGGTAACTGTGGAATGCATGACCACATAGCTTTAGGTCACTCTGATTTTGACCACAACTGAGAAAACATCCAGATTTGCAGAGGGTAAGCATGCATACAGAGTAACAGTAAATTTTCATTTACACTTGTCATAGTCGTTCTGTAAAATCAGCATAAAATATCTCTGACATTTGGAGCAAATAGGTGAGCGGATAATACAGAAAAGGTTCATGGAGAGGCATGTCTATTCTTCCTCCCCTTGCATGCCCTTCCCTTTGTTTAATTCTTCTGTCGGTCTGCCATAGAGATTGATTCCAAATCATTGGTCACTAACCTAATAAACTGATAAGACAATGTTCTTGCTTACAGACACTTAAAATTTACAAGGGAATACAGCATATTAGAATGTGGAAACATGGGGTGCCTGGGTGGCTCAGTGGGTTAAAGCCTCTGCCTTCGGCTCAGGTCATGATCCCAGGGTCCTGGGATCGAGCCCCTCATTGGGCTCTCTGCTCAGCAGGGAGCCTGCTTCCTCCTCTCTGTCTCTGCCTGCCTCTCTGCCTATTTGTGATCTCTGTCCGTCAAATAAATAAAATCTTAAAAAAAAAAAATGTGGAAACATGCCCAGTATACAGGTAATACAGAGAAGAAGATGGTGAACTCCAAGGTGAATAGAGGACAAGGGGACATGGTCACTTGGAGATAGTGACCATATTAAAGGAAGAATAGGACATTAAATTGGCAAGGCACACAAAAGTTGGAAGGCTGCTGAGGGCAAAGAGAAAGTACAGATGCACAAAATAGTCACAGGAGGTTGTAGAGTATTAAAGGAATTACAAATTTTGGTATTTAGTACAGTGACTGGCACATTGGAAGTGGTTAGTACTTATTAAATATTGAGTTAATAAATGGATTAATGAAAATAATATATCCTGATTTCCTCTGAGATGTCATTGACAGGGAACACTTAAACCTGGAGGTGACCCAGGTTTATTGAGATAAACCCTTGGGAAAACAGGCTCCCATTTTAAGGAATCACTAGTAATGTTTGAAGACTGCTAAACTCTGGGTAACCATAGCAACAGCCAAACTTAAACCTAGTCCAGTTCTTGTCTATATTAATGACACCCGCCCCCCCGCCACACACACAAGAGGCTTAACAGAAGAAATGACACAACCATTTCTGGGAAGTCTATTTACCTCTTTCTACTGTCCTGTACAAGATTTCTAGCTTGGGGCCTGGAGTGGGAGGGGAGCAAAATTAAGTATTGCAAAAAAGCAAGAAGAATCTACACTCCCCGCCCCCACCAAGTGAAAGAACAGCTACTGAGAAGTACATAGGGATTGGACTGACAGAATTTTTAATATGTTAAAGGTGCACAACAGCAAATAGCGGGTCATTTGAGCAGAGAGAGATGAATGATGGGAATACTAGAAATGACCACAAACTGCCTTCAGCAGGCTTATCAATACACTTGACACAGCCAGGGAAAGAGTACGTGAACTTGAGAATCCCCCCAAGCCAGAACAACTTGGGGCGGGGCGTGCGGGGAGATGACGAAAGAACATCCAGGGGCTGTGGGGGAAGGACCTGCCGTTTGGACACATGCATAACTGGAATCCCAGAAGGACCAGAGAAAACGGGGAAGAAATATTTGAAGATAAAGTAATGACTGATGACACCAGAACAGATACATATAGGTCAGAGAATACCAAGAACAATTTTTTAATTACGGAGGAACAATGGTAAGAATTACAGCAGACTTAGGGGGGAAAAAAGAATTACAGTAGGGGCACCTGGGTGGCTCAGTTGGTTAAGCAGCAGCCTTCGGCTCAGGTCATGATCCTGGATCCGAGGATCTAGTCCCACATGGGGCTTCCCGCTCAGCCGGGAGTCAGCTGCTCTGACCTCTCCCCTCTCATTTTCTCTCTCTCAAATAAAATCTTTAAAAAATAAAAAGAATTACAGTAGACTTAGAAGTAATGCAAACTAGAGGACAATGACGTTTGTAAAGTGCTGGAAGGAAAAAGCTGTCTTTATTGAAACTTCATGGAAATGTCTTTCAAAATTGATAGAGGAATGAAGACCTCAAAATAAAAACAATACATTCTCAGAAGACCGATCTGAAATAAATGAAGTTCTTGAAGCAGAAAGAATGTGAAACCACAACAGATTCCTGGGCAAACATAAAGGAAAGAAGAGAAATGGAATAAATGAAGGTAAAATGATTTTTCTTTGCTTATGTAAATGTCCAAAATATAAGTTTAAAACTGTAACATGCTTTGTGTGTTTATTGCATGTAAAAGTAAAATTCATGACAGGTGCAAAGGATGGGAGAGAGAAACTGGGAATACGTTATGCAGGATCTTGTTAAGTGGCACATTACTTGATAATACATTCTGGTTAATTAAAAATACATGTTAACCCTAGTGTAACCACTAAAATTTTTTAGAGAGGTAAATTTGTTAATAGAGTAAGATGGAATAATATAAAAATATTCAGTTAACCCAATAGAAGGCAAAAGAAAAAGAACAAAAGCCAAACAATGGACAGAACAATTAGAAAATGGTTAAGAGGATGGATTGACTTCATTCCAAATATGTATATATTATATCAGTTACATAATATATGATATATATAACATAACATATATATGTGTATATATATTTACATCAAATGCAGATGGTTTAGGGGCACCTGGGTGGCTTAGTTAATCATCTGACTTTGGCTCAGGTCATGTTCCCAGAGTCATGGGATTGAGCCCTATATCAGGTTCCCTGCTCAGCGCAGAGTGTGCTTCTCCTGCCCCTTGCCCTGCTTCTGATCTCTCCTCTCTCTCTTTCTCTGAAATAAATAAATCTTTAAAAAGAAATACAGATAGTCTAAGCATACCAGTTAAGAGATTTAAGACTGAATGGAAAAGCAGGACCCAAGTGTATGCTAGCAGAAACACACTTTATACTGGCATAAATCATTAAAAGTTAACTAGTGGGGAAAAGACAGATCATGAAAACACAAAAAGAAAGTTGGAATCACTATATTAGTATCAGATGAAGCTGACTTTAGAACAACCAATGTAATCAGGGATAAAGAGAAACATTATATTACAAAGGAATCAATTTTCAGGTAAACAATCCTAAGTGTATATGTATCAAGTTATAGAAGTACAAGTTACACAAGTGAGAAAAGAACAGAAAGGGCAGATAGACCAGTTCACTATTATTGGGGATTTCACCATTGTCTTCAGCTATTAATAGAACAAGTAGACACAAAATCAGAATATAGAAGACCTGAACAACACAGTTGACCAAGTTACCTAGTTGACGTTTATAAAACACCACAAGAGCAGAATACATTCCTTGAAGAAGTACACAAGACCACAAAACAAATTCTAAGTTTTAAAGTTATATAAAGTATATTCCCTGTCTGTTGCAGAACTGATCTAACAATAACAGTAAGGTTCCTGAAAATATTTGGGAGACTTAAATTACAAATTACAGAGGTGCATGGGTGGCTCAGTCGGTTAAGCGTCTGCCTTTGGCTGAGGTGGTGATCCCACAGTCCTAGGATCGAGTCCCGCATTGGGCTCCCTGCTCAGTGGGGAGTCTGCTTTTCCCTCCCTTTCTGCCTGGCAGTTCCCTGCTTGTACTCTCTCTGTCAAATAAAATATATTTTTTTTAATTACAAATTACATTTTAAAAATAACTTCAGGTTATCTGTTTCTTCTTGAGAAAGCTTGGTAGTTTAAAGAAATTTTCCCCATTCCCCATTTTCCCTTCCCCTAGGTTGTCAAGTTATTTCCATAAAGTTCGCAACATTCTCTTACCATTTCATGGCTAGAATTTGTGGTGATGTCACCTTTGCCATGCCAGATAGTAATAATTTGTGTATTTTTACTTATTTTTAACTTGTGTATTTTTTCAGCAGTCTGAATGAAGATACATTGGTTTTATTGACCTTTTTATTTTTCTGTTTCCAATCTCATTTATTTCTGTTAGTCATTTCCATTTTTATGCTAACTTTGTGTTTCATTGCTCTTCATTTTCTAATTAAGGTGGAAATTAAGGTCACTTGGAGCTTTCAAAATTTTATAACTTTAGTACTATTATATTTCCTTCTAAGAACTCTTAGTTGCATCCCACACATTTTGACATGCTGTGTTCTAAGTTTTATTCAATTTAAAATACCTCCTATTTTGCCCTTGATTTCTCTCTTGACCCATGCATGGGTTACCATTTAGGTCCAGACGTTTGGAGATTCTCCAAGTATGTTTCGTTTACTGATGTCTAATCCCTTCTGGTCAGGAAACGTATTTTGTATGACCTGAATCCTTTCAAGTTTATTGAGATACACCTTAAAGCCTGGAATATGGTCTATTTCAGTAACTATTCTGGGTGCATATGAAAATAATTTGTATTCTATTCTTGGGTGGAGGGTTTTTAAAATGACAATTATGTGAAGTTGGCCGATAGTGCATTCAAGTCTTCGATATCCTTTATGATTTTCTGTCTACTTGTTCTTAGATGTGTGTCAGAATCTCTTAATATAATTCTGGATTTGTCCATTTCTCCTTATAATTCTGTCCATTCTTTCCCCAGGCAATTCAGGTGATTTCCTCACACTCATGTACCAATCAGTGGTTAGGTATAAACTAGTTTTTAAACAGATTAAAAATTTTGATGTCTAAGAGTTTTTTTTCTCTAAAAGCTCTCAGGCACTTCATTCTAGGATCTCCAGCCGCTTCAATCTCCCTGACTCCCAGATCCATCTTCTCAACTCAGACCGTAGCTGGCCACTCTGCAACTGTAAATAATTTAGGCAGGTTTCTAAAGTCAGACTTTTCGAAGTAACGCTGTGGTTCCAATCGAAGTGCTTGGATCTTAAATACAAGATTTTATTTATTTGAGAGAGCGTAGGGGGTCAGGGAGGAGCAGAGGGAGAAGGAGAAAGAATCGCAAGCAGACTTTGGGCTGAGTGCAGAGCCAGACACCCAGCTGACTGAGCCACCCAGGCACCCTGCAGAGTGCCTTTTCTTTTCCTTTCCAGATACAACACTGCTTTAGTGGGACTTTATACTCTTCAATACAGTAACCGTTTCCTCTCAGGATTCTTTTTTTTTTTTTTTTAAGATTTTATTTATTTATTTGAGAGGGAGACAGTGAGAGAGAGCATGAGAAGGGAGAGGGCCCAAGGGAGAAGCAGACTCCCCGGGGAGCTGAGGGCCCAACTCGGGACTCGATCTCAGAACTCCGGGATCATGACCTGAGCTGAAGGCAGTTGCCCAACCAACTGAGCCACCCAGGCGCCCTCCTCTCAGGATTCTTAACCCATTTGGCAACATTTCCTTCCGGATTTTGAGGTATGGAATTGTAGATATTTCTTCACTTCATCGAAGATGGTATTCCTGTATTCTTCTTACTCTTGTTGATTTGGTGTGAGAAAGGAGAAATGAATAGATACATCTTGGTTGCACCTCCTTCTTTTATTTTTAACTTGTTGGAGAGGGGCAGGGGCAGAGGGAGAGAGAATCCCAAGCAGGCTCCATGCCCGGCGTGGAACTCAATCCCCCAACCCTGAGATCATGATATGAGCCGAAATCAAGAGATGGACACTTAACCGACAGAGCAACCCAGGCACCCCTCACTTTAAATTCCAAAATTAGTAAATACATTTAGAGGAGCCTCATAAATACGTTTGAATTTGCCTCCTTATGGGTATGTAGCACTTACAGTGGAAGGGTGGGGTGAAAATGAAGTTTCCTCACTTAAAGGCAGTCCTCTGTGGATCAGGTCTTCTGTCCTATATGGAAGCGGCTTCACTCTGTTGGTTGTCTCTGACACCTTCTGTGAAGGAAGCCGCCTTTGGAGGGTTTTAAAAGGGGCTCCCCTGAAGTCTTCTAGCAGGAATCATCCAGGTGATGAGGCTCGACCACTTGTCACCCAAGCCCTCGTCTCCTTCTGTTGAGGTGGCCTTGTCTAGCATGCAGCCATTTTAGGGTTACTGGCAAGATAGCCGCATGACAAGTTACAGTGCACTGAGGCCACTTGGCCCTTGGCAATTTAATTTATCCTTACTGCAGGGTCTGAGGCAGCACCACCTAATCAAACACACTCTGCAGCAAAACATACAAATATTCACACATTTAGGTAATCGATAAATGCCCTCATGTCAGTTCAGGTCACGTTTTTTCTTTATGGGAACTGAATCTTAACCTCCCTCCACCCTGCCCCCCTTCCATGGGAATTTTGTGAACTGTTCGACTCAGTGACCTAACCCTGCTGCTGGAGGCATGTGCACTGAACGCAGACTGGCCAGAGTGTCCCATGCCATGGACCCAGTGGCTGGTCCAGAGTGGGCACATAGCCTAAACTGAACAAATCCTAATTTTTCTCTCTGATATGGAGGCTAAGAGAAAGAAGATCACCTTCCTTTTGAGATTAAAAGCTCTAAGGAGGGGCATCTGAGTGGCTCAGTCGGTTAAGGGTCTGCCTTCGGCTCAGGTCATGATCCCAGGGTCCGGGATCAAGGCCCATGTTGGGCTCCCTGCTAGCTGAGAGCCTGCTTCTCCCTTTCCGTCAGGCCCTCCCCCTGCTTGTGTGCTCTCTCTGTCAGATAAATAAATAAAATCTTTAAAAATAACAACAACTAAAAGCTCCAAGGACCTTCTAAGTCTAATATCAGATGCCACAACCCCCCACCAAGAAAGAGCCTGACAGAGAATGAAACAACTGAAAGCAGAGCCGTTAATCTCTGACTAGTCAGAGCACTTGCCTGAAGCCGTAGCACGTCCACATGACACCCTTCAGTTACAGGGACCAGCAAATACCTTTTCCTGAGCTAATTGGAATTTGGTTTCTAGCAGAATCTGTGTGTGTGTGTGTGTGTGTGTGTGTGTGTGTGAGAGAGAGAGAGAGAGAGCGCGCGAGCGAGCGCGCCAGCATGAGCTGAGCGGGTGGGGGTCAGAGGAGCAAGCAGACTCCCTGCTAAGCGAGGAGCCAGACCCAGAGCTTGATCTCAGGACCGTGAGATCATGACCTGAGTCGAAGGCAGACACTTCCCTGCCTGGGCCACGCGGGCGCCCCTCTGTCAGAATCTTTATGGCAGTTGCTATTTCTCCAGTTATCAACTTTATAGACCTTTTAGTAATCTTTCTTAGGGGGCGCCTGGGTGGCTCAGTGGTTTAAAGCCTCTGCCTTCGGCTCCGGTCATGGTCCCAGGGTCCTGGGATCGAGTCCCGCATCCGGCTCTCTGCTCAGTGGGGAGCCTGCTTCCTCCTCTCCCTCTCTCTCTCTCTGCCTGCCTCTCTGCTTACTTGTGATCTCTGTCAAATGAATAAATAAAATCTTTAAAAAAAAAATCTTAGGAATGGTAAGAATTTAACTCATCCCACCAAATGAATTATATATTCACTCTTCTGTTGTATTTTACTTTGAAATAGAGCTAACCTTTATTTCTTATTCTATCAACTTTATACAGATCTCTTAAATCCCCTCTATCAGAATATTGGCCCTTATCCTCAATTCGTTCAGTCTCTCATTATTGCTATCAGCCGCCCACCATCCAATCTATCAGGTACATTTTGCCTTTTAAATTATGAAAAAGACAATAAATAGGTATACACACACACACACACACACACACACACACACAGAGGCAGACTTGTGTGACTTATCTATATATTATAAACTTGGAAATAAAATAGCACTTGGTCATTATGAGGAGGTAAATATTCTGTGAACAGTTGGAGCCAAGTAATACGTGGTTACATTTCTCTGTAGGTCCAGTGTTACGATCCCAGTCTGCGCTTAAAGTAGTCTCTTCCTAATATCAGTCAAATGGAGTTAATTTTTTTTATATTCTATTTTCCAGAATCACACCACATTTCATGTGGGCTTGTTTTATACACAGACCTGATAATGGGTATAGTTTCCCCTTTGTTTTTCCCAAAACCAATAATTGCCTTTCTTTCCTTTTTCCTAAGGGAAACTTGTCTTGAGCATATTGCTAAAATCCTCCAGCTTCATACTTAACGTAACCTGTTCCAGTCTTCCTGAAGATTCACGGAGTCCCTGAGTTCCTAGCCTTCCAGTAATTTGGTCTGTTGTGGAGCGATCCTCCTAGTCGTCCTCAACACCGCTTTCCCAGCTTAGCTTTGTTGTTTATTGAAGCCTTTTCTGTTGCCTCCTTCCCCCTCCATCTAAATTTTACTAAAGCTGATCCTTTATACCCTAATAAAGGGTAAAGGAGAGTAAACCAAAGAAAACCGCATATATAGAATATCGGTGTTTGGCCTCGTGCTTTATTGTTGCTTGGGTATAGACTTTTAGAGTCAAAGTAATTTTACCTCAGAACTTGGAAGGTGCTGTCCCGTGTTCTGTGAGCTAATACTGCTAACCGGAGGGAAGGCTACACTATTTTGAATGTTCTTTTTAGGAGACATTCACTTTTTTTTTTTTTTAAAGCTTTTTAGGATGGTTTCATCTTCAGTATTCTGAAATTTCACAAGCATATTTCTCAGTGTCTTTTTTTCTGTTGTAATTGTGCTTTTTGCCAGTTCAGCCTGCCCAGCACTCAGTGAGCTATTCCAAGCTGAACAGTCATAACTTTCTTCAGTTTAGAAAGATTCTCAATCATTTATTTGGTATATCCCTTATATTTTCTCTGTAAACTTTTCTGAAACTCCTATTAATTAAACTTCTATGTCCTTTTGTTTCTTACTTTTTATGAATGTGGAAAGTTTTCTTAATTTTTCTTTAAACTTCTATTAAGTTTATTACAGCAATAATGTCTTTTCATTCTTAGGAGTTCTGACTTATCTTTTCTTCCTAGAAAACGGGTGATTATTTTCTGGACATATTCTTTTTTAAAAAAGTGATTTTTAAACATTTTAATTCCAGCATTTAGTTAGCATTGTTTAAATATTAGTTTCAGGTGTACAATACTATCTAATTCTTTTTTTTTTTTAATCATTTGAGAGAGCACAAGCCTGGGGAGGGGCAGAGAGAGAAGCAGAGTTCCTGCTCACCAGGGAGCCTGACATGGGGCTTGATCCCAAGAAGATCATGACCTGAGCCGATAGTAGACTTTTAATCAACTGAACTACCCAGGCGCCCTTCTAATTCTTTTTTTTATAGCTTTCCATATTTACCTGTTCAAATCTGACATAAATTTTTAGTTTTCTTCTATCATTACATAACTTTCTTCACTGTAGGTTTAGTTCTGTCTTTTGGTCCTTATCATCCTGATAGTTTTCTTCATATTTTATGATCCTTAACTGTTCCAATATTCAAGAATGATATAGCTTGTGGAATCTGGCTGGCTCAGTCAATAGAGTATGTGACTCTTGTCCTGGTGGTGTTTGAGCCCCACATTGGGTGTAGAAATTACTTAAAAAAAAAAAAATGATAAAGGCTTGTTTACCCTAGGTACATATAGATCAGTTTCCCTGAATAGGAAGGGTCCTCTTAACCAGAATACCCGATCCGTCTCCTCCCTAGAAGGAACACTTATCATTTGGGTGTGTCTCTCCAGAACCTTTTTGAAACATTTGCATACTTACTTAAATGCATTAGAAAAGTTTTAAAAACATTTAATACTACGCAAGTCTACAAAATTTGCTGTTTCAATGTCCTTTAGTCAAATCCATCCAAGTCAGTGTCCTTGGTGCATTCTTTCAAACTGCTGCTAATATTTCAAGCCCCGTGGAAATTTAGATTGTTTCCAGTGTTTCACGTACTAACCATACTGCCCTCCAAAGGGACTGGACTGTGGTGAACATCTTAAAAACGTCACTGCCTCCAAAGCGGCAGTGAGGAGCTCTTCCTGCTCCGCAGCCGCCACTTTTTCAGAGCGCGCTGTTTAAATTGGCATCTCAATACCAGTGAGGTTAGGCACACGCATCAGCCACCTGTTTCTTCTAGGATTTGCCTATTCTCATATTTTGTCCATTTTTATACTTGCTTAGTTGGCCTTTGCTTATTTATAGGTGTTCTTACATCTTTCCCTTTGTATTATATTACAAAGAATTTCCTCCTTTTTGTTGTTTTATATTTTAAGAGTATTTTCTTTTTTACAAACCTGTGTCCGACACCAATTAATATATCCTACTGTATTTTCTTATAATACTTTTACTTGTTAGTTTTACATTTAAGATTTTAATCAATTGGAACTCCCTTTTTGTGGATGGTGTGAAGTAAGGATCCTGTTCAATTTCTAGAAGAGAGGGTGGAGTGAGGAAACTGTTGGCTTCCACACAGAAAAGCCTTTCACAGTCTTGTCATTGTTTCTCCTTATTACCAACCTCCCCCACAACCCCAGCCTCTATATACAAACCAGCCTGAAGTTCAGCGTCCTCTGGGGATGTACACAGCATTTGGGCAGAGTGGCTCCTGTTACTAAAATCCCTATCGTTCAAACATTTCAGGTCACAGCAGCCTCTGCTACATTTCATGAAGGAACACTCTCCTCCCTTTTGTCTTTTATTTGTTCCTCTTTTCATCCACTGATGACCCTGTTTTCTGAACTTTTTTTGGTATCTTTTACATTATATTATCCATTTAATGAGATATGGAAGGAAGGTAAATTTATATACTGTTTGTTAACTACAAAAGAAAATCTTGATTTTTCTAATGAAAATTCTGATATTGACAAATTGCCTTTCCAAAAATGTGTACAAATTCATACTCCCACACGTACTCCTTTCCTGTTTTTGCAATGTGTATTTTTTTATCAATCTGATATTGACAGATGGATAGTTCATTGGTTTAACTTGTATTTCTCCGGATTCTAGTGACGTTCAGTATTTATCTTACATTCATTTCCTGTTTCTTCTTTATATCCTTTGCCATGGGAATAGTAGTGTCATTTTCTAAGTGATTTGTAGGAGCACTTTCATGTTAAGGATATGGATTTCATGTATGTTGTAATAATTACTTCTAATACTGTTATTTAAAAACTCTGTGTTTATACTCTTGATTAGATGAAAGCCTAATAAAGTTCTTACATAGTCAAACCTAGAATCTTATGTTTGTTGCTTCTGGATCTCATGTCTTGTTTAGGAATTACGATTATGAATTATGTTACTGTGTCCTCTAATAACTCATACAAATTTGGATTGAAGAAACTGGTTTTGTACAGAGTAGAATCAATTTTAACGATACTGTTAAGCCACTGACAAATTACTTTTATTTATATATGTGTTTGTATGAATGTATAGGTGTGTATGTTCACATGCACACAATGTTTCAAACCTTAAAAAATTCTTCTTAGGATTTTGATAGGTACAAAGAATCTGTAGATTAATTTTGGGCCTCCTAACATCTTGAGAATAGTCTTCCCCTGCAGGATAAAGTGTCTATTCAAGTCTTCCTTTTCACTCTCCATTTCATCAGTTTCTTTGTACCTATATTCATATGTGAATTAGTTACTAAGGTGATTGCATATTCAAAGCCTCCAGGAGTCAGGAAGTAACACAAAATGTAAAATAAGTCCGATGTACAGGAAGGAGGAATGGTTTGAACTGTGGAGAACTGGAAAACACATGCCCAAATAATTTGTATTTTTTTTTTTTAATTCATCTTAAACTTGATGAGTACCAAGTCAAACATGTTTGTGCGCCACCAGTTTATGAGTATTGGTCTGTAATTTTCTTCTCCTCTAGTTTTAGGAATTATAGTTTAAAACTACCTTAACAATATTTTCAGTTTTAAACAACATGGATTTAATGTAGTTCAACCACCTGGAATTAGGAGAGGGCTTCAAATTTATATTTTATGTTCTATTCTTTGGTTATTGATTTTTTTGTCTTTTTAAAAATATCTGTTTTGCCTTTGTCTTACTCAAATGATGAATATATCTCAGTAAATCCTACTTATTACTTCTGATTTTTAAAATCTGGCTTCTTAGAACTGTTGAGTATCTAATGAAGTTAGTTCTTCTTACCAACAAAGTCATGCCTTACTCTATATCCTTATGGACTTTAACATCAGTGCTACTCTGTTCAATACCCTTATCACCCGCCTTCCGAACTGTTCCTAATCCCAGTTCTTTATAATCTCTTCAGTCTTGAACTGCTGCTGATTTTGTTATTTCTCAGATGAACCTTGCTGAGATGATCAGGTCCTCTTTGTATACCACAGCATCTTTTTATTTTATGGTAACATTTATTAAATGATTATGCTAGGCACTCTGAGCAATTTACATGCATTCTCTCATTTAATCCTCCCATCAACTTTTGAGGTAGTACTATTATTATTTCCATAATATAAATAAGAAGACTGAACCTTACAAAGAACAAAATGTTTCTCTGAAACTAGAGGTTTAGAAAATGGATGAGCAGGGATCAGAACCCAAATTGGTTTGATGCTGGAATATGAGTTCTTAATTCTGGATAAATAGCCAAAGAATGAGATGGATTTTGACATGAAATAGGTTCTTTGGAAGGTATACTGGGACAAGGTATTTGGGGCAGGAGGGTCTTTTAGGATGTTTTGAGGAATGTGTGCTTTAACCTAAGAACTGTGGGGTACCAGTGAAGGGTATCGATGAGGAAGCGATATGAACTTTTAAAATACAAGTTTGACCACAGTGGAGGCAACTGACAAAGGAAATGGTAAATACGGGGAGACCAATCAGAAGCTATTTCCATAGTGCATATGAAGTAGATTACTGTGTATTGGACAAAGATGATGGAATGGAAATGGATTAAAGGAGTCAGATTCAAGGCATATTTAGGAGATAAAACCAACAGGTCTTGGCAACTGACTGGACATGGAGGGTGAGGGAGTGGAAGGAGTCAAGAATGACTCCATAGTATGAATTCTCTCATGCTGGGCAAGATGGGCACGCTGCCTGAAAGATTTTCTGCAATCCTTACATTCATAGGGTCTCTCTCCTGTATGAATTCTTTGATGTAGAGTAAGAGATCCACTATAGCTAAAGGCCTTCCCACAAATGTTACATTCATAAGGTTTCTCTCCAGTATGAATTCGCTTATGCTGAGCGAGGCCTGCATTCTGGCTAAATGTTTTCCTGCATTCCTTGCACATATAAGGTTTTTCTCCAGTATGACTCCTCTGATGCTGTGCAAGTGACGAACTATTGCTAAAGGCCTTCCCACATTCAGCACACTCATAGGGTTTCTCTCCAGTGTGAACCCTCTGATGTTGATCAAGGTACGCAATCTGGCTGAAGGCTTTCCTGCATACTTTACATTCATAAGGTTTCTCTCCAGTGTGAACTCTCTGATGTTGAGCAAGGTGTGCATATTGGCTGAAGGCTTTCCTACATTCCTTACATTCATACGGTCTCTCTCCAGTATGAATTCTCTGATGTACAATTAGGTATCCACGATGGCTAAAGGCTTTCCCACACACATTACATACATAGGGTTTCTCTCCTGTATGAATTCTCTGATGCTGAGCAAGAAATGAACCGTTACTGAAGGCTTTTCCACATTCAATACATTCAAAAGGTCTCTCTCCAGTATGAACTCTCTGATGTTGAGCCAGGTGTGCAATTTGGCTGAAGGCTTTTTTACATTCTTTACACTGATAAGGTCTCTCTCCAGTATGAACTCTCTGATGTTGAGCCAGGTGTGCGTTCTGGCTAAAGGCTTTCCTACATTCTTTACATTCATAGGGTTTCTCACCAGTATGTATTCTCTTATGTTGAGCAAGGTTTGCACTCTGGCTGAAGGTTTTCCCACATTCAACACATGCATAGGGTTTCTCTCCAGTATGAATTCTCTGATGAAGAGTAAGGGATGAGCTCTGATTGAAAACTTTCTCACATTCATTACATTTCAAAAGTTTCTTCTGTATATAGACTTTCTTATGTTTCATTTCAACAGATTTTTTCCGGTAACTTCTCTTTTGTGGTTCATGCTTATGTATTCTTTCTTTGGTGGGAAAAGTCTTTTTTATATCAAATATTGCATCCTGATGGAAAGTTTGCCAAGATTTAGTATATTCATTACTTGGATCTTCAGTAAGGATTCCTTTATGAGTGATGATCAGTTGTCTGGAATGTACTTCCTGACTTCCTGACTGGTTCTTAAGCCAGTCCTCACTTTTACAGTCTTCTCTCAAACTGGGGCAGTCAAGGCTGTAACTAAGATGGCTTCTCCCCATTTTCACTAGTTTGGATGTTTCTTCATAAATAACTTGCTTTGATGAAAACTCATTGTTTTCAAATGTATACTCCCAATCTAAAAGATATCAAGAAAACAAACGTCTATTTGTTCATCAGAAGAGAAGACTTCTAAAAGAAAAATTGGTGAATAAAATACATAAGAAGTTTGGGGATTTAACAGCTGTTAAGATGCAGTCTAAAAAGTATGAGATTAGGGCACCTGGGTGGCTCAGTTGTTGAGCGTCTGCCTTTGGCTCAGGTCGTGATCCCAGGGTGCTGGGTTTGAGCCCCGCATCAGGCTCCCAGCTCCGTGGGGAGCCTGCTTCTCCCTCTCCCACTCCCCCTGCTTGTGTTTCCTCTCTCACTGTGTCTCTTTCTGTCAAATAAATAATAAAAATCCTTAAAATAAAATAAAACATATGAGATTATAAAGAATGAAAAACTAAGAATTAGGATATAAATTAGAAACTGAAGAAGCTATTTAAAATCCCAATAATTTTTTATCTAATTTACTATTACAGTCTCCAAATACCCTTCCTTCCTTGCCTCAGGTTATACTTCATTCAAGCTAAGTCCATTATCTTTAAAAAGTCAATTTCATAAGGTCAGTGTAGCTGAAAAAAAAATTTCCATAAGATCCCCAAACCCAGAGATAGACCAGGTACTATTATTTGCTTTAGGTTGTACATGCCAACTATGGCTAAACTTTTGTAGCTTGTAGCTTAGAAAATGTCTTTTTGGGGCATGTGGCGGGCTCAGTCAGTGGAGCATGTGACTCTTTCTCTTGGGGTCATTAGTTCAAGCCCCAAATTGGGTGTGCAGCCTACTTTTTAATAAAAAAAGTCTTCTTGGGCGTCTGTGTGGCTCAGTGGATTAAGCCTCTGCCTTCGAGTCCCACACAGGCTCTCTGCTCAGCGGGGAGCTTGTTTCTTCCTCTCTCTCTGCCTGCCTCTATGCCTACTTGTCATCTCTGTCAAATAAATAAATAAAATCTTAAAAAAAAAAAAGTTTTCTTGTCAGGCATTTTCTATGTGATATATTTTAACAAAATGTAAATTTTTAAAAAATATTTTATTTATTTGAGAGAGCTAGTGAGCACAAGTTGGGGGAAGGGCAAAGGGAGAGGAAGAAGCAGACTCCCCACGGAGCGGGGACCCCAGTGCAGGATTCCATCCCAGGACTCCAGGATCAAGACCTGAGCCAAAGGCAGATGTGTATCCAAATGAGCCACCCAGGTGTCCATGAAATGTAAATTTTCAGTTTTGACCCCAAGCTAAAATGCCTTCACATAAAATTAATTTTATATAGGGGACCTGGGTGGCTTAGTCAGTTAAGTGTCCAACTCTTGATCTCAGCTCAGGTCTTGATCTCAGGGTTGTGAGTTCAAGCCCCACATTGGGCTCTAGAGTGTGGAGCCTACTTACAAAAAGTAATTTTGTATCAAACTGCTTCATTTTATGAACCTGCCACAGGGCTTAACTTGCTACCTTCTTTCCATTCCCCAATCAAATCATCTCTTCTGCTCAACACTTCCCAGTGGTTTCTCACATTTATAATAAAACCAAAGTTCCTACTAATGGTTTACAAAACAATGTAATACATGAACATAAATGTAAAACCTTTAGTAAAATTACTGCAAATCAAATTCAGGAAAATATGAAAGTATAATTACCAAGAAGAGTTTATCCCAGGAATGCAAGATTGGTTTAATATGTGAAAACCAGTGTAATTCACCACATTAACAGATTAAAGGTGGAAAATCATATGATTATTTCAATAGATGTAGAAAGAGTATTTGGTTAAACTCAACATCTGTTTATTATAAAACTTCTTAGCAAAACCAGGAATAGAAGTTTGTCAAATTGATAAAGGGCAAAAATAAAACAAAACAAAACTGATAAAGGGCATCTATGAGGGACGCCTGGATGGCTCAGTGGGTTAAAGCCTCTGCCTTCGGTTCAGGTCATGATCCCAGGGTCCTGGGATCGAGCCCCGCATTGGGCTCTCTGCTCAGCAGGGAGCCTGCTTCCTCCTCCTCTCTCTCTCTGCCTGCCTCTCTGCCAACTTGTGGTCTCTGTCAAATAAATAAATAAAAATCTTAAAAAAAAAAAAAGGGCATCTATGAAACATCAACTTAATGGTGAAAGACTGAATGCATTTTCCCTTAAGATTGAGAATAATCCAAGTATATCTACTCCTAATAATTCTTTTCAACATTTGTAGAAGATGTCCTTGCTACTGCAGTAAGTCAAGAAAAAAAAAAACCTGTAAGATTAGAAAGGAAGAAATAAACTGTAGACCTAAATCTATCAAGATCATAAGATATAAAGTTAATATAAAAATCAATTTACATTTTTGCATACTAGCAACAAGCAAGTAAAAAATGGAATTCTTAAGAATTCTATTTATAAGTCACCTGGGTGGCTCAGTTGGTTAAGCCTCTGCCTTTGGCTCAGGTCATGATCCCAGGGTGCTGGGATCAAGCCCCACATCAGGCTCTCTGCTCAGCGGGGAGCCTGCTTCCCCCTCTCTGCCTGCCTCTCTGCCTACTTGTGATCTCTGTCAAATAAATAAAATCTTTTTAAAAAATTACATAAAGAACTCTTTTAACAATTTGCTCATGAGAAAAACAAAAGAATAAAACATGGGCAATGGCACCTGGGTGGCTCTGACTTCGGCTCTGGTCGTGATCTCAGGGTCCTGGGATCAAGCCCCGAATCGGGCTCTATGCTCGGCAGGGAGCCTGCTTCCCCCACCCTCACCCCCGCCTGCCTCTCTGCCTACTTGTGATCTCTGTTAAATAAATAAATCTTTTTAAAACATGGGCAAAAGATTTGAACACTTAACAAAAGATATGAATGGCCAATAAGCACATGAAAAGGCATTCAGCATTATGTCATCAGAGAATTGCATGTTGAAACCACAATGAGATACCACAACACAACCATTAGAATGAGTAAAAGTAAAAACTGAAAATACAAAGGTGTGAAGATACAGAGGAAATGGAAGTCTCAGATATTGCTATGGAGATGAAAATGGTACACTTGGGAAAACTGCAGCTGCTTAGAACGTTAAACCTATTCCTTTTGTATGACTCTTTGCACGTTCAGATACTTACCCAAGAGAAATGACAACATACATGCACACAAAGTCCTGTAAATGACAGCTTCACGGCAGCTTTATTTATAATAGCCAAAACCTGGAAACAGCCCAACTGCCCATGAACAGATAAAGAAACACAAAATGTGGGATGTCTGCACAGTAGACTTTACTACTCAGCATAAAGTAGTCATACATGCAAACATATGGGTGATTTGCAAAATTATGAGTAAAATAAGCCAGACACAACAATATATACTATATGAATCCATAATTCAGATGGAAGCTAAAGTGACAAAGATCAGATTAGTGTTTGAAGCCAGGAGGACAAAAATGGACTGCAAGGTGGCACAGGCTGTCTTTTGGGGTGATGGAAATACTGTATTTCTTGACTGTGGTAATGGTTTCATGGGTATATACAACAGTCAGAATTCGTCACATTGTAGGAGTATATGGATGCAATTTACTACATGTAATAATTCCTTAATAAAGTTACTAAGAAAAAAATAGATGGAAACAAGAAAGGTAAATAAAGATAGACTTCAATAACATAGAAATAGTAAAACTCATGTAATAAGCTCTTAACACTGAAAATAGAACTTAACCTTGGAACCTATGGAACATTTTACAGACACCAACTACATATTATGCCATACAAAATTCTTAAGTGTCAAAGAATTAATACTAGTCCTATTTGATCAAAATACATTAAAACCAGAAAAATTTCTTTTTTTTAAAAGATTTATTTATTCATTCCACAGAAGGAGAGAGAGCGAGCATGTGAATATGAGGGGGGAAGGTGAGAGGGAGAGAGAGACACTCAGACTTCCCATACAGCGGAGAGCCCCACCCAGGGCTCAATCCCATGACTCTGAGATCATGACCTGACCCCAAATCAAGAGATGGATGTTTAACTGACTGAGCCATCCAGGTTCCCCCAGAAAACCTACTTTGTTTTTTTTTTTAAAGATTTTATTTATTTATTTGACAGAAATCACAAGTAGGCAGAGAGGCAGGTGGGGCGGGGGGGAGGCAGGCTCCCTGCTGAGCAGAGAGCCCAATGCGGGGCTCAATCCCAGGACCCTGAGATCATGACCTGAGCCGAAGGCAGAGGCTTTAACCCACTGAGCCACCCAGGCGCCCCCAGAAAACTTACTTTTAAACAACTCTCGTGTAAAAGAGAATTTTTTAAAAAGTAGGTTATCTAAGAAACAGCAATAATGAAAATAGTGAGTATTAGAATCTCTGGAGGACAGCTGAAGCTATATTTCAGAGGAAAATTCATAGCCCCTAATTAGTGAATAAGACAAGTAAACAAATAGATTAAGCATTTGTTTCAGCAAAATGGAGAAAAAAAAATAAACCTAAGAAAATGAGAATAATTGCATTAGGGAAAGCAGAAAATAAAGAATTGGAAAAGTGAATAATGGTAACACTAATAAATCCATAAGCTGGATTTTAAAAATAAAATTAATGTCTAGCTTACCTAATATATTTTTTAAAAAGAACAGCTATGCAAAATAAAGTTGAAAACTATAGCTATAAAAAAAGAATTATAAGATTATATTCTTCAGATTCATGGAAATACATTTGATAACATAAATTAAGAGATAGTTATTTGGAAAAGTAAAAATTTGTAAAATTTCACCCAACACAGAAACTGTAAAGAGACTACCAGAGAGAACATTCAGAAAGTTGTCAAAGATCCACTTTCCCAAAAAGGCCCCCATGCCAGGTTTTATCTCAAACTGTAAAACTACGTGATCTCATCCATTCATACTGGCATCTCTAAATCACTTTTTTCTGAGCCTGTCCCCATCTAGTGGCATGTTGTGTTTCTTCACTCAGCAGTTTCTCCATCTTGTAAAAATAAGTCTCATGTCCTAAGTCAAATTATCATCTTCCCCCCCTACCAGTATATTCTTTTTTCTATTAAACCGTCTCACTTTCCAGTTACCCAGACTTGAAAATATAACTGGAAATTCTTTCTGTGATGGTTAATAAGCCTCTGAATAACCTTGAGAATTTAGCAGAATAATTTTCTCAAAGTAAACACTCAATGAATCTTGGTAAAAGAATAAGCGAATGAATAGATGCATCAAACCTTCATTCTAAAAGGAATAAGTGACTGAAAATGAAAAAAGAGACGTTGCTGTGTCTAGATTTTTTAAAGTATGATGGGGCAACTTGTACAAAACTAAAAAGCAAGAACAAGCAGACACTGACATTTTGGACCCAGAGAATAGGAAAAGGTTATCAGAGAAGAACGTAATCTGTGAGACAATATATACAAGGAGAATAAGTTAGGGAGATCATGCCAATGGCACCTCAGTGCTTCCTCCCAGGCCGTACGCCTTTAAGAAAAATTACCCAGGAAACATCAATGATAAGCTGGAACCTCTGAGAACAGCTGAGCTTTTCCTCGCAATGGCCTCTTCTACCTTTCTAGTTCTTTCCCACTCACCAGGGCACGTGCCTCTTGTCCCCTCCTTCTTCACCATCCAGGGTTCTTTTCCTTGTTCCAATAATGAGATCACATCTGGCTTAGAAACTGAAACTCCTGCTTACAAGAAACAAAGGGGGAATTAGCTGGGCCTATAAGTCAGATCAAGGTGTTTAGTCATCAGGAAGTCAAGGGCATTATAGAAGGAAGCAGAGGACGAGGTGAAGTATTCTGAAGAAAGGGGAAAGTGACGTTGTAACAACAGTCCCGTGAAGCTGCCAGTTCTACACACTCAGTCTATTTTGGGAAGCACAAGAAAGGGAAACTTAGTGAAGTAAATCGGAGGCTTCCCAAACATTGGAAAGCAGCCCTATGTGCGGATTCTGAATTCTGGGGAAGCTCCTTACCCAGTGATACCAGGCTCCTATAGGTCTCCAACATCACCTTTCTGTACAGATTCCTCTGAGCAGGGTTCAGCCATTTCCACTCCTCTTGAGAGAAATCTACAGCCACATCCCCAAATGTCACCAAATCCTGAAATGACATGAATATATTCTTGTATGCTCAACTAGAGTCTTCACCTCAGATTGGCATAGTTTAAAGAGTTAATTTGTACTTTTGGAGAGAAATATTGCATATAGCAAAACTTTCTGGCAATATTCTCTCTGCTTGGTTTTAATATTTTCTCATGGAAAGTATACTGTTTCTAACATAGTCTCTATTGATGGGGAAAAGAGCAAATGAGCAAAATAATTGTTATTCATACTAAATGCTAATGCATTTCTCAATATGGAAAATCAGGATAGACTAGAGCAGTGAAGAAAGGCTTTAAGGAGGAGGCGGGAACATGAGTTTCACCCTATAAGTTTTACGTGGTCTAAACCTATATTTCCCGAGCTCTTCAATGGAATGGCTAATGTTCCAGCTGGATCAGTAGGGTACATACATAAATATATTTGATGCTTGTAACACTGATTTCCTAAAACTAAACATACAGGTAATAAAAGTATTAAACAAGTTCCATAGTGATTTTGCAAAAATATAACTTAAATGAACGTATGCCGTAAGAGAACGACTGGGGCAATAAGATTATCCGACAGCTCTTGATAACCCCACTGAGTTTCAAAGACAGTTGGTAGCTGTAACAAAGACAAAATAGAGTAATTTTAAGCACTATTAGATAGTGAACATTTCAGATGTGATAATGAAGTACAACAAAAAATCCTCACAGCTCTCACTAGAGGAACATACCCAGTTGTGCAGGTCTAATGTGTGAGAGTTTTTAAAATGTTAAAGTACAGTTCTCAAGTAATACTCCGTTGAATAAAGGATCTTTATAACCCGGAATAAGACCTTGTCTGCTTCCTAAAAATTCAAACCGGTGTTCTTCCGCATGAGGTACATCTGCTGCAGACTTACTAGGGCTTTCATATGGTTTGCTTTATGCCACTGTGGTGTGGCATGTCACAGAGCAGAGCGTGCTCCTTATCTGGGCTGATACACAGACGCAATTAACGGTACATATCTGACGAGCTGAACTGACTCATTAAATCCTGAAACAATGCCACTGGCTGGTAAACAGCTACTGCACTGAGCCCTGCTAGTGACCATCACAGATCTCCCCACAACCCAGCAACTTAAGGGGGAATGCCCAGCACGGCAGCAGCCTCCAGTATCCCAGCTGGGGTAAGTTCTGGTGTGTGCCCTTGCCTCAGTGGTTATCGAATATGAACATCACTCCTATTAAGTGTGACTCTGCGGAGTAATGGTCCAATTGACAATGCATTTAAGCACATCAATGCTTTTATGCAGAAACATTTTTAATGGAGAAAATGAGTTCCTATGTAAATTGCTAGTGCCCAAGTAATGGACAAAAAATGTTTAAGGAGACTATAAGGGAAGCAGAAGTATGCCTCCAAGAAACATAAGTTACTTGCATCGGCTTGATCTCACATGCCTCCATCTCTAAAACACTTCTTAACACCGGGAAATACGGGAAGTGAGTAAAAGCTTCAAGGAAGGGAACATGAACTGAGTCTTAAAAGATGAAACTTGTCCTAGACAAGGCTGGCTACTGTCAGTCATCAATTCCATTAAAACTCAAACACTTCAGTATAAACTAATATTTTGTGCAAACAAAAATGTTCTACACACATTTCCTCAGTAAACAGAGACGAGGCAGCTTTTGCTAGCTAAAGTCCTTAAAAAACCTTGTTTAGCTTCACACACAAACTAATGCATTCCAGGTTTCAACTGTCTGATTGATCTTTTCCTCTTAGCCATTCAATGGGACTTGAATATCTTTAAAATGTTTTAGTATTTATTTTTATTTGATAAAACAGGAATTTCGTACAATTTATAATCATTAAGGAAACTTAACAAATAATGTCCAGTATTTCTACCCTCAGTGATTTTTCCTTTTTATAAATTGCAAGTCCTCCATCCCCATATCTACCCACCATGTCACCCTTCTTCCTAGAAACAACAAAAATTTACAGCTAGTATATATTTGTTCAAATATTTCCTCATACGGACGTGTCGATGATTATCTATCCGTGTTCATTATAACATCACTTTTGTTAAATGGATAACATTACGTGGTATAAAGATGCTGTATCTTTACTAACTCCCTGTTTATTTTCATTTACGTGAATCTGAATTTTTCACTATAATGTGAGAACAGTGATGCACACTATTTTTAAATGTTATAGTGCAGTTCTCATATAATACTACTGTATGAATTAAAGATTCAACAGAGGTCTCTGTGTCCTTAAAATAAATCCAAGGAGGTATTCTCTCCACTGAGACTAGGATTTCCCAAACTTACTTGACCTCAGAAAAAATTTTAAATTACACTTTTTGGTCTAGCAAGACTAGGAGCTAATGAAAAGATAATTCACTCTGGGACTAAAATGTTGACCTGCAAAGAAATACTAATTGTTCTTCGAGTAGAAGGAAATGGAAATGAAAATCAAGAAAAAAATCAAGAGCCTCAAAGGAATAACTATAAATATATTATCTACTACTACTACTACTAAGTTGGAGTTAAACCACTATAGAGGTCTTTTTTTGTTCAGGAAAGTAGTAAGAATACTAATTATAGAAGGAAGATTAAGGAAGGAAGGAAGGAAGGAAGGGAGGGATGGAGATAATTACATAATTAAAAATGGGTAGGGGCACCTGGGGGCTCAGTGGGTTAAAGCCTCTGCCTTCAGCTCAGGTCATAATCTCAGGGTCCTGGGATCAAGCCCCACATCCGGCTCTGCTCAGCAGGGAGCCTGCTTCCTCCTCTCTCTCTGCCTGCCTCTCTGCCTACTTGTGATCTCTGTCTGTCAAATAAATAAATAAAATCTTAAAAAAAAAGAAATGGGTAAATATCCTATAGTGGCCACTTAAAGAATAATAATGTGTAATTAATAAGATAAGGAGAAAGTACTTGATTTATCCAAAAGAAGCAAACAAGGAGAAATAAAGGAACAAAGAGATGGAGTAAGTAGAAAACAAATGGCAATATGACGGGCTTAAATATGTCAGTAATTACATTAAATGAAAATGTACTAAACACTAATTAAAAGACAAAGATTCTCAGACTGGATTTCTTTATAAATCAATGTTTTGATGGAGACATGGGATTTGGGGGAGGCACACGGAATCACGGAAGGCACACGGCCACTCAAATGCCTTCCTGTGAGTACAGAGAATCATGGGGGGCACAGAGCTGAGAGGCACACAGCTGACAACCAAGAAAGTGGTGTTTATAGAGGCACCCTTTAAATATAATCTTTAGAAACGAGAGGCTTTCAAAAACTGTGTGTTGTAAGGATCCTTGGACTTAATAAAAATGCAGTTTCCTGGGCCTCACCATCAGAGCCTGATTCACAAGGTCTGGGACGGGGTCCCAGAAACAGCATTTGGGCTGATGGGCTCTGTCTGTTCTACAGGACATACCCTCTGCTTTCTGCTTTTTCCGTTACCAATTTTGCAGCAGGAAAAAAGAAGTAGCCTGCTCTTATCCCTCTGATCTTACTCGCAGATGAGGAACTCACAGTCTTGTTCATTTATGTATTAGTTTGATGCATATTTCCTGAATGCCTACTACCTACAGTGTTCCAAGCACTGGGAATGCAAAGATAAACAAAATGCAGTTCCTCTGCTTGTGGAGTTAAGATTCTAACAGAGAAGAAAGACATTAAACATCAGGTCGTACAATGTCAGGTAGTGACACTGTGACAAAAAACCAGGGTGACTGAGAGTGAAGTGTGTTTGTTTTAGATGAGATAGATGGTCAAGGTAAACCTCAGTGAAGCGTAATGTTTAAACAACAATCTATTTTTTTTTTAAAGATTTTATTTATTTATGAGAGAGAGAGAGAGCGAGCACAGGCAGACAGAATGTCAGGCAGAGGCAGAGGGAGAAGCAGGCTCCCTGCAGAGCAAGGAGCCTGATGTGGGACTCGATCCCAGGACGCTGGGATCATGACCTGAGCCGAAGGCAGCTGCTTAACCAACTGAGCCACCCAGGCGTCCCTAAACAACAATCTAAAGGTGAGAATAAACCATGTCCGGATGTAAGGGAAGAGAATTATAAAAGAGGGAGGAGCAGATGCAAAGGTCCAGAGACAGGCAAGAGCTTGTGTGTGGAACAGCAAGCTGACCAGTGTGACTGGAGCACAGGAAGGTGAAGACCTGGAGAAAACGAGGTCTGGGGTAGCCAAGAGGGGGATCATGCAGGGCCGTGTAGACTGTGGAGAGGACACTGGGAAGCCAGTGAGGGTTCCAGGCAAAGGGAAATGATATACTCCATCACTGTTCCCCGGTCCTCCGTTATTTTCTACACGCTCTTCAAATCATCACTCACCAGCCTCACTGCCTACATCTGATACAATCACTAGTGACGTAGGTATGTCATTTTCCTCCCTTGGCCTGTCTTTCCTCATCTGTAAAATGAATGACTTAAACAAGATCACCCAAAACTTGGCATATATTTTTTTTCAAGATTTTATTTATTTATTTGATAGAGACACAGCGAGAGAGGGAACACAAGCAGGGGGAGTGGGAAAGGGAGAAGCAGCCTTCCCTCTGAGCAGGGAGCCGGATGCGGGCCTCCATCCCAGGACCCTGGGATCATGACCTGAGCCGAAGGTAGACGCTTAACGACTGAGGCCCCCAGGCACCCCTGGCATATATTATTTTATATTCACCTGGCTCTGTTATTTTATTAGCCTAGATCTATGCTGCCCAATACACAGCTACTAGTCACATGTGGCTATTTAAATTTAAATCAATTAATGTTAAAGAAATAAGGGAAATTGAGTGTGGTATATATTCTCTACTATTCACTATTTTTCTGGAATTTAAAAGTATTCTAAAATAAAAATTCATTGAAAAAAATTAATGTTAAAGATTGAGTTCCTCAGTCACACTAGTATATTGAAGTGTTCCATAGCCACAGGTAGCTAGTGGCTACCGTATGGGACAGTGCAGCTATAGAACATTTCTGTCATCAATCATCACAGGAAGGGTTTTTTTCCCCTTTTTTAAAGATTTTATTTATTTATTAGAGAGACAGCACTGAGCTGGGAGGAGAGGGAGAAGCGGTTCCCCTCAAGTAAGGAGCCCAATGCGGGGCTCGATCCCAGGACCCTGGAATCATGATCTGAGCTGAAGGCGGACACTTAACCGACTGAGCTGCCCACACATCCCTTACCATAGGAAGTGCTGCTGGACAGTGTTGCTCTAGTGGATTTCTGCTTCTGGTTCATCTTCCTCTTTACAGCCATTCTCTATATTTTCATCTAGTAGTTCATTTGGTTTTATTTTTTACATTTAACGTATAGAATGTATTTAACCTCAAAGTGTGAGGAAGAAATCTTTTTTCTAAATGAATAATCCATTCTGTCTCCACTGATTAAAAATAACATCACAGGGACGCTTGAGTGGCTCAGTCAGGCGTCTATCTTTGGCTTGGGTCATGATCCCAGGATCCTGGGATGAGTCCCACATCGGGCTCCTTGCTTGGTGGGGAGCCTGCTGCTCCCCCTGCTTGTGCTCTCTCTCTCTGACAAATAAAACTTAAGGAAAAAAAAGAATAAAATAACGTCACTTACATTATCATATAATAAACAAACTAGTAGGCATTAAACTCCATGAAAACAAAGACAGTGTTTATTTCCAGGGTGTAGTATATAGCAGTAAGTCTTTAATAACTCTATATTCAGTGAATGAATACATATTTTCCATTCTTATTTATACTTGTGTTTATTTCTGGACATTAGATATTGATCTTCTCATTTATTTCTTCTGGCTCCCATTCCATACTATTTATTCTTTCATTATAGATGTATGCAGCCATTTTAAAATGTAGATTCAAATACTCTCTTCTATTCTCATTTTTTCAAAAGGAAGTCCTATTTTTCCATAAATAATTCCACCAATCTTAACTGGATAACCCAGAATGTCCACTAATAACTCAGAATGGCCCTGTAACAGGACCTTACTACTCCCATGGAACCTTATTCTTCAGAGCTGATGGAGTGCCCTATTTGACCCACACTTTAATACTCAAAACCCAACACATACTACTCTTCAAAATCACCTTAAGCAAGAGATCTTGTCATGTCCTGTGACTAAGATAGCCCAACAGCCCTTGACTTGCCTTCCTCTCAAACCTAGGTCTATGAAAAAGCTCTAAGCTAATGACCACATCAAAATGTACCCTGACCTCCGTGAGTCAAACTCCTTACGTAGAAGACTCTCCTATCTCACCAAGGAGTACGTTTTTGCTTCTGAGAGCTTCTAACAGAACACCTAACCTGCAGGAGTGCTCAACTGTTTCTTGAATGAAGATGAAAATGCTGAGGAAAAAAAGGACCTCCTCACTGGGGACCACGTTTTACTGGATTGGGAGAACATGAGGACAAGGTCACTGAATGAATGGAGCTTTGTTAGCTGGGAAATTTCAGAAGAAAAGCATGTTTCTATGAAACCTGAAAAACAAAGCACCTCAGGGAGAAGAAATCCTCCCTTACCTTGGACATGGCTTTAAGAATTTAAGAATTTATGACAGCTCCTCTGTCCTCCTACTTCACGCTCCTCACTGGAAGGGCAGTGCCTGGAAAAATAAGGCTGGAGAGGTAGAAAGAAACCATAAATGGCACTATCAAGTCAGTATTATTTCCCCCCTTCACACAGGAAAGGTGTCGGTCAGTGAAATTACTGAAATTATCCAAGGCTCCGTGGTAGTAAGTGAGCGCAACTGGAATCCAGGTCTGACTTTTTAGTCTTCCCACCAGATAATGATCGTAAAAGAGAATATGCTACCACCCTTTTTTCAAAATAAGATAAAGCTACAAACAATGCCTCAGAGAAAGCATCTTCACACAGAGTAGGCATCAGAGGGGTCCTGTGGTCTGGAGGACAGTGGGCCAAAGAGCCGGAACACTGCTTGCGGTCCTGATTTATGACATACGGCACCTGGAAACCAATCTCTTAACTTTTCTGAGCAGTTTCCTCAAGAAGAGATGAGGGAGGGGACTATGCATTAATAGTCACTGAAACGCCTCCTCAAGAGTTGTTTTCCGTTAAACCTCGCTACCTTGGTGAGCGAAGCAGTTATCTCAAAAGCCGCGTAATGCTAAGAACCGCCACGTCTGAGGATCAGAACACCTGTCCTCGGCTACCGTCTACCGCGCACTAGCTCTGCAACCTGCATGACCCAGTAACCGCTCCAAACCTCATTTCCTCCTCGGTGAAATGGTACCTGCCTCCCATCCGTTGCTGGGAGGACCCTGAGACGGCCCACCGGAGGCATTTAGCATAGTGGTGGCCATAGCTTCGCGCTCGGTAGCAGGAGTCATGCCTGTTCGTGGACAGCACACAGTAGGCGAGCTGTCCACGAACACACATGAAGAGTCTAGGAGAGGAAAGGAAAGATCTTCCTTCCGTGCCACAGAAGGCTGGAGCCTGCTCGCCGGCCCTCCAGACCCGGAGTGGGGGCTCCCCTCTCCTTCCCTACCCGAGCGTTCCCCTTCATCTCAGTCCCTCTCAGGCTCTCCTGCCCGACACAGTCTCCCCGCCCGGAGCACCCTGGCTGCCCGGAGCACCCTGCCCCCCCCCCAAGAACCCGCCCCGCCCCCCGACCCCGCCGGAGCCACACAGTCCTCGGGCGGGCAGCTCTCCCGGCAGCCTGGCACCCGTGCACGCCCGGTGGGTCGCACTGTCACAGCAGCGTTAGGTCCCACAGCCTCACGCCGTCTCACATGGCCGGCCACACAGCCGCACACTCACCGTCACTGTCATGTCACAGACGTTCGCACAGTCACACACAGGGGCACGCACACGGTGACAAGGTGTCACACACGGCGACACGGTCTCCCAAGGTCCCAGGCCCCCTCGTACGCCCGCCCCAGCCCCGCAGGCCTGCCCGGGCGTGCGCCCGCCCCCGGCGTCCTCACCGCCTCCTCCCCGCGGGTCGGCACCACCCTCCGCGCCGGCGGCCGCCGGGAGCCCAGCGCCCCGCGGGCCGGGGCGGGGCCTCGCTCTCGGCCGGACCGGCGGGCTCACAAAGGGGCCGCGGCGCTTGGGCGGGCAGCGGAGCCGGCCGCAGGGGCCGCTGGGAAGTGGAGTCCGGGCCGGGCGCGGCGCAGGGCATCCTGGGACTGCCCTCCGTGGGGCCCGGCCGGCGGTTCCTGCTCCTGCCGACGAGTCGTGCAGCGGTCTCTCCAAGCCCCGGGCCTCCCAACCCAGACGCAGGCCCGGCTCAGCCCGGCCAGAACGACCGGGTCCCGCCCAGGCCCGGACCGGCCCGATCGGAGTGCGCTGGCGCAGCGAGCCCGGTCCCTGAAGGCACCCAAGCCGGGGTACGCTCCCGTGTGGCGGGGCGAGGTGCGCATGCGCGGTGGGCGGGGCCGCTGGTCCGGCAGTGAGAGGGGAGCTGGCGGTGAGAGGGGAGCCGGCCGCGCTGGGTGGTCCGGCGGGGCGCTCAGCAGGGCGCTCCCCAGGGGGTGTGTGCGGGTGGGCGGGAGCGCGGCTTGCCGGGGTCTCGCGCCCTTCGTTCCTTTTCTGGCTTTCTTGTCTCATCATTCACTTATTGAGCACCGGCTGTGTGCCAGGCATGTTGCAGGCGCTGGGCACACACCTGAGCCGCGGAGAAGAGCCCCCACCCTCCTGCGGCGGGAGGAATTCGCGGGAGAGAGACACGCGGAAGGACAGGTGCTCTGAGGGAAAGCGGCGGGGATCCGTCGTTCGGTCCGTTCTGCGCCAGCCGCGTGCCCGTTGGGGCCTCGGCCGTGGCGAAGTCGGGTTCCGCGCCTCAGGGCTTCCGCCGCAGCCACCGACGGCGAGGAGCGCGTGCGATGACAGTTTACAGCCAGGAGGTTTGTAAACGCGGGTCGTTCTCGGGAGATTCCCTGAAACGCGGACAGTCGCAGAAGGACGGGCGCGAGCGGAAGGAGGGTTAACGGCACGTCTGCGGGTTTGAGGACTGTCCCGCTTCATCAAAACCGTGGGGCGAGGAGGTCGCACCTCAAGTGCTGGTGGGTCCTGTAGGGTTTTTAATATTTTATTTGACAGAGATCATAAGTAGGCAGAGAGGCAGGCAGAGAGAGAGGGGGAAGCAAGCTCCCCGCTGAGCAGAGAGCCCGATGTGGGGCTCGATCCCAGGACCCTGGGATCAGGACCTGAGCCGAAGCCAGAGGCTTAACCCACTGAGCCACCCGGGCGCCCCGGGTCCTGTATTTTTTAAAGGAGGAATGGAGCTGTTGCAGTTGCACTAAGACAGCGACACTGGAAAACTGTTCCTGTGTAAAAAGTAGAAGGAACACAAGGAAAATTGCAGTTGGTTTTGTGTTTGAGTTTTGAAGTTCTGATGATCTCCCCCCTTGCCGTTTCAGGCCATACAGACAAACCTTATGTAAGTGAAGACGTATCCACTTCCAGGTTTTCGCAGCCGTTTCTACATTTCACAAGTGTATACAGATTGGGTATCTTTAGCCTGAAAGCGTGTGGTAACATTTTTCTTTTCAGCCATTATCTCTTAAGTTTCTTTTGTTGGCAGAACCCTCTATGAAACTTGGCGGTGGTCACTAAGTGAATCAAATTTACTTTGATATATATAAGAAATACAGTTTCCAGTTTCAAATCGATAATCAACAAACATATCTGCCCAGCATCTAAGTTTAATGTCATAAACTACATAATCTTCAGAAGTAGAAATAAATACAGAATCCTCAGAGACAGAAGGACCCATTTAGGGGTCCTGGGATGGAGCCCCGCATCAGGCTCTCTGCTCTGCGGGGAGCCTGCTTCCTCCTCTCTCTCTGCCTGCCTTTCTGCCTACTTTTGATCTCTGTCTGTCAAATAAATAAATAAAATCTTAAAAAAAAAAAGACCCATTTATTTTTCCTTCAGTTGTCAAAATGAAGATGCAATCCATTTATTTTTTCATCGGTTAATACTGGAGCAAATTTAAATGGTCTATTTTAATTTTTTAAGAAGCAGGGGGTTAAAGTTCTTTTTTTTTTTTTATTTTTTTATTTTTTGGCTATGGATGTGTAATGGCTCCAGCACTATTTGTTGGAAAGGCTAACCTTCCTCCATTAAATTGCTTTTGTACCTTCATCAGAAATCGGCTCAGGGGTGCCTGGGGTGGCTCAGTTGGTTAAATGTCCAATTCTTGATTTCAGCTCAGGTCATGATCTCAGGGTTGTGAGATGGAGCTTACTTAGAATTATCTCTCCCTCTCCCTCTTCCTCTGCCCCTCCTCCTCTTGTTTCTCTAACAAGGACTTGTATCCCAGAATATGAAAAGAACACTTACAACTGACTAACACAAATGAAAATTTAAAAATGGACAAAGGATTTGAATAGACATTTCTCCAAAGAAGATACACAAATGCTCCATAAGCACATGAAGAGGGACTCAACATTCATTGCCCTTGAGAAATACAAATCAAAACCACAATGGCACACCACTTACCACCCACTGGGATGGCTAGAATCAAAGTTAAATAACAAGTGTTGGTAAGGATGGGGAGAAATTTAACCCTCACAATGTTGACAGTGGGAATTAATATGATGCAGCTACTTTGGAAAACATTCTAGAAGGTCCACATAAAGTTAAGCATACAGTTATCCTATGATCCCAGCAATTTCAGTCCTATGTACACACCTAAGAAAAATGAAAACTTACATACATGCAAAAGTTAGTACAGAAATGTTCATAGCATCGTTGTTCATAGTCGGCAGAGTGTAAACCACCCAAGTGCCCATTACTACTCACCCATAAAAAGTGATAAAAGTAATGTAGTGCCAATATACATGCTACATGGATGAACCTTGAAAACTACACTGTGAGAGGAACCAATCACAAAGGACCACATATTGTATGAGTCTACTTATAGGAAATAATGAGAATACGCAAATTCATTAAGACAAAGCATTTTAGTGGTTGCTTAGAGCTGATGGGAGGAGATAAAGAATGACCACTAATGGATACAGATTTCTTTTTGTGATGAATGACAAAAATACTTTTAAGTTAGACTGTGGTGAGTTATACAACCCTATGAATATAATTTAAAAAAACATTGTACACTTCAAATAGGCAGATTGCATGGTGTGTGAATTATATCTCAATACAATTGCTAAGAATTGTTAAACATTATTAAAATTGTTAAAAATTAGTTGAGGGGCAGGGGCACCTGGGTGGCTCAGTGGGTTAAAGCCTCTGCCTTCGGCTCAGGTCATGATCCCAGGGTCCTGGGATCGAGCCCCACATGGGGCTCTCTGTTCAGCAGGGAGCCTCCTTTCCTTCCTCTCTCTCTGCCTGCCTCTCTGCCTACTTGTGATCTCTGTCTGTCAAATAAATAAATAAAAATCTTTAAAAAAAAAAAAAGGTTTAAAAAAAATTAGTTGAGGGGCGCCTGGGTAGCTCAGTCAATTAAACATCCCATTCTTTTTTTTTTTAAGGTTTTTTTTTTTTTGAAGATTTTATTTATTTATTTAACAGACAGAGATCTCAAGTAGGCAGAGAGGCAGGCAGAGAGAGAGGAAGGGAAGCAGGCTCCCCGCTGAGTGGAGAGCCCGATGTGGGGCTTGATGCGGAACTCGATCCCAGGACCCTGGGATCATGACCTGAGCTGAAGGCAGAGGATTTAACCCACTGAGCCACCCAGACGCCCCTAGACATCCCATTCTTGATTTCAGCTCAAGTCATGACCTCGGTTGTGGGATCAAGCCTGGCATGGGTCTCTGCACTGGACGTGGAGCCTGTTTAGGATTCTCTCTGCCTCTCCCTCTGCCCCTGCCCTGCTTGCACCTGTGTCCTCTCCCTCTCTCTCTCAAAGAAAAATAGTAACTGAAAATAAAAATTAGTTGGGTATATTTGTGTGGGCTCACTTCTGGATTCTCTTCTGTTCCCTTGACCTACGTTTATATCCCTTGGTCTCTGCTACCTGGTCTTGATTACATGTCCGTTTACACATTGTCTTGCACCAGTGGAGTTAAGTATTGGTGTTGGGTAATTTCTCCCACTTTGTTCTTCTTTGCCAAAATTATTTTAGCTATTTTATTTTTTTTATTTTTTTTAAAGATTTTATTTATTTATTTTACAGAGAGAGATCACAAGCAGGCAGAGAGGCAGGCAGAGAGAGAGGAGGAAGCAGGCTCCCCGCTGAGCAGAGAGCCCGATGCGGGGCTCGATCCCAGGACCCCGAGATCATGACCTGAGCTGAAGGCAGCGGCTCAACCCACTGAGCCACCCAGGCGCCCCTATTTTAGCTATTTTAGAGCATGATTTTCCATGTGAATTTTAGAAAAAGCTTATCTATGTCTACGAAAGACCTTGCTTTTATTTCCTTCTACTTGGTTTGGGTTCATTTTTGCTTTCCCAGTTTCTTGATGTAGAAACTTAGAATAATGACTTGAGACCTTTCTTTATTTCTAATGTAAGCATTTAGTGCTATAAAGTTCCCTCTTAGCACTGCTTTAAATGCATCAAACATACTTTGTTAAGTTATTGTAAAGCCAATCTACACTCTTGCTCTAGTGTTTCTCCTTTACTACTCATCTTAGTATCCTGACACCAGAAATGTGAGGGTTTTTCTCCCCCCAACATCAAGCAATTCCGCAACACCAGCTGAATGCCCTAAAATGTAGCTCAATTCTGACCCAATGTGCCTGAGTTTAGCATCACATCGCACAGATTAAGGGCTCAAGTCCCAGTTATAACCAATGCTTCTGACCAATGAGCTATAAGTTGGAGGTTCCCATGACCACCTTCTCGAGTTTGATTAATCTGTTAGAATGGCTCACAGAGTCAGAAGTTTACTTACTATTTATCCATTTATTATAAAAAGATACGGTAAAGGACACGGATACTTCCAGATGAAGGGATGCATAGGGTACAGTATACAGAAAAGGCCCTTTTCCTGGTACATGGACAGCTGTCTTCTGCCTGTGCATGGGAGGACAAGGGAGATTTCCAGGGCCTCTGTTCTAAGGGCACTAAACCCATTCATGAGGGCTCCGCCTAGTGACTTCATCGTCTCCCAAAGGCCCTCCTCCTGATACAACCACAATGGGAATTAGCTTTAACACATGAGTTTTAAGGGCCATAAACATTCAGCCTGTAGCACTGACGAAATGCATTCTGTTCACCAGGAAAGAAAACCTCTATATGGAAAGTAAACTCAGCGGGTTTGGTGTATGAGGCAGAGCGGAGTTCAGGATGCCACTCACGTTTCTAGTGTGAATAGGCAGTGATGGCAGGTGGTTTAGTTGCACAGCTTTATAAGTCTGGTTAAAACACGCACAGTTCGGGGCGCCTGATGGCTCAGTCAGTTGAGCGCGTCTGATTCTGGATTTCGGCTCAGGTCGTGATCTCAGGGTCATGAGATTGAACCTTCTGGCAGGCTCTACGTTCAGCAGGGAGTCTGCATGAGATCCTTTCCCTCTGCCCCTTCTGCTCTATCTCTAGTAAATGAATAAATCTTGAAAAAGACAAAACATACACACAGCTCTCTGAAATAAGGTCACGAAATCATAGAGTGAATAGGGGGAGAGGGAGAGGGAGAATTTTAAGCAGGCTCCATGCCCAGCTCAACCAACTGAGCCATACACATGCCCCTACTCATTCTTTTCAAAGAGCCATGTAGTATGTACAATTATTTATAGACTGTGAGGAAAACTTTAATAAATCTTCAAAGTACAAATATTACAGATAACATTGATTCATCACACTTTATAGCATAACAAATTGCAAACAATGTACATGCATTTTTAGATATCCACATAACGTTTTACAGAAAAAGAACAATTATAATTTACAGTAGGAAAACAACTTCTGAGCAAAATAAAAGGTAGAATAAATGAAAAACATTGGTTGGCCTCAGTACATAATAGAAACTAGCTACATGATAAGAGTACTTTCTAACTTAAGATTCTAGCCCAGACACTGCCCCTAAAATGATACTCAAAATTTCCACTTGCATGTCTCACAGTCATTTCAATCTATCACATTCCTAACCACCCATTCTTACCTTCAAAGATGCACCCCTCTCGGGTGTTCTGAGTTAAGGACATTCGTTCTTCCTGCTACTCAGCTCAGAGTTTCCTCACGTTATCTTTCACTTCTCTTTCTCCTGCTATTTCACCCAATAAACCAGCCAATCCTGTCACTCCACCATTAAAATATACACAAAATCCAGGGGCACCTGGGTGGCTCAGTCATTAAGCATCTGCCTTTGGTTCAGGTCATGATCTCAGGATCCAGGGATGGAGCCTGCTTCTCCCTTCCCCTCCTCCTCTGCTCTCTCTCTCACAGATGAATAAAATCTTTAAAAAAATATATATAGGGGCGCCTGGGTGGCTCAGTGGGTTAGAGCCTCTGCCTTCGGCTCAGGTCATGATCTCAAGGTCCTGGGATTGAGCCCCACATCGGGCTCTCTGCTCGGCAGGGAGCCTGTTTCCTCCTCTCTCTCTGCCTGCCTCTCTGCCTGCTTGTGATCTCTGTCAAATAAATCAATGGAATCTTAAAAAAAATATATATATATATATATGTGTGTGTGTGTATTATATATATCATATATAATATATATTATATTGTATATATTGTATATTATATATAATATATATTATATTGTATATATTGTATATATTGTATATTATATATATTTTTATATATATTATATATTATAATATATTATAAGTTATATTATATTGCATGTATTGTATATATTGTATATTATATAATGTATATATGATATATAATGTATATATAATATATGTTATATATTATATAATATATAATGTATATATAATATATATAATGTATATATTATATATAATGTATATATTATATATACATTATATATATAAATATATATATATAAAAATAAAATACAACCCCTTTCTCCTTCTCCTCTGGTGCCATTCTGTTCCCAGATTAGGCCCAAGGTGGACATTCAGCAGAAGAGGGAGGTGGTGGGCCTGGAGCCACAGTCACTTATGGGAAATATAGTCCTTACTCCACAAGTCAGGACTAGCCAAGAAGGCAACTCAGTTCATCTACCTGCGATCTGAGTCCAGTCTGGCCATGCCAGCTGGCTACTGAACCCACCCCTGGTTGGGGGCCTGCAGCATGTTGTGGCTTTGTGTCCCAGGTCATATTTGTTCCCAGTGAGGCCGTCCCTCTGCCTAATGCTCAGAGCCTCGGAGGCGCAGCCAACCCACCCATCCTACAAGTCTGACCAAGGGCCCTGATGTTAATCCTGTCCCCTGTGGTCATTTCTTGGAAATGTCAGCCTAGCACAAGCCTGAAATGGCCCAGTGACCTTCGTCTCTGGGAACCGTCCCACCCTCTCCTCCGGGGGCCAGCTCAGACTCTGTTTGGTTCTGGTTCCATGAGGGCTTGTGGCCTCATGATGTCATGAAGCAAATGTCCGTCTCCAAATCTTTCTCTAAGGTTCCACCACGCCGGCTCCTCTACAACTCAGAGGGCACAGGGAGCCTTTCCCCATCCTCAGATACCGAGGTCTTGTTTCGTTGAAATACCAACTCTTCCACACTCTGCCCCAGAAATTCTAATCACTCCAGCTTCCCAAACTGTTGGTTTGTGTCAACGTAGCAAATCCGTGCTCTGCCTTGGTTCCTCCTCTTTACTCTGGTATGTAATAGGTCTTCAGAGAGAAAGCCATTGCAATGATAGGATCTCATTTATGTCCATTCTCTCAGGGATCAAAGTCTTGCACTACTTGTCAATATCTGAAAAGACTTGTTTCCTACACATTATCTCATTTTTTGTTAAGAGCGTGATGGCCTGTTTAGTGCAATTACACTATTATTGTTCAAGGCAGGGAATCCTCCCAGTGTTTTCAGCATTGCCCTATTTTTTTGGGACAGGAAAATTCCCATATTCATTGTTTACTTTCCCTGTTCCAGTCCTAGAATCAGACACATCTCCAAGAAGCTTTGGTTTCTTTTACTGGAGAATGGTCTTTAGAAACCACGGTCTGGGCACTAGGTTTTTATGTTCATTACTCTGGGGCATCACTGCTTCCAGGCCCATTCACCAAATAGAAACAGAAAATATAAAAACACATTTTTAAAAAGACTTTATTTATTTGACAAACAGAGACCACAAGTAGGTAGAGAGGCAGGCAGAGAGGAGGAAGCAGGCCCCCCGCTAAGCAGAGAACCCAATGCGGGGCTCAATCCTAGGACCCTGGGATCATGACCTGAGCCGAAGGCAGAGGCTTTAAACCACTGAGCCACCCAGGTGCCCCAAAACACATTTTTGAAAGGAAATGATAAGAGTTTAATGAGGAAGTTCATACTTTTTCTTTTTTTAGAAGTTTTTGATTTATAGAAAAACTGCAAAGATAGTTCAGAATTCGCAAACACCCTGTACCTCTGTCCCCTACTATTAACATCTTATGGTAGTATGGTGCTTGTGTTATAATTAATGAGCCAAAATTGATACATTACCAACTAATGTCCATACTTTATTCCCATGTGATTTTCATAGATTTTATCTACCGTCCTTTTTCTGTTCCAGGATCTAATTCAGGATACATTGTTTTTAGCAGTCATGTCCCCTTAGGCTACTCTTGGTTGTAGGGTTTCTCAGACTTTCCTTGTTTTTACTGAACTTTACAGTTTTGAGGAGTTCTGGTCACATATTATGTAAAATGTTCCTGAACTGGCATTTGTCTGATGTTTTCTAATTCTACTATGGTTATATGTTTTGGAGAGCAAGACCACAGAGGTTAAATGCCATTTTAATCACATCTCATCAAAAGTATGCACTATCAAAATGATATCACTAGTGATGTTAACCTTGATCACCTGGGTGAGATAGACACCCACATTTAAAAAAAATTTATTTATTTATTTGACAGAGATCACAAGTAGGCAGAGAGGCAGGCAGAGAGAGAGGGAGAAGTAGGCTCCCTCCTGAGCAGAGAGCCCGATGTGGGGCTCGATCCCAGGACCCTGAGATCATGACCTGAGCTGAAGGCAGAGGCTTAACCCACTGAGCCCCCAACTGCCCCAACACCCACATTTTTAATCACTAGTTTATATCAATCCAACATCACAGCTTCTTCTTTACCTTCCATCACCCCTTATTTATCTCTCTTGTGCCACAGGAACACACCAGCTCCCATCAATACATTTATTGAATGCTACAATGCATACAGAATTGCTTCCAAATCATAACACCCATGTTATTATGAGAACAATTTCTAAATTAGTTCAGAAGTTGCATGAAGTTTTTTGGTTTTTGTCTTTTGTATATTATCTGATATATACAAGGTTGTAAATATTCTCCTGTCATTTGTCTGTTGCCTTTGCTTATGGTGTACTTCGCCATACAAAAGTGTTTCAGTTTTACATTCTCATTGGTAGCAGTCTTTCAAGTCTGGATTTTTCATCATCACTAGAAAGTCTTTTCACACATCCAGGCTACAAATGAAGGCAACTCTGTACGTTTCTGGTACTTTTATGAATTTAAACCTCTGATCGATTTGGAGTTTATTCTTTTGCATGATGTGAAGTATGAATCCAGTTTTACTCTTTTCCCTAAATGACGATCTAGTTATTTAGTTATTCCCCAAGGTTATTTATTAAAAAGTCCATTTTTACCCCAGTGATTTGCCAACTATTATACACTAAATTTCCCTCTGTATTTGGTAGTATTTCTGATTTTCTATTTTCTTCTGCTGTCTGACAATTCAAGAGCCAATACCAGAAAGTTATAATCACTTAAAAAAATTTTTTCTAGGGGGTGGTGGGTCAGGAGAGGGTGGTGGGGTTATAGACATTGTTGGGGGTGTGTGTGTGCTATGGTGAGTGCTGTGAAGTGTGTAAACCTGGCGATTCACAGACCTGTACTCCTGGGGCTAAAAATACATTATATGTTTATAAAAAATTTAAAAAATTTTTCTATATTCAAATTTTTAAATTTTAAATTTTTTTGGTTTAACACACAGTGTTACATCAGTTGCAGGTGTACAATATAGTGATTCCACAATTCAATACATTACTCAGTGCTCATCAAGATAAGGGTAGTTTTAACCTCCTTAATCTGTTTTGCCCATCACCAGACCCACCGCCTCTCAGGTAACCAGCAGTTTGTTCTCTATATTTAAGAAGAGTCTTTTTTTTCTTTGTCTCTTAAATAAATGCCACATAAGAATAAAATTATATGGTATTTGTCTTTCACTTAGCATCATCCCCTCTAGATACATCCATATGGTTGCAAATGGCAAGGTTTCTTTTTTTTTTTTTTTAAGATTTTATTTGACAGACACAGCGAGAGAGAGAGATCACAAGCAGGAGTGAGAGAGGGAGAAGCAGGCTTCCGGCTGAGCAGGAAGCCCGATGCAGGGCTGGATCCCAGGACCCTGCGATCATGACCTGAACCGAAGGCAGAGGCTTAACGACTGAGCCACCCAGGCGCCCCAAGGCTTCATTCTTGTTAATGGCCGAGTACTGTTCCGTTATTGTACATATACCACACCTTCTTTATCCATTCATCCAAATTAGACAACGTTTTTAGAATGCTTTATTTTTTTAAAGATTTTATTTATTTATTTGACAGGCAGAGATCACAGAGAGGCAGGCAGAGAGAGAGGAGGAAGCAGGCTCCCTGCTGAGCAGAGAAGCCGATGCGGGGCTCCATCCCAGGACCCCGGAATCGCGACCTGAGCTGAAGGCAGAGGCTTAACTGACTGAGCCCCCAGGCGCCCCTGAGGTTTTTTCCCGACGCAATCTCCACCCTCGGCGCGCGGAGACCGGGAGGGGACAGGGTGTTCCGACCGGCCGGCGGGCGCCCCCGGCACGCGGCAGCCCCTGGCAGGGCCCGCACGCCGGCCGGCTTCTCTCGCAGAGGACTCCTGGCTCCCGGCATCTTACTTCCGCTCGGACATTCCCGCCGCGTGTGCACTTCCGAGAGGGAAAACACGGCCGGCACTTCCGCTGGGTTCGAGCTGCGCTTCCAGGTTAACTCGGAGGAGCGGACCCCCGGAAGTGCGCGACGACGCAGACGCTTCGGAGCGGAGGACGCACCCGTCACCCCGTCGTGTCATTCACATGCCGGCGCCATGTCGTTAGGACGTGTCCTAAGAGCAACAAGGCCAGCTCCGGGGGCTCCGGGACAGCGCGGACGGGAAGGAGGCCTCGTCCCTCAGGCGCCTCCCGGGCCGGGCCAGCAGCGCGCGGGCAGCCCCGCCACACGCGACCGCGGGGGCTCGCGCGGCGCACACACCCGGGGCTTCTCCCGCTCCCTCACACGGAAGTCGAGCCGCGGGCGGCGCCAGAGGAGCGGCCGAGCTGCCCCCCACAGCGGGAGACTCGACAGCTCCGGCGGACGCGCGGGGACGGGCGGGCGACTGCGGACCTTCACGGCCACACCGGCGCAGGGATCGCTAAAATCCACAGTGAAATCGGCGTCTGGAGCATTTGGCTCACCCCGCGCTCTCCTTTCCGAACCACGTTTACTTGGAAACAGACGAGAACGTTTAAAAGTAGCGCTCAGGGGCGCCTGGGCGGCTCCGTGGGTTAAAGCCGCTGCCTTCTGCTGGGGTCATGATCCCAGGGTCCTGGGATCGAGCCCCGCGTCGGGCTCTCCGCTCAGCAGGGAGCCTGCTGCCCCCTCTCTCTCTGCCTGCCTCTCTGCCTACTTGTGATCTCTGTTTGTCGAATAAATAAATAAAATCTTTAAAAAAATAAAATAAGTAAATAAAAGTAGCTCTCAGATAAGCCCGGACTTTTTCCCTCCTCCGAACCTTCTGGTAAAACGACTGCTCCGCGGAAGTGACGACTGAATAAATGACATTTCACAGACGCTGCGACCGTCTCCCACGAGCGTGTACCCGGCGTGCGCCGGTACGAGTCACACCCAACGACGGGCCCGAACCGCACACCACGCCCGTCGTCCCGCCACCTGAGAGCCGAGCGCGTGCACACGCGCTCGCGACGCGCACACCTGCCCGGGGACCCCAGACTGCAACGCACCCGCTCGAGCACTAGGCGCCGCCACACGCGGGCGCGCCCGCGCCCCGCCCACCCCGAAACACCGTGAGATCCGGCCTTGAGGCTCGGCTGCGCCTTCGCGCCTGGAGACTACGTTTCCCAGAAGAGACTGCGGCCACGACCCACTCGCGAGGCAGCATCGGCGGTGCTTTGTGCGCCTGCGCCATCTTCCGGCTCCAGGCAGCGGGCCCGCCGATACCGAAGAGGAAACGCAGCCGCGGCTCCGCGGAGCACGGCCACGGTGGCACCTGAATCCGAGGAGGCGGCAGGTGAGGGGCTTTGGAGCTTGCCAGGCGCACCGGGGTCCCTGCGGGAGCGGGCGCCACGGCCGGGCGGGTCTCGGGCCGGGGAAGAACCGGAACGTCTCGCCCCAGCGTCGGTCTCCGGCTTTCAGGGCTCTGGACTACATTTCCCATCGGCCTCCGCGGCGCGCGCTCGCCGCGAGCGCCCCCTTTCCACGTCCGGGCTCATAGCCCCGGTGTCCGGACCCCTTAGTTGGGTGTGAAGGGTCCCTGACTCCCAGGAGTGCTGGTGGATATTTACAGCCTTTCCTACGCGTGCCTTTTCTTCTTTTTTCTAAAAATGTGGAACAAAGTCTTGTTTCATGAGATTCTCAAACAGTTGCAAAGACCTCAGAGTATTGAGCGCGACTCGTTCAGAAGCCCAGGCAGGCTTCACTTTGAGACCGTTTCAGATGATCTCGTACTTTTACAAGTTGTGTCCGACAGTGGGGAAATGGTTGAGTAAATCACGGGCCGCTCGTGGCATAAGATGTGATAAACCTGTTACAGATAATGCTCAGGCAGGCAGTGGTCACAATAAGAAGAAGTGTCTTACCCGTTCGGAGCGATCAGTTACTTCATTTAGGTGTTTCCTAGAAATAAATATTTGTAAAGTGCCGGGCGCTGCTCAGCGTTCCTTTGTAGAACGCTGCTCGTTGGGTGACGAGCTCGCCAAGTGCTTGAATGACCTCGTTCTTCATACTTGGATTCTTTTTTTCCAGTTCTGTTTTTAAGCCCATGTGCAAACAGGTGGGTGGTTCGACCTCTTTTGCAGAATGTTCTCATGTTGTGTAAAGACACCACTTGTTAACGTTTCCCCACATCATTTTCGACAGTCGTGGGTGTTCCATCATGAGGCTCCGCCAACAGTGATTCAGCCAGCTGCCTACTTGTGGACTTTTATGTACTCATTTTTGTTGTGTTTTCCAGTAAATTTTGTGCACACAGCTTTGCTCACTGTTCGTCTCTGTGCAGGAGCACATTTATGTGATGGTAATGGAGCCATCATATCTGCCCATTGCAACCACACGCCCTCTGCGGGCTCAAGGCAGGGTCCACAAAGTGGTGTCCACCAGGCCTTAGGTAGGGCTGTAAGGTTCTTCGTGAATCTGGAAGTTGGGTAAGGAGCCAGGGAGGTGTTACACTGGGGACATGAGACAGTTAAAGGGTCTGTTTCTGGGAAGGCTTCAGTGTGGGCTGGGCTAATGCCGATTAGGCAGACTGTGCTCCCTGGCCTGAGGACAGCCTTGCTCGGCCTTGGGACACCACGTGGTCTTAGTCACTGCACCAGGACTGAGCATCCCCATCACAGGTCTGCATCAGTAAGAAGGTGGGATTCCGTGGATATTTAGGGAAAGTGGAAAGAAAAGTGTCGCTCGTTGAGACAGCTAAAGCTATGCTTCCTAGAGTTGGGTAAGGGCCACAGTGTTCCAACTCTAGTTTTTGTGGGGAGTGGGGGGTAAAAAGGTGGGGACTTGTAACCATGGCATTCTGGGAGCTGTAAGGCAAGCTTGGCTTCTCATGTTTGCTCTTTCCTCCCCCAGCTCTGCCATCTCAGGACTCTGCCCTTCCCAAGAGAGGAACCAGGAGGAGGACCCATCAGCCCATGAAATTCTTAAAGTCATGTCCCTTGTGAGTTTTAAAATCATGTTAATATTTGCTTTGTTTATCTTGAAGCCTCCCACCTGGGTTTCATCCAAGAATCCTCTTTTCAGAGGTTCCCATTTTAGGAACTAAAAAGACCAGGCAGCTAGTTTCCTCTCCCACTGCCCCCTCCACTCTGACCAATGCCCATGGGTTCATTCTGTGTAGCATTCCGTATCTTCTGACGGTGTGTTGTTCTGCCAGGAGGCTAGATAAAGCAGAAACCCATTTCCTTGATAAAATAAAAACCGAGGCTAGATGAAATGGAGATGAATGCTTATGAGGGATATGACATGGAAAAGCATGGGGATAGGTCTTGCTTGGTCTCAGTTTCAGTGTGAGGCACGATCTCCTGCTTTGGGAGGGATTGGTGATTGGGTGTGTAGTTGAGGCTTAGCTGGGTGTCTGTGGGAGATTAGATGCCAGATTTAAGGTCTGGTTTGAGGTCGGACAGAGCATTTGGGTCATTCTATAGCAGCTTCTTGAGCTTGAGAACGAAAAGGGTGCAGGTGTGAGGGCACTGTGAGGTAACCTACCAGACGGATGATTTTTTCAGAATCCTGATAGGCCGAGCTTGGAAGAGCCTTCAGAGGTCTGATCCAAACCCTGCATCCAAAATAAGAGGGTGGCTGAGTCATTTCGTCGCTTGATAGAAAATCGTACAGTTAATAAGAGTAATCTTCATTTACGATTTTTCCATAAGGAAGAATGCTTTGATATGTTTTAACATAATGATGAACCTGTGTCTTTTTTTTTTTTTAAGATTTTATTTATTTATTTGACAGAGAGAGATCACAAATAGGCAGAGAGGCAGGCAGAAAGAGAGGAAGGGAAGCAGGTTCCCTGCTGAGCAGAGAGCCCGATGCGGGGCTCCATCCCAGGACCCTGAGATCATGACTTGAGCCGAAGGCAGAGGCTTAAGCCACTGAGCCACCCAGGTGCCCCTGATGAACCTATGTCTTCAGCTAATTCTCAGTGTATATGAAAATCCTATTTTCCAAGCTAGAAAACATTTCTTTTTTTTTTTTATTTATTTTTTTATTTTTTAGATTTTGTTTATTTATCTGACAGAGAGAGAGATCGCAACTAGGCAGAGGGAGAGGCAGAGAGAGGAAGGGAAGCAGGCTCCCCGCCTAGCAGAGAGCCCGATGTGGGGCTCGATCCTAGGACCCTGGGACCATGACCTGAGCCAAAGGCAGAGGCTTTAACCCACTGAGCCACCCAGGCGCCCCTAGAAAACATTTCTTTAATGAAACATTTGAGGGTAAGTCTATCAAAAATTGTTTTCTTTTGTTGTTACTGTACGAAAGTAGAAATTACAGGTCTCTTGTTGAGAATTTGTGGTACACCAAGGACAGAGTAGGCGACGTGCTCTGCTACGCTGCTTGTCACAAGTGGGGAAACTCCACTTGGTTGAATTTTAATTTTCCTCTCAGATCTGTGTACAGAGCTTGGGTTTGTAGGAAGAAGGAATGCTCAAGAACATCTCGACGACACTGTTACTCTTGCCTGCCCTCTCTGGTCACCTGCTCACACTGGAGGCCTCCAACCCCCACCTTCTTTTTCACCAGAACACCCCATTCCTGCAAAGATCTCCTCCGTCTCCTCTCATCCCTCCAAGTAGCATTTCCTTGAAATGTGCTAATAACACACCTGCCTCTTGTTTCAGGAGTCAGACCTGTTCAGGGACGTGGCCGTAGTCTTCTCCCGAGAAGAATGGGAACGGCTGGCGCCCGCTCAGAGAGTTTTATACAGAGACGTGATGCTGGAGACCTATAGCAACCTGGTCTCACTGGGTAAGACGGCCTGGCCGGCTGGTTTCTGCGTTACCCTTGGCAGATCTGTTCCTTATCCATTTTCGGGTACCTGTTGAGTGGTCAAAGAGCAGCTCCCTGGGCTGCTGCTGCATCTCCCCCGACCCTCGGGTAACTGTCACATCTTCCTCTGGGCTCTCCTGCAACCACCTCTCCTGCTCACTGACCAGGTCCTGGATCTGAGTTCCGGGGTCCCACACCATAGCCTGGTGGCATGTTTTTTTCCCCACCTCCAGGTCTTGCCATCTACAAACCTGACGTGATCTCCTTCCTGGAGCAAGGCAGAGAGCCCTGGCTAGTAGAGGAAGCGGCAGGAAGAGGCCAGTGTCCAGGTGAGTGAGGCCTGTGTGGGAAGACAGAAGCCACCACAGATAACCGTCTGGTGGGTGGACGAGAAAAGAGGACCGTCAAAGTAGAATATTTTCCCTCCAAGATGCCAAACTCAGAGGCCAGGTGCCAGTTACCATCTTTTGTAGCTTGTCGACCTCATTTCACAAAAGTGGTTCTTCCTTTCTTCCTGAAACATTTCTGTGTATTTGGGTCATCACTACTTCCTCATTAAACTGCCTTCAGCCTCCTTTGAGGGGATTTTCTCATTTCCTTTAAATGTTGGAGCTCCCCCCAGGGCTCAGACTTGGTTGTCTTCTTTCCTGTTTATTTTTCCTTCCCTAGGATCTTCTCCATTACCATGCTGTAAATACTGTTTGTGCCTGTGTTGTCCAGTACAGAGCCACTGGCCCCATGTGGCTATTGTACTTTAAATTAATTACCATTAAGTACATTAAAAAAGATCAGTACCTCAATTGCCCTGCCACAGTTCAAAGGTTCAGTAGCCCGTCTGTGGCTTGTGCCCACCACATTGGACAGTGCAGACACAGGATGTTTGCACCCTCGTCAGCTGCCTTCTCGTCATACCCGCTTAGTTTTCACTGGGGACTTTGAACTTAGTCCAGAAAGGAGTCCTCTATCCTCCCTAACAATTTGCTCTTCCCTCTTTCTTCCACACTCTAGTAATTGGATGCTCAATTCTTCTACTTGCTCAAGTCAAAAACTCTTAAAGCATTCCTGACTTTTCTTATTCGGTCTGTCAGCAAGTCCTGTTGACTCTACCTTGAAATATGGCCAGAACTTAACCACTTCTCACCGATACCACTGGCACCATTCCGCCCACGGCGCCATCATCTCTGCTAGGACTGCTGCAGTAGCCTCCTCCCCATCCCTCTGCGTCTGTCCTGGCCCACTACACTGTATTGTCCACACAGCAGCCAGAGGGAGCTCAGAACTTCAGTGCGGGTGTAGTGTGTCTCTGCTCAAGACCTACTAGCAAATTCCCATCTCACTCAAGAGAAAATCCAGAATCAATACTGTGGCCTAGAAGCCTCTGTCTGCCATCCAATACGACAGCCACCGGCCACATGTGCTGTTTAAATTTTAACTTTAAAATTAAGTAAAGTGTAACATTCCACTCCATGTAGCCTGTAGCCACATTTCAAGTGCTCCTAGCCTCGAGTAGCCTTGAGTCGCTAGGGGCCACCGTAGGAGGGCACCGTGGAACATTTTCAGCATCATAGAAAGTTCTGTTGGCCTGTGTTGCTCTCTGATCGGCCTCCCGCTTCCTCTGGGATGTCCTCTCCTGCTTCTCTCCTTGTGGCTCATTCCACTCCAGCCACACAAGCCTCTTCGCTCTTCCTTTAATGTAGGAGTTGGCAAGTGTTTTCTCTAACGGGCCAGACAGTAAATGTTTCAGGCCCCGTGGGCCCTGTGTGGTCTCTGTCACGGCTGCTCCGCTCTGCCGCGGCAGCCTGAGCGCTCGGCCAAGGCTTTGAGGCCGCAAGCGCGTCCTGCCTCAGGGCTGCTCCCTTGCTCTTCCCTCTGCCTGGGAGGTTCTTGCTCTGGACGGAGGTCCTCAGCCTCCGCAGTGTTGACACGGTGCAGGCAAGGGGGCACCCAGTGGACGGTGGGGTGATGGCAGCCTCCATGGCTTCTACTCGTCGCTAGGAATCCTCCCCACCTTCAGCTGTGACAGAAATGTTCCAGATACAGCCCGATGCCCCCCGGGGGCAAAGTCTTCCCTGATGGAGAACCAGAGTTCAAGTGTGATGACACGAGACCAAGAATGCGTTGTTGGTTGACCAAGTTCCCACCAGAAACACTTTTCACCATACGCAGTGTTCTGTCAGAGGATGTCGGGTGGGGAACGAGGAACCAAACGTTAGGGACGTGGTGGGCTCATCCACACGGAGGTGGTAGTTGGCCCCTGGGAGCGAGCGGAGTGGGGTGTGGAATGAGCATCAGGAGAGGAGATATGGGGGTGCCTGGGTGGCTCAGTTGGTTAAGCGTCTGCCTTCAGCTCGGGTCGTGATCCCAGGGTCCTGGGATCGAGTCCAGCGTCTGGCTCCTTGCTTGCGGGGAGTCTGCCTCCCCCTCTGCCTGCCACTCCCCTGCTTGTGCGATCTCTCTCTCTCTCTTTCTCTCTCTCCTGCAAATAAATAAATAAAATCTTCTAAAAAAAAAAAAAAGGAAAGAAGAAGAGAACAGTATGTGCTGCTGTTTGTCATTTAGTTTGACAGCATATGTTTGATTGTTTGAGGGGCTGAATTTTATTGACTTCTTTGATCTGCGGGTGTGCATCATAATCAAAGAGGACGTCCCCCTTCGACATTGTACATGAGTCTCCTGTGATTTTTCCTAGTGCATTTGTGCTGCTGGCGATGATCCCTGTGGGGTATCCTGCACGCCAGATGGCATTTCCCAGTCTCTTCCAGTGGTCGTCCATTTATGCAAACAGCATCTGTTAACTAATTTTATCTTTTCGCCACTAATCTGTATAGCCACGTTTATCATCCACTCTGTTACCTCTGCATCTGTGTTTGGACTTCCGGTTCTGTCTCATTAATCTCTTCGTCTGTGTGTCCAATAGCAGTTTTCATTATTGAAGGTTTTAAGTATCTGGTAGACTAGTTCCTCCTCATTCTTATTTTTCAGAATTTTCCTGGCTCTCCTCCTTTATTTTTCCATCTGAACTTTCAAATTAGAATACCGGTTTAAAAAAAATCATGCCATTATTCTTACTTGAGATCACAGTAAATTTACAGATTGAAGAGAAAACTTGGCTTTTTATTGATTTTTATCTCTTTAAGAACATGATGGGTTTTTCCCTTCATTTATGTCCACCTCCTGGTGGTCCTAAAGTTTTGTTAGTATGGATCTTGTACATGGTTAATTATATTTATTGCTGGGTATTATTTATTTATTGCTGTTTCTGGAAATGGGGCTCTTTCATCACTATTATAACCCAACCAGTTGTGTTTTGTATATGGCAGAAACATTCACATCTTTTGATTAATTTTGTAGTTAACCCAACATGCTGAATTTTCTCATTATTTATAACAGTTTTTCATATAATACTCCTGAGCTTTCCAAGTAGTCAGTCACATCATCTGTAAATGATGATAATCTTCTTGCATTTTTATAGCTCTTGGGTTTTTTTTTTCCTTTTGCTTGACTAGAAAACTGATTATGTAGTACCTTGAACATTGTTAATGGGGGTAGTTTACATCCTAATCATGTTCTTGACCTTCGTAGGAATGTTTTTGGTGTCTTCTCATTAAGCGTAATATATCTAGGAATGAAAGATATTTTATTTGGTTAAAGAAGCATCCGCCTTTTCATATTAAATTTTCTTTTTTTAACCTGTGAAGTCTGAGTTACATGAATTGATTTCCTAATACTAAACTCCTAATACTGAATATTGAATCTAAACGTTCAAATGTTGCATTTCTTGAGTCAGTTGTGGTAATTTATATTTTTTCCTGGAAAATTCTCTTTTTAATTTTTAAAAAAATACTGTAAAATACACATAAGAAAATTCACCTTTTAAACCATTTTAAAGAGAAGCAGGAGCACCTGGATGGCTCAGTGGGTGGCGCATTTGACTCTTGATTTCGGCTCAGGACAAGATCTCGGGGTGGTGATCGAGCCCCACGTCAGTCTCCATGCTCAGTGCACAGTTTGCTTGAGATTCTCTCTCTCCCTTTGCCCCTCCCCAACTCGTGCTCTCTAAAGAAATAAATAAAATCTTTAAAAATAAATACATAAGATAAAGGGTATAGTACATTGGCATTTAGTACATTCATAGTGTTGTGCAATGTCCCCGTTATCTAGTTTCAGAATGTTTTATCACCATGTGGTTCTCACCCCTTTGCTGCTGGCACATGGCTCTTAAACCCTTGGAGTCTCTGAGGTACTACTTGTCTTCTTGTATGCTGATGAGATGACTGTGTTTGGGGACACCTGGATCGCTTCAGGATGGGGACTGTTTGAGAGCGAAACCAGTTTTGTAATTAGAAGGTTGGAACTCTCAGCTCCATCCCCCAGACTCTGGAGGGACTGGAGTTCTGACTGAATCACCGAAGGGCAATGATTTTATCAATCCTGCCTATGTAATGAAGCGTCCATTTAAAAAAGTCCCTAAAGTACAGTGTTTGGAGAGCTTCTGGGCTGGGGAACACATGGTGGTGCTGGGAGGGTGGTGTTCCTGGAGAGGGTTTGGGATCTCCACACCCCTCGCCCTATACCTTGTTCTCTGCATTTCTTTCATCTGACTGAGCCTGAGTTAGAGCCTTTGTAGTAACCTGGAAATCTAGTAAGTAAACCGTTTCCTCAGTTCTGTAAGGCATTCTGTCAAATGATGGAACCCCAGGAGGGGTTGTGGGAACCTCCAGTTTACTGGGGTGGTGTGGGGCGGGGGGTAAAGGGAGCAGTGGTGGTCTGTAGCCTGAGCTCTTAACCTATGGGATCTGATGCTCTCTGCAGAGAGCCAGTGTGAAAATGGACTTAATCTGTAGGACACCCAGTTGGTATCCACTAGAGTTGGAGAATTGCTTGGTGTGAGGGAGAAACCCACACACATTTTGTCACCAGAAGGATCAGAAGGGACATATGGGTAGTAGAGTTGTGTTGAGAGGTGTGTCTTTCCTGAACACAGCCCAGAGAAAGCCCCGTACTTACTTAGTCACTCCTGGTTGCCCTCTCCCCTCAGCCAGGCAACCTGTAATCTGCTTTCTGTCTCCGTGGAATTGCTTCTTATGGACATTTCACGTAAATGGAATCATATAATATGTGGCCTTTTGAGTCTGGCTTCTTCATTTAGCATCATGTCATTAAGGTTAATCTGTGTTGTAACATGTGGCAGGATTTCCTTCCATCTTAATGCACATGATTTTTTTTCTCCATTCATCTGTCAGTGGACATTTAGGTGGCTTCTACCTCTTGGCTGCTGTGAGTAATGTTGTAGCAAACATGGGTGTTCAGGTGTCTCTTTTAGATTCTCTCAGTTCTTTGGGATATATACTCAAGTAGAATTTCTATATCATATGGTAATTCTATATTTAGAACTCTTCATACTGTTTTTTTTTAAAGTTATTTCTTTTTTAGTAATCTATACCCAACATGGGGCTCAAACTCATGACCCTGAGATTAAGAGTTGCGTGTTCTTCTAAATGAGCCGGTAGGTGCCCCTCCATACTGTCGTTTTCTTTCCTTTCTTTCTTTTTTTTAAAGATTTATTTATTTATTTTGAGAGAGCGAAAGCTTACGTGAGAGCTGGTGGGAGGCGCTGAGGGAGAAAATCTTTCAAGCAGACTTCCTGCTGAGAAGGAGCCTGATGTAGGGCTTGATCCTGAGATCACAACCTGAGCCAAAACCCAAGTTGGACGCTTAGCCGACTGAGCCACCCAGGTGCCCCTCCATACTGTATCTATAGTGATGGCACCGTTGACATTCCCACAGTCAGCGCAGTACATTGGCATTTAGTACATTCACAGTGTTGTGCAATGTCCCCGTTATCTAGTTTCAGAATGTTTTATCACCATGTGGTTCTCACCCCTTTGCTGCTGGCACACGGCTCTTAAACCCTTGGAGTCTCTGAGGTACTACTTGTCTTCTTGTATGCTGATGAGATGACTGTGTTTGGGGACACCTGGATCGCTTCAGGATGGGGACTGTTTGAGAGCGAAACCAGTTTTGTAATTAGAAGGTTGGAACTCTCAGCTCCATCCCCCAGACTCTGGAGGGACTGGAGTTCTGACTGAATCACCGAAGGGCAATGATTTTATCAATCCTGCCTATGTAATGAAGCGTCCATTTAAAAAAGTCCCTAAAGTACAGTCCCCTAAAGTACGTCCCTAAAGCAACGGCTGTTGCTTTCTGTTTTGTTTTGATAGTGACCATCCTAATAGCTTTGTAGCCTTATCTCATTATAGTTTTGATTTGCATTTCTCTAATGATGAGTGATGCTGAGCATGTTTTCATATGCTTCTTTGCCATTTTTATGCCTTCTTTGGAGAAATGTCTATTTAAGTCCTTTGCCAATTTTTGAATAGGGTAGTTTTTTGTTGTTGAATTGTAGGAGTTCTTCATAGATCCTGGATAGTAACCTGTTGTCAGATACGTGATTTAGAAATATTTTCTCCTCTTCTGAAGATATACTTTTTTTTTTTTTTTTTTTTACTTTTTTGACTCTTTCCTTTGATGCATGAAAGCTTTTACGTTTGAGACAGTCTCATTTGTCTATTTTTGCTTTGTTACCTGGCCTTTAGTGCCATATCCAAGAAATCATTGCCAAATGCAATGTCATGACATTGCACATTCCCCCTGTGCTTTCTTTAGGAACTTCACATTTTTAGGTCTTACATTTAGGTATTTAATCCATTTTGAGTTAATTTTTGTATATGGTATAAGATAAGGGTCCTGCGGGACGCCTGGGTGGCTCAGTGGGTTAAAGCCTCTGCCTTCGGCTCAGGTCATGATCTCAGGGTCCTGGGATCGAGTCCCACATCGGGCTCTTTGCTCAGCAGGGGGCCTGCTTCCTCCTCTCTCTCTGTCTGCCTCTCTGCCTGCTTGTGATCTGTCTGTCAAATAAATAAATAAAATCTTTAAAAAAAAAAAAAAAAAAAAGATAAGGGTCCTGCTTCCTTCTTTTGCATGTGGATATCCAATTTCTTCAGAACCATTTGTAGAAGAGACTGTCCTTTCCTCATTGTGTTGTCTTGGCTCCCTAGCATAGATCATTTGACCATATGCATGGAGGTTTATTTCTGGGCTCTCTGTTCTGTTCCATTTGTCTATACATCTGGCCTTTATGCTAGTACCACACTGTGTTGATTACTGTGGCTTTGTGGTATGTTTTGAAATCAGGAAGTGTGAGACCTCCAACTTTGTTCTTTTTCAAGATTATTTTGGCTGTTGGGATCCCTTCAGGTTCATATGAGGAAGCTAAAATATCTTGATGCTGAGACTATATGTAAGATTTTTAGACATATTTCTTCGGTTGTCCAAAACAGTGACACTAATGCTAAGAAATGAACTTTAAGGTACTCTGCCAGTCCCTGTCAGGAAAACATTAAGTTAATACAGAAGAGACCTCACTATTCTTGTTGCGATTTTGCAACTTAATAGGGAGCTGAACAGAAGCCAGAAGTCAGAAATTATGACTGTCAGTATTACCTTTGGATGCTTCCAACACAGTATATAGTTAGGGATGGCTTAATGTAGAGGAGTGTGAAAGGGCTCATATAATAAACAACATCATACTCGGCCATAAATCAGTACAACTGTGTCAGGTGTCTGTGATAGAAAAATGGAAAAAGTGGTGTTCTGGTGTTCTGGAGAGAGGAGTGATTTTAGTGGCCTGTCCTCGGAGGCAGCCAGGGTTTTTCCCCACATTGCCCAAAAAGCAAGTAATGTGCCTTACTTTAGTTCCTAAAACCAAATTTCCATTTGGGCAAAGGTAAGCATTCCCAAACTCATCTTCTGTTTCTGCCAGGCTGGCTTTAATGGCCCCTGTTCCACTGAGGTCTTCCGGCTGTCATTTATAGGATGAGTAGGTCAGCCACTAATCCACGGGCTGCCATCATCATGGCCGATTTGGAGTCTGTCTCACCGGAATTGTCAGACCACAGTGAATAGACCCAGAACCTTCTTTCTGAATAACCACACATGGTGTCTGAAAAAAAATATCTATACTTTGTGTCCTCTTCACATAGTCTTGTTCTTACAACTTCACGTGGACGCGTTGGGGTTATATAGTACGAGGTTTTGAGATGACACCAGCGTCATTCCCACAAACTGATGATTTCTTTCATAGACTCTTCATCATGTTTCATTGTCAAACTAATTTTTTATTCTAGGAGTTTTTCCTTAATACTTTCACAGATAACCAAGTGAATAATGTTCTGTGATATGCCACCATATGAAGCAGACCTGTTCCTATAAAGTCTTCTTTGGTCATCTGTCTATTGCACTTTTTTTTTCTTTTAAAGATCTTATTTATTTATTTGGCAGAGAGAGCACAAGCAGAGGGGGCGGCAGGCGGAGGGCGAAGCAGGCTCCCCACTGAGCAGAGAACCCGATGCAGGACTCCATCCCAGGACCCTGGGGTCATGACCCGAGCTGAAGGCAGACAGACGCATAACTGGCTGAGCCCCCCGGGTGCTTCTGTCTACTACACTTTATAAGCACATTCAGAAGCATCCATTTGCTCTCCCCACATTTCCTTGCATTAAGCTATAACTAATTCTTTATTAGACAAATGGGATTGGTTGCTGTGGTTACATAAAACGGGCTGCTGCAGCTGAGAGCACATCATAGTTAAAACCAGGATCGAGTACACCATTTGACTTTTCCTTGCAGTCGGAATAGGCAGCAAAGAATGTTGCTCCGAAGAACTCGCCCCATTAAGTTGTGGCCTGATCCTCTAAACAAGGAACAGAGCCCTTCTTTTTCCTGGGTCACATTTAGGCAATGGAAAGGTCCCGGAGAGGCTGGTGTAGTAGACCACCAGGTCTAAGCCATGGTATTCAGTTGAACTTCAGAGATAGAAAGCATCACAGCAGGACACCACAGCTGTGTTACTGTAGCTCCCGGTGGAGAGGCGAGACCAGCCTGCCTCCCTGTCCTACCACTTCCCCTTGAAAGCGAATGTGCCATCGTGTACCCCTGGCCAGATGAAGATCCAGCCACCCTTCCCCATCATTTTTAAAAATCTCTTTATGGAGGTATAATTTATAGTCAATAAAATGCATACATTTTAAGTACAATATTTTGATGAGTTTGGACTCATCTATACACTTGCATAACTGTAACCACAGACTAGAGAACACTTCACCACCCTGAAAAGTTCCCTTGTGCTCCTTCCACACGACTGCTCATTTTCCCAGCCCCAGGCACCCAGTGACTTCGTCTGTCACTCTAGATTGTATGTGTTTTCCAGGGGTTCATAGAAACATTCATTTTTTTTTAAAAGATTTTATTTCTTTATTTGACAGAGAGACCAGCGAGAGAGGGAACACAAGCAGGGGGAGTGGGAGAGGGAGAAGCAGGCTCCCTGCCGAGCAGGGAGCCCGATTCGGGACTCGATCCCAGGACCCCGGGATCATGACCTGAGCTGAAGGCAGATGCTTAACCCACTGAGCCATCCAGGTGCCCTGAAACATTCATTTTTTTAAAAAAACATGGTTCAGAGGTGATTCTGATCCACACTAACATTTTGGATCTACTCTTATAACCTCCCTCTGACTACTTCATCTCAATTTATGGTATTTCCTCTGTCTGTTCTACTTTCCATTTTCTAATTGCCCAGCCACATTCAAGAGCTTATGGGTAAAATCATGGGTTTAAGTTTTCTAGCTTTCACTACAGAAGTTCCTTTTTCTGGAAATGGGGGAAAAAACACATACTTTTTTTTTTTTCCCCTGTTTTTTTCAGTCTCGGAGTCCAAGTGTGATAGCCAGGCATCCTCCCCAGAGCAGCACATTTATGAAATACAGTCGCCACAGTGGGAGTTAATGGAAAGCCTTGCAAGTTACGGTCTTGAGTGCTCCAGGTTCCAAGATGATTGGGAATGCAGAAGCCAGTTTGACGGACAACAGGGAAATGCGGATGGACAGCTGAGTCAAATGGTGATCAATCGTGAAGAAATACCCACTTTAAACCAACAAGCATCCTTTCCTTTTTATCAGAAAATTCATCCTGAAGAAAAACCTTATGGCTATAACGAATGTAGAAAAGACTTCTGGCAGGAAGACTTCCTTATTAATCATCAAGACAGTCATGCTAATGAGAAACCCTATAAATGTAAGGAATGCGGCAAGGCCTTTAAATACGGCTCACGACTAATTCAGCATGAGAATATTCACTCTGGCAAGAAGCCCTATGAATGTAACGAATGTGGAAAGGCCTTCAATTCCGGCTCAAATTTCGTACAACATCAGAGAGTTCATACTGGTGAGAAACCTTATGAATGTAAGCATTGTGCAAAGGCCTTTAGCCGAAGCTCACAGCTGATTGAACATCAGCGAATTCATACTGGTGAGAAGCCCTATCAATGTAAGGAATGTGGCAAGGCCTTCAACAGGATCTCACACCTTAAAGTACATTATAGAATCCATACTGGTGAAAAACCCTATGCGTGCAAGGACTGTGGGAAGACCTTTAGTCATCGGTCTCAGCTGATTCAACATCAGACTATTCATACGGGCAAGAAACTCTATGAATGTAAGGGATGTGGGAAGGCCTTTAACCAAGGCTCAACTCTTATTAGACATCAGAGAATCCATACTGGCGAGAAACCCTATGAATGCAAGGCGTGTGGGAAGGCCTTCAGGGTGAGCTCACAGCTTCAGCAACATCAGAGAATTCACACTGGAGAGAAACCCTACCAATGCAGGGTCTGCGGTAGGGCTTTCAAACGCGTCTCACATCTTACTGTACATTACAGAATTCATACGGGTGAGAAGCCGTATGAGTGTAAGGAATGTGGGAAGGCCTTCGGTCACTGCTCACAACTGATTCAGCATCAGGGGATCCATACTGAGGGAAAGTCCTGTGAACATAAGGGACGTGGGAGGACTTTACATCGCGATTCAACTGCTGGCCAACATCAGAGAATGCGTAAGAAGGAAAGCCAAAGGAATATAATAAATGTAGAAAAGCCTTCCATCAGCACTTATCCTTTACTAATCATCAGAGAGTTGATGTTAGCAAGCAGCCACATCAGTGGAAGCAATGGGGAGAGCCCATTAGCTTAGGCAAGGCCCAACTTACTCCTTATATTTTGGAGAAAGACTTGAAAAATGTACTGCAAATGGGAATGCCTTCATTCAAGCTGTCCTTTATCCTGAGTCGTAAGGTTCATAATGAAAAATTTTATGGTTATAAATTGTTTAGACCATGATTATTAAAGAAGCAAGGAAAGGTTGAAAAACATTCGTCTCTAACATATTACAGGATCACATTTTTTTACCACACTGTAATAATTTTAACAACAGCCAAAAGTTTGTTGGTTTTTTAAATTTTTTTTTATTTTTTAATTTTTTTTTAATTTATTCGTCTGTCAGAGTGAGCGAGCACAGGCAGAGGGAGAAGCAGGCTCCCCGCTGAGCAAGGAATCCAATGCAGGACTTGATCCCAAGACCCTGGGATAATGATCTGAGCCGGACGCAGGTGCTTAACCGACTGAGCCACCGCGGCATCCCAACAAAAGCCAAAAGTTTTAATTTTCTTGGCGATTAGAAAGAAAACCCAGCCAAATTACTCTTGGGTTCAACTTTTTTCTTTTTTTAAAGTAGGCACCACACCCAATGTGCACCTCAAACTCACGACCCTGAGATCAAGAGTCACATGCTCTACTGACTAAGCCAGCCAGATACCCCATTACCCTTGGGTTAATAAAGAAATAGATCATGCAAATTATCATGCATGATAATGAAAAGAACTACCATTGAGAGATTTACATTCCAGGAGTTGTAGGATGTGGACAAAGTTACTCAGAAGAATTTGTATGGTTTTAAAATGCATGCAAAGCACGAAAACCTGAAAGATTATCCTCAAATATATTAAATGTACTATTCAAGAAGCCAGAAAAGACAGTCCCAAACACTAAGGTGAAGAAAGAACAAATTGGTACAAAATAAAAATAATGAAATTAGAAACTGGTTATCTTAGAATAATCTCAGTTTTTATTTCTCTCTGACCCAAGAATAAACAAAATTTAAGCTAGTACTTCTTGATTTCCATGTTGTTTTAGATTATCTTTCATCACTTCTGTCACAAACGGAAGGGGCTTGTTGGCTACATGGCGCCCCTACCCTATTCCCCTCCTACTGGCAGTGTCTGTATCTTGCCTTATACTCGGATGGTATCAGATGCTAACTTTTCAGCCTCTTATGCAGCTCAGGATGGCCTGTATGTTCCAGGCATCTGTAGGGGCTTCTGGGAAAGATTTTCCTCATTCAGAAGAGACAGATCTATTAGGAAGACTCCCTCGCCTCTTTTCTGCTTTTAAATATTCTCCTGTGAGAGCATAATGCCCAGAGCTGTTGTAGCCATGTTGGAACCAAAAGGAGAAAGCTGAGGAGCTCAGAGGAGCTGACCCAGAGCCACCAGGCCAATTCTGGAACTCTCTGTGAAGCCTTGTTATGTTTAAAAAGAAAAGAAAAGAAACCTTTATTGCTGAAATTACTTTTGTTGTTTTGTAAACGTAGCCAAAACCACCCTAAATTATGTAACTTCAAATTTTATTTTACTATGATTGGTAAATGTGGCCTGAAAATACCTACTTCTTTAAATTTGACATTTCTCTTGGTGGCTAGATATAGGATGGATTTTTGTATATATTCTGTAACATTTTTTGAAAAAGAGTATAGGCGCACCTGGGTGGCTCAGTGGGTTAAGGCCTCTGCCTTCGGCTCAGGTCATGATCCCAGGGTCCTGGGATCAAGCCCCACATTGGGCTCTCTGCTTGGCAGGGAGCCTGCTTCCCTTCCTCTCTCTCTGCCTACTTGTGATCTCTGTCAAATAAATAAATAAATAAAATTAAAAAAAAAAAAAGAAAAGAAAAAGAGTATATATTCTACTTTTCTTGGTTATAAGATTCTGTTTAAGCCAGTGGACAATAATGATAAAATCCTCCAGGTTCTTAGATAATTTGGTACACTGGATCAGAATTTCCTAAAATTAATTTTTTAAACCCAAATCTTGAATTTTCAGAGATTTTTACTTTTTAATTTATGTTGCTGGATTTTTAAAGACCTGCAACTTGACCCCTATTGATGAATTGTACCTTTTGTCATTATATAATATCCTACTTTGCCATGTGTAGGGGTTGACAGACCAAATCTGGCTGCCTGTTTTATAAATAATGCTTTATTGGAACACAGCCATGCTCACGGTCTACTGCTTTTGCACTACAACAGCAGAACTGAGTGGTTGCAACAAAGACTATAACCACAAAGTCTGTATTGACTGGCCTTCAAATAAAACGTTTGCCAACCCTTTGGCATTTTATTTCCATACTGGGGAACACTACTAATAATGATTTGTCTTTGTTCACCTGGTATATTTTTGCTCATCCCTTTATTTTCAACCCCTGTCATTTCAGTTATTTCTTAAAACTGAAAAAAAGAAACAGTTGATTTTTTAAAATACAAAGTATGTTTTTTTTAGTGTAAAATTCACCTCTTAAAAAAGATTTTTTTTTAAAGATTTTATTTATTTATTTGACAGACAGAGATCACAAGTAGGCAGAGAGGCAGGCAGAGAGAGAGGAGGAAGCAGGTTCCCTGCTGAGCAGAGAGCCCGACGTGGGGCTCGAACCCAGGATCCTGGGATCATGGGATCATGACCTGAGTTGAAGGCAGAGGCTTTAACCCACTGAGCCACCCAGGCGCCCCAAAAAAGATTTTTTTTAAAAGATTTTATTTATTTATTTGACAGAGAGTGAGAGATCACAAGTAGGCAGAGAGAGAGTGGGAAGCAGGCTCCCGCTGAGCAGAGAGCCTGATGCAGGGCTCGATCCCAGGACCCTGGGATCATGACCCAAGCCAAAGGCAGATGCTTAAGCCACCGAGCCACCCAGGAGCCCCTTAAAAAATATTTTATTTATTTGACTGACAGAGATCACAAGTAGGCAGAGAGGCAGGCAGAGAGAGAGGAGGAAGCAGGCTCCCTGCTGAGCAGAGAGCCCGATGTGGGTCTCGATCCCAGGACCCCGAGATCATGACCTGAGCCAAAGGCAGAGGCTTTAACCCACTGAGCCACCCAGGCATCCCTAAAATTCACATTTTGACATAATTCAACTTCATCTCTTTCATTTTACGTTGTATGTCCTATTTGTGTTATTTTGGTCTTTTCCTTTCCTTATGTTGGCTGATTATTTCCCCCTTTGCTAAGTTGGAATGTCCCACTATGCTTAGGTAGTGGTTATCTCCCTTTTATCATCTTTTTCTTTTCTTCTTTTTTTTTTTTTTAGGTTATTTATTTGAGAGAGGGGAAAGGGTCAGAGGGAGAAGCAGACTCCCTGCTGAGCAGAGAGCCTGATACGGGACTCGATCCCAGGACTCTAGGATCATGAGCTGAGCTGAAGGCAGTTGCCTAATCAACTGACCCACCCAGGTGCCCCTCTCCCCATTCTTAATCATTATTTGGGCAGAATGAAAGCAGTATTAAACTTCCTCACCCACCATTAATTGCCTTTGCCATTCTCCTCCAAGAAGAGAAGACTCTTGCTTTCTTTTTCCTTTCCTTCACAGCTTATTCTTTCACATTTCCTCCATTTCACTAATATAAACTGAATCTGAAGCTTTCAGTTTTGCTCTTATGTCATTTATTTGATGCCTACATTACTTTCTGCCAGACCCACTCATGATTTCCATTTCAACTTAAATATACTCAAGTAGGAGTGCCTCGATGGTTTAATCAGCTAAGCTTCTGCCTTTGGCTCAGATTATGATCTCGGGGTCCTGGGATCGAGCCCCACATTGGGCTCTCTGCTCAGCAGGGATTCTGCTTCTCCCTCTCCCTCTGTGCTCCCGTGCTGTCTCAAATAAATAAAATCTTTTTCTTTTTCTTTTTTAACATTTTTTAAAAGACTTTATTTATTTATTTGACAGAGATCACAAGTAGGCAGAGAGGCAGACTGAGAGAGAGGAAGGGAAGCAGGCTCCCCACTGAGCAGAGAGCCCAATGTGGGGCTCGAACCCAGGACACCGAGATCATGACCTGAGCCAAAGGCAGAGGCTTTAACCCACTGAGCCACCCAGACGCCCCAACATTTTTTATTTTTGTTTGACAGTACAAGTAGGGGGAGCAGCAGAGAGAGAGAAGAAGCAGGCTCCCCGCCGAGCAGGGAGCCTGATGCGGGACTCAGTGCCAGGACCCTGAGATCATGACCTGAGTGGACGGCAGATGCTCAACGTATGAGCCACCCAGGTGTCCCAAGAATTAACATTATCATCATGCAGGGCAAGTAACATGGGAGGAGCAGAATTTGGGAGTGGGGTATGTGTTCAAAGTCTGTCCAAAATGCTCAGTATTTTCATGAACACTGGAAGGCGGAAACGAGATGAGAGAAGAAGAGAATTGCAACCTGTTCTGGAAGGCAAGCCTGACCGTTCATGTTGTCTTTCCTCCTTGGTTCTGCCTTCTCAGGACTCACCCTTCCCCAGGAGAGGAACCTGGAGGAGGACTCAATGGTCCTTGCTATTCTGAAAGCCATGGCCAAGGTGAGTCATGCTTTCTTTCTCCTTCCTCAAACTGTGCTCATTTTATATGAATGTAGGAAAATTTTTTGGGATTTCCTGCCTAAGTTTCACCCTATGCATGGAAGGATGAAATAACCCTAAGCTCTCGCTAAGAATCCCTCTCTCTGACGTGGGTTCGTGTGTTCGCATCTCGTGTGGACTCAGTTCTGCAGGAGACTCGATGGACCAGAAATGCGTTGCTTTGGTGAAATGTGAAAGACTCCTATGTGAAATATGATTTAATGGACTAATCAGTGTTTAAGGGAACCACACATAATAATGCTTTAGTGGTCATCTCAGACCAGGGTTTCCCAGTTAGGATGGACAGTGGCGGTGGTGGTGGTCTCTGCTGTGGCCTGAATATGTTCTTCCAATCCATATGTGATGGTATTTAAGTGACTAGGTCAGGACAAATGGGATTATTGTCCCTATAAAAGAGTCTCTAGAGAGATCCCTTACCCTCTTCCACCATGTGAGGATGTAATGTGAAGTTGGCCATCTGCAACCTGGGAGAGGGCCTTCACCAGAGCTCAGTCCTGCTGCCACCTTGATCTTGGACTTCCAGCCTCCAGAACTGCGAAAAACAAACTTCTGTTGTAAACAAGCCATCCAAACTGGGGTACACTGTTACATACGGCAGCCAGAACAGATTAAGACGGGTCTCAGCCTCAGGATGTAATGACAGTGTTTTTTTCAGACCTTTTGGATTGGGGGTGGCATTGGGAATTTGGTTATAGAGACATTGCCCTGCAGTTCCTCCAGATGGATGCCTGACCCAAGGTCGGATTTGATGTTGAGCTACATGTGTGGCTAGTGGGGCACATCTGTGTGAGCTTGGATTACCCCCCATGAGCATTCTGTTGTCCAGGGACAAGGGAAAAGCACACTTGTGGTTGGGCTAGGTGAGACTAGCCAGAGTGTGTGAGGTGTTGAAAATCATAAATCAGCAGAGCTGGGAAAGTCCCTAAAGATCTCGTGTTCAACCTCAAGGGCCCCCAAATAAAAGAAAGGTTGAGCCACTTAGTGCAATGTCATGGGAAAATGTGCAGCAAGTGAAAATAAATCTGGATTAAAGAAGTTGACCTAGGAGCGCCTGGGTGGCTCAGTGGGTTAAAGCCTCTGCCTTCGGCTGGGGTCATGATCCCAGAGTCCTGGGATCGGGCCCCACATCGGGCTCTCTGCTCGGCAGGAAGCCTGCCTCCTCCTCTCTCTCTCTCTGCCTACTTGTGATCTCTGTCTGTCAAATAAATAAGTAAAATCTTTAAAAAAAAAAAAAAAGAAAAAAGAAATTGACCTAATAAGGAAAGGTAACATTCAGACAATGATGAACCCGACTCTTCTATGTATTTTTTAAAAGATTTTATTTATTTATTTGACAGAGAGATCACAAGTAGGCAGAGAGGCAGGCAGAGAGAGAGGGGAAAGCAGGCTCCCCGGCAAGCAGAGACCCCGATGCGGGGCTCGATCCCAGGACCCCGAGATCATGTCCTGAGCTGAAGACAGCGGCCCTATCCCACTGAGACACCCAGGCGCCCCTCTTCAATGTATTTTAAAATAATTCACCACTCGTAATTCTTAACAGACTCTGTTAACCATTTTGCAAGGATTCCATGAAAAAAATGTTTCTCTTGCTCAGGATTTGTCAAGCTCAGTACTAATGATATTTAAGGCTTGTAGTTCGTGGCTGTGCTGTCTTAGAGATTGGTGAACGGTCAGCAGCATCTCTGGTCTCTACCCACTCGGTGCCAGCAACATCCCCATCCCCGTGGTGCTAAGCAGAATGGCTGCAGGTGTTGCCAGCTGCCTTCTGGGGGTGCAGAATTGCCCCTGAGAACCATTTCTCTCGTTTGGATTTTCTCGAAACATTATGAAACCATGCAAACTCTTAAAAATACATCAGTGTTCCCATATTCGCTCTCTAATTCCCAAACAGAAGGAATAAAGACAATTCAGACATATTAGGAAGTTGTGCATTGAACTTCCACAGTTTAATTTATTGGGGAAGCATTGAACTTGAGGTCTTTTTGTTCTTTGAAGTGTCTTTCGATGGACATATCTCCCCTGATGAAGGAAGTTGTGCTGCTCTCAACAGAAACCCCAAGTACGGACCCTTCGCTTGAATTGCCACAGTTGCCTTACTGTGCTCGCCAGCCTCAGCTCTGCCAGGTCCGTTTCCATCCTATTTTTCTAGTCCTAAATATTTACTTCAATGGCACACATTCTCGGTTTGTTGTTTCAAGGGTCGGTGATGTATAGGGATGTGGCAACAGTCTTCTCAGGTTGAGGGGGGCAGGCCGGACCCTGCTAGGATTTGTGCAGAGACGGAATACTGGAGAACTTAAGCAACTTCATCTCTAGGTAAGATGTTAGGACCCTGGAAGGGTGTAATTTGTCCACTGGAGTATGTGCTGCCTTTGGTGTGAATTTCTGAGGTGCCTTTCAAGACTCTGGTTGGATTTCCACTCTGCTCTCAATGAGATTGTACAGAATGGGGATGGATAGTTCTGTAGGATAACACCTAAAGAAGCTGCTTCTCCATTCCAAAAATGACTTCCTTCTCGTCTCTGGCCTTATTTTCTGGTAACCACGAACTGGAAATTAATTCTGAGACACCCCCTTTGTGACTCTGCTGCATTTCTTCTTGGGTACACAGGATTTTCTATTTCTAAGCCCAACGTGATCTCCTTACTGGAACAATGGAAGAAATCCGGTTGGCAGAAAGACATATGATGGGAAGCCCATGCCAGGCGAGTGACGGATGATTAAGAAGGGCGGTGGCGCTGTAGGTCATGGCCCAGAAGGTGAAAGGGACGGAGCCCCTTTGAGAAGATGCCTGGAAAGTTCCTGTCAGAGCCCCTGGTGTACCAGCGTGAGCTCCTGGAGGGGTCTCTCTTGTACTCACACACACCACTCCCCGAGCCTGTCTCCATTGAAAGAGGAAGGTGCTTTCTTTGAAGTAAGACTTTATGTACCCAGGGAACATTATTTCTTTCCAGCTTCCCCCCTATTCTTTTTTTTTAATAGTTGAGTCATTATTTCCATCTAAAACTATGTTTCCAAAAATAACTTATTTTGGTTACTGCCCAATGATTTTTTTCCTTTGACACGTTTTTCCAGATTCAGATTTTGTACATTCTTTCACCCTTTCTCTTTTTAGAGAGCGAAGGGAAGGGGCAGAGGGAGGGAGAATCTCTTTTTATTTTATTTTATTTTTTATTTTTTATAAACATATAATATATTTTTATCCCCAGGGGTACAGGTCTATGAATCGCCAGGTTTACACACTTCACAGCACTCACCATAGCACATACCCTCCCCAATGTCCATAACCCCACCCCCCTCTCCCTACACCCCTCCTCCCAGCAACCCTCAGTTTGTTTTGTGAGATTAAGAGTCTCTTAAGTTTGTCTCCTCACGATGCCATCTTGTTTCATTTATTCTTTTCCTACCCCCTTAACCCCCCATGTTGCATCTCCACTTCGGGAGGGAGAATCTTAAGCAGGCTCCATACCCAGGGTGGAGCCTGACACAGGGCCCAGTGTCACAACCCTGAGATCATGACCTGAGCTGAAGTCAAGAGTTGGATGCTTAACCAACTGAGCCACCCAGCCAACCCACTCTTCTCTTTCTTTTTTTAAAAATTATTGTTGGGGGGCGCCTGGGTGGCTCAGTGGGTTAAGTCTCTGTCTTCGGCTCAGGTCATGATCTCAGGGTCCTGGGATCGAGCCCCGCATCGGGCTCTCTGCTCAGCAGGGAGCCTGCTTCCCCCTCTCTCTGCCTACTTGTGATCTCTCTCTCTCTGTCAAATAAATAAATAAAATCTTTTAAAAAAATTATTGTTGGTATTATCATATACCTTATCTTTTAAAAAAGATTTTATTTATTTATTTGAGAGAGAATGAGAGACAGAGCATGGGAGTGGGGGAGGGCCAGAGGGAGAAGCAGACTCCTTGCTGAGCAGGGAGCCTGATGCGGGACTCGGTTCTGGGACTCCAGGATCATGACCTGAGCTGAAGGCAGTCACGTAATGAACTAAGCCATGTTTGCTCATTTTCCATTTTGAGTAAGACTCTGTATTGACCTGGGCCCTAAAGTTGCTTCTGATTCATCCTCAGATGTAGATTACACCAGCCTATCATTTCTGCTGTCAAATGTTTTTTAGCAGCTTAAAAAATTCTATATAATCAAATTTTTTGTAATTATTAGCATACCCCTGTGAGAAATACATTAACTAGAGTAAGAGTACATTATTTGTTTGTGAGGGTTTTTTGGTTTTAGCCTTACAGTGCATAGTCAAAATACTGCTTTCTAAATACACTTAAGTTAGTTCTTTTTTCCCCACTCACTTCACTGGGGCTGTATTCATTTGTGGTAGAGGCAGTTTCACTCATCACTGTTTGTATTCTATTTTGGTTATTTATGTGGAGGCTGTGTGAAACATTACCATTGTTCTAAGAGTCAGAACTGTACAAAAAAGCAGACTTCTAGAAAAGTATGGCATCTCCCCGGGTCATTCCTGCTACCTACTCCCTTTTTTTAATATATTTTAAGATTTTTTTATTTATTTAGATTTCTTTATTTTTATTTGAGAGAGAGAAGCAGAGGGAGAGGAAAGGAAGGGAATCCCAAGCAGACCCCCTGCTGAGTGCAGAGCCTGATGCAGGGCTTGATCTCACCACCCTGAGATCATGATCTGGGCTGAAACTAAGAGTCCGATGTTTAACTGACTGAGCACCCAGATGCCCCCACTCCTCCTTGCAACCTCACCCACTATCCCTCTGTAGTTTACATTCTCACCCTTTTTCATTCTTTTTCTTCCAGTATTTCTTGTGTACAAATGAGTAGATACATGTATGTTTTCGTATATAGCCTTTCTTACAAAAAGTGTCACATATTCTATATACTCTTCTGCACTTAGCTTTTTCCACTTGAGAATATATCTTGGAAATTATTTATAATTTTGTGGAGTTTTTTCATTCTTGTATGCAGCTGCGTAACACCGGGTGTAGATAGATCATAGTTTACTGAACCACTCCCCTAGATGTGGCTGCTTAGATTGTTTTAGGTATTTTAAAATGATGAGCGTGCTGTAATGAACGGTCTTATGTGTGTGCATTTTCATGTTGTTGGAAGTGTATCATCAGGGTAAATTCCCAGATGTGAGGGGATTTTGGTAGGCAAGACTCAGGCTTTTTTTTTTTTTTAAGATTTTATTTATCTGAAAGAGATAACAAGCAGGCAGAGAAGCAGGCAGAGGGAGAGGAAGGGAAGCAGGCTCCCCGCTGAGCAGAGAGCCCGACACGAGGCTCGATCCCAGGACGCCACCCAGGTGCCCCAAGACTCATGCTTTTTAAATATCATGCCAGGAAATTGCCTAACAAGTGTGCCCAAGGGCTGTTTCATTTTCTAGAGGATTTGTACCTTTGTTTGACTTATTGTTTATTATCAATTAGGACTGAGACTCATGCAGTTAGCTTACCTTGGACATTGCTGGCCAGCAGAAAAAAAATAACACCAAATGCTATGATTTTCATACTCTGCATAGCATTAACCAGTTCTTGATGTATTAGCACACTCATTTCAGCATTTCTTTGTGCTTGTCTGTGTATTCATTTATGGACTTCTCCTTTGAAGCAGCTTGGCCATCATTCTGGTTCCTTATTTTTTTTTAAAGATTTTATTTATTGGGGCGCCTGGGTGGCTCAGTGGGTTAAAGCCTCTGCCTTCGGCTCAGGTCATGATCCCAGGGTCCTGGGATCAAGCCCCACATCAGGCTCTCTGCTCGGCGGGGAGCCTGTTTCCTCCTCTCTCTCTGCCTGCCTCTCTGCCTACTTGTGATCTGTCAAATAAATAAATAAAATCTTAAAAAAAAAAAAAAGCTTTTTGTCACTTCTCCCTAATTATTCAACCTGAGAGAATTCATACTGGAGAAAAACCCTGACTGTAAGGAATACGGGAAGGCCTTTAGAGGTACCACACAACTTAATGAACATTAAAGTATCCGTGCCAATGAGAAGTTATATAAATGTAATGAACGTGGAAAGGCCTTCAGTCATCATTCGTTATCTCCCTCAGATCTGAGGATCCATACTTGTGAGTCATCTTATGAATGTAAGGGTTGTAGGAGGGCCTTTATGCAGGGCTCACTACTTTATCATCACCAGAGAATTCAGACTAGCGAGAAACCATGTAAGTGTAATGAAAACTTTTAGTTGGATTTCATAGTTTCATGGATATATTAGCAACTATATGGTGAGAACCCATATCAATGTACTGAATGTGGAAAAGCTCTTTGTCACTTAACACTAATTATTCAATGTCAGAGAATTCACAGTGGTGAAAAGCCCTATGTATATAAGGAATGGGACAAAGCCTTTAGTCAGGGTTCACAACTTATTCAACATCATTCTTTATATATGTAGTAATGTGGGAAGGCCTTCAGATACTGTCATCTTCCTCAACCGTAAGGAATTCATGCTACAGAAAATTCCTATAAATAAGTAAAGATTTCACTGTTTTTTTTTCCCCTTATGGAACATCAAATAATTTATGGTTATGTACAAACTTTGTCCAGTGTGGAAATGTTTATTTGTTCAACTCGTTACATTTATCAGAGACTCACATCATCACATTCACCACTAAAGACCATATTAAAATGGTAACGTAGAAAAGTCTCCCAGGGCGCCTGGGTGGCTCAGTGGGTTAAAGCCTTTGCCTTCGGCTCAGGTCATGATCCCAGTGTCCTGGGATCGAGCCCCACATCGGCTCTCTGCTCAGCGGTGAGCCTGCTTCCTCCTCTCTCAATGCCTGCCTCTCTGCCTACTTGTGATCTCTATCAAATAAATAAATAAAAATCTTAAAAAAAAAAAAAAGAAAAGTCTCCCAATACTACATATCAATTATTATTCTTTGGAAAATCCATGCTGGCAAGCAACCATGTAAGTGGAGAAATTTTAGAAACCTATTACCTTAAGCTACATAAAAGGACGCATACAAGAAAGTAACCCTTTAAATGCCATATATGTGGGAATTTCTTTAGGTATAAAGCTCTTTTGTTTATTTACTTTTGGAGATTCTATTTATTTGACAGATAGAGAGAGAACACAAGCAGGGGAAGTGCCAGGGAGAGGGAGAAGCAGAGCCCTGCTGCCGATCGGGTGCCCAGTGCAGGGCTCCATCTCGGGGCCTTGGGGACCATGACCCCAGTGGAAGGCAGATGCTTAACTGAGCCACCCAGGCGCCCCTAATTGTGAATAATTACGTGTGAAAGAGATTTCTAATACATTAACATTACTCCTTCCAAGTGTCATATTTTTATATTAACATACACTTTGACATGCTTACAAACAGTATACTAATTTAGTATTTTTCAGCTTATTCAATATTGTAATGTTGGTATATAGTCCTTCCCTATAATTTGAGATGCTAATGTGTATCATGCTATCTCATTGTGGTTTTATTTAAGATTTTATTTATTCATTTGACACAGAGAGATCACAAGCAGGCAGAGAGGCAGGCAGAGAGAGAAGAGGAAGCAGGCTCCTCGCTGAGCAGAGAGCCCGATGTGGGGCTCGATCCTAGGACCCTGGGATCATGACCTGAGCTGAAGGCAGAGGCTTAACCCACTGAACCACTCAGGCACCCCTCATTGTAGTTTTTTTTTTTTTTTTTTTTTATTTATTTATTTGATAGATCACAAGCAGGCAGAGAGGCAGGCAGAGAGAGAGGAGGAAGCAGGCTCCCTGCTGAGCAGAGAGTCCGATGCGGGGCTCGATCCCAGGACTCCGAGATCATGACCTGAGCCGAAGGCAGCGGCTTAACCCACTGAGCCACCCAGGCGCCCCCCCCTCATTGTAGTTTTAATCTGCATTTCCTTAATGACTAATGATATTGAGCATGTTTTTATGTGACCATCTGCCATTACTTTATCTTTAGTGAAGTATCCGCCCAAATCTGTTCCCCACTTATAAATTGGTTTGTCTGCCTTCTTTTGAGTCGACTGTTCTGTATCTGTTCCAGATACGAATACCTATGTGCATATGTGGTATGTAAATAATTTTCTCTAGGCTGTTGTCTTTTCATTATCTTAGTTGTGTTTTTTGAGGGGGTAGAAATTCTTAATTTTTTAAAGTAGGCTCCGCACTGGGTGTGGAGTCTAACATGGGGCCTGAACCTATGACCCTGAGATCACGACCAGATGAGATCAACAGTCAGACATCCAGCTGAGCCACTAAGACACCCCAGAAATTCTTAATTTTTATGAGGTTATATTTATCATTTTTATATTTTATGGTGAAATAGCAAAGAAATCGTTGCCTAATCTAAGGTCACAAATACTTTTTCCTGAAAGTTTTGTAGTTTTAGGTTTTACATTTAGCTCTATTTAGGAGTTAATTTTTGTATATGGTACAAAGTGGCATGGATCAAAGTTGTTACTTATATATACATATCCAATTGTTCCAGGACAAATTGAAAAAACACTTTTCACTCTCTACTGAATTGACTTTGCCTTTTTCCCCTCAAATCAATTGACAATGTATGTACCAGTTTATTTCTGGACTCTAGTCTGTCTCATTAACCTCTTTTTCTTTCTTTATGCCAGTATTTGTCTTGATTACTATAGCTTTTGCATTTCCCTGTGAATTGTGGAATCAGCTTGTTGAATTCTATTTAAAAGCCTACAGGAATTTTGAATGAGATGGTGCTGAACACATAAATGAAATTTGGTGAGAAGTAATAATATTGAGATTATTAATAATATTAATAATATTGAGATTTCCAAGGGATGAATGTAACATAGCTATTTCTTCAATATTTCTCTCAACTGAATTTTGTAGCTCTGAGTGTACAGATTATTTAAATATATCCTATTTTTGGTGCTATTGTAAGTGGTATTTTAATTTCAATTTCTAATTTTTTAATGATAGCATATAGAAATGTGACTGGTCTTTTTTTTTTTTTTTTAAAGATTTTACTTATTTATTTGACAGACAGAGGTCACAAGTAGGCAGAGAGGCAGGCAGAGAGAGGGAGGGGGAAGCAGGCTCCCCGCTAAGGAGAGAGCCCGATGCGGGGCTCGATCCCAGGACCCTGAGACCATGGCGTGAGCCAAAGGCCCCCCAGGTGCCCCAACACAGCCATATTTTAATAAGGATAGAGGCCATTATAAAATGAGAAAAGTCCTTGGTATCCGGTAGATGGGATAAAGACAGCCACTCACATTTCATGGAAAATCAGAGCCTCACTAAAGATTCCCAGCAAAACAAGAAGACACATCCAAGATCAGATGCTGAATTAAGGGTTGGATGCATTTACCCACCCAAACCAAATTCTGGTAATTCTCCAACATCACAGTAATGTACAAATCTCTTTGAGCAGGGTTCAGTGATCTCCATTCCTCCTTGGAGAAGCCAATGACCACATCTTTGAATGTCACTGATCCCTGAAATGACAAACACTTCCTTAAAAGAGTCTAATTGAATAATAGGAAGTTGGGAAGCATGAAAAGGAGCTGATCAGAAATCTGTCTCTCTTAAGAGCAGCTTAGCTTTATCACTAAAGGGCAATACTGTGACATACTATTTGTTCATTACAATTTGGGTGCAGAAAAATATTTAATGGGGCGCCTGGGTGGCTCAGTGGTTTAAAGCCTCTGCCTTCGGCTCAGGTCATGATCCCAGAGTCCTGGGATTGAGCCTCCACATCGGGCTCTCTGCTCAGCGGGGAGCCTGCTTCCCTCTCTCTGCCTTCCTCTCTGCCTTATTGTGATCTCTGTCAAATAATTTTTTTTAAACCTAAAAAAAAAATTAATGGTAAGGGAAAAGTTCAAGATAAACAGGGTGATTAAAAAGAACTGAATACCTATCACAATGGTTTCTAGAATCCTACATATGCATATGAGCACACCCAGACTCTGCTGAAAGCCACTCATAATCAATTCTACTTTAGGCAATCTAAAGCAGGTTAAGTTTAGTGGATCTCTAGGAAGACTACCAGGCTAATTCACTCTTTTTGCCAAAACGAAATGCAGTTCCCCTTTCCTAGAATCTGGGTTGGGCCTACAACTTGCTTTCATCAAGAGAACGTGACAGGGCTGCCTGGGTGGCTCAGTGGGTTAGGCCTCTGCCTTCAGCTCAGGTCCTGATCTCAGGGTTCTGGGATCGGGTCCCACATCAGGCTCTCTGCTAGGCAGGGAGCCTGCCTCCTCATCTCTCTCTCTCTCTACTTGTGATCTCTCTCTCTGTCAAATAAATAAAGTCTTAAAAAAAAAAAAAAAAAAAGAGAACGTGACAGAAGTGACGCGGTGCCAGCTCCAGGTCAGAAACTAAGAAGGCTGTGTTATCCTCAGGGAAGCTCGGGGGAGGAGTCCAGCCATCCTGCTGGAAAGGCTTTAAGAGACCAAGTGAAGAGGGACAGGGTCTGAGAGTACATGAAACAATGCTGAGGAACCCACTGGCAGCGAAAACAGAGGCCTAACCACGGGACTTCCAGTCAGGTTTCAGGCTCTGAACGAAGAGGCCACCTTTGGTGTCCAAGCCAGCAGGTACCGAATAACAGGTAAATCGTTCCTATCCCGCCCAGTTTGAACTCCTCACCCCCAGAAACAGGACATAATAAAGTGGTCCTCGCCCACTCCATTTTGGGTAGACTTTGTTATGTAGCCACAAACGTTAAAGACATTTAAAAAGAAAACCTCTGGCCCCAAATGGTGTCACTGAGGCCACGTCTCCAAATCGGGGCCAGACTAACTAACCCCAGTGCACTTTCACCCTCTCCCAGAAATGCAGTCTTAACCTGCCAGGCAGGAACCTCCAGGTCACCGCAACGGTCATCCGTCACACGGGTCCTCTATCCCCCAAAGGAAGAGGTGGCCCACCTAGTTAGGATCCCCGCCCTTCCTCCGAGGGAAGATGGCCTTGCCCGGAACAACCCTTTTCTTTTGCTAATAACCCTCTCGGCCCACCCGCTTCCGATAAAGTCCTTCTACGTGGCCCTCCTCGGTGCTCCGGGTACTCGCTCGTCCGCTGCCAGGTGCACGCATCGCTTCACCAAGGCGATCGGACCTTCGGTTTACTCAGTTTTGTTCCCTGGCAGCGCCTCCGACACGGGCGCAGACGCGCCGCCTCATCTGCCTCCGCCCGAGCCTGCCACCAGTTCGGTTCCATCCCCAGCTGCTCACGGACAACGAGTAGGAGGGCTGGGGATCAGCTGGTCTTCCTTCACCAAACACCAGACTCAGAGGTGCCAGTCACCTGCCCCTGGCCGCACGGTCCTCCCCACGGAGCCCTCCACGGCACCATGACTTGCAGCCGTATCACAGGTCAACACTTAGGAAATTTTACGGTACTGGACATGGAATGAGCGGATCTGAGCGCGGGCCGCCCCGCCCAAGCCCCATACGCGTCCTGGCAACAAGCGGCGTGGTGACGACCACCCCCAAGGCGCGAGAGGAGGCCAAGCACCCGCCCAAGGTCTCCGAAGTTCGGCATCGACCCGAAGGTCCGCTTCACAGCCCGGCCTCGCCCACCGGCCGCGGTGGCTTCTGGGAGTCCGCGCCGCTGCGGTGTGCGCATGCGTGCCTCCGCCTCCGTGGTCTCGGAGTCCCGAACGTCCCGCCGTCCTGCCCAGCCAGAGGCAGACCTTCAGTATTGAGGGGCGAATGTAGAACCGGGAATGCCTGGGCTAGGAACGAACCAGAAGCCCTTATCCAAAAAAGCGTGGTCTCTTTTCTCCCGGTCTCGGGACTGGCATGGGTGTGGGGAAGTTTTTGCGGATGAGGATGCGCATGCGTACGGGCTACTGCAGAGGCGGGGCCTTAGCTCCCTGTGTCTCTGGTGGGAGCGTTGGGAGGGAACGCTGTCGGGAGTATTGGAACACGCATGCGTGCGGGCGGGCGTGCGCGGGGGTGGAAGGAGGTTTGCTGCGCAGGCGCGCGGAGTCCCACGCCGCCGCTCTCCGGAGTGGTAGAGGCGTTCTCAAGCGGCAGGTAGGGGCTTCCGCGCGGTGCGGAGCAGACGCTCTCGGGGCGCGTCGGGGGGCGCGGGTACTGGTGGTCGCTGCGGGCCGGGGCCGGGGGTCAGCGTCGGAGTGTGGGCGGCCTCCGTGGGGCCCTGGAGGCGCCCAGGTGGGGGCTGCACGCACCGCTGTTGGAGCTCCGCGGAGGCTGTGTGACGGGCTCGTCGTCCGTCTGTCCGGGCCCCGGCTCGCTCCCACGCGAGACCGGACGCGGCTTCTCGAACAGTGGACAGCGTCGGACGGTTCGGTGCTGGGAATGGTGCCCCGCCCCGCCCAAACAGGCGGGGGCCTGGCTGCCCTGGAGTGGTTGCCCCCCGCGCCCCGAGATCCGCGTTTTCAGAACCAGCCGCGGCCCTCAAGCCTGTCGGATGAGGAGGACGAAGTGTGTTTTGTCGCAGTTGTGCTGGCTGGAGAGGACGCCGCGGGCTCGCTCCGTGCGGTAGTACGGCGGTCACTGCGCCAAACGCGCGCTGGGCAGGCGCCGGGCGCAGTGGAGCGTGCGCCTCGACAGCTGGGCCACGGGCGACGCGTCGCGCTTGCAGCCGCTGGGTCCGCGCTCCGCCAGGTGCCGCCCCAGCGCCCTTTCGCGAGCTGGGTCGCGGGCCTGCGCCCAAATCAGGTCGCTCCTGCTGCTCTTCCTGACCTTCATGGGCCGACCCTACCAAAGCCTCTCAGTCACTGGGGTGTGGGTAATTCCGTGTGGCCGTGCCTGCCTGTCCCCAAGGATAGACGTTTGTCCTTTTAAAAACGCTTTATTGGAATCTGTACAAACTGCAAGTGTATGTCACAAGATGCCATTGTCAAGGAAGCAAATTTAATGTTTTGACTTATTACTTGCCCAGTGTTAACCTAAAAATTAAAAATCAGTTATTTTACAGGCAAAAGATAATGTTTTTCTCAGGAATAGCAAATACTCGCAGTTAGGGATGTGCCAACCAGGGTAAAATCACAGGCAAGCCCAGAGAACAAAGGCGAGGAAGGGAAAAGAAAGAACACTCCTGTATACAGGAGACGGGAGAGTCGGGAAGTTTGTTGGAAACAGAATGTCCGTGGGAATAACCTTGGAGTTGGGAGGGTAGTGGCTTCTCGGGGCTGGGCCGTTACCGGGGGGAACCGTCCCTCCACGTGCTGGGATAGGAAAGTAGTCTCAAAGTGCAAGGTCCCTCGTCACCTGTTAGTCTGCAGTTGACAGGAGTGGTGGGACCTGAGAACTACTGCTGCTGGCTTCCCGCCATGTTCGTGAGGTTTCCTTTTATTGATTTTCACACTAAAAAAACTGAAAACTCTTACTTAGTTCTCAAATTCTTTCATTAGCAGTATCTCAAGTGCATATGGTACGATGTCTGTTTCTTACACTTGGTTCAGAAAGTTCTGCAGAAGAGTGATGACCTTAGGAAAACTACCATTGCCCTACAGGTCCTCTTTCTCCATTATTTGCCTCACCCGATGATTTTTTTTTTCTTTTTTTTCCAAGCCCAGAAACTCTCCAGCAGTTCATACTCTTAGGTGATGTCTAGCTTTACTGGTGGACTGCGGGTAGGAAGCCTGTTGGCATTTACACCCCAAGTGTCCATTGCCCTTCTTAAGCATTCATTATACCTTCAGAAATGTTTGTTCAGCAAATCAAGTTGATACCTTACCTGTTAATTGGAAATACTCTGTGTACTTAATTTCTGTAAGGAAGGTTGCTGTGAGAAACTTCTTCATATCTGGCTGAATCACTTTTTCATTCATACCCTTTTTACTTTCATGGTTCCACTTCTCTAAAAAATAGAGGATAGGAGCAAAGGACAAAAAGATGTGAAGATAAGAGGTAGGAAAGAATTGAAATGGTCAAACAAAAGACAAGATGAAAATGACCTTATCCCAGTGAACCTGAAGTCATTTCCTTGCAGTGTAAGTTCAGTGACCCCAGGTGGGAGTGGTACCACAGCTTGGAGTTCCCACCACATCTGGGAGACTCTAGGGATCTACTTTTTCCTTTACCGCATGGTCTTCAGTTCAAACTTCGTATTCCTCCTGTGTCCTGTAATGACTAGAGCACCATGGGATTGAATTTGATGCTGGGAGCAGCATTTTTTGAAAGATTTTGATAAACTGGGTGTATACTTAGTGGGAGGCCAGAATGGTGGGGAGTCTGGAAATTATGTCTCATGAGAAGGGGTAGAAAAATCTCTATGTGTTTGCCTGGGGAGAAGATAGTTGCAGAGATATGTGAAAGTATGTTTCTGGTAAAAAGGAATTTAAATTACTATTTTCATCTATGAGCTCTAGAAATAGAACCAGGTAGAAATAATAGAGTAGCAAATTCTGACTAAAATATTTTTTTTTAGGGGTGCCAGGGTGGCTCAGTTGGTTGATTGTCTGCCTTCAGCTCAGGTCGTGATCTCACTGCTCATGATTGTGCTCTCTTGAATTCTCCAACAAATAAATAAAATCTTAAAAAAATAAAATATTTTAAAAAATTAATTAAAATTTTAAAATTGAAGTATAGGTGACACACAGTATTATGATGAAACAACTCTGTAACATTCAAGATAATAGGTAGTTACCGTCTGTTCATTATGCCAAGTTGTTATGATTAACTATATTCTCTATGCTGTACTTTTTTCATAGCTAACTAAAGTGCTTTTAACAAATGGCAATCACAAAATTGAATAATCTTACCAATGAGGTTATTACATAGGTTATTATGATGATGATTACTTTGCTTTTTGACATATCTTCAAATTTTTAAAAAGGTTATAATAAAAGTAAAAAGAATTCCCCATCCTCTTTTTCTAATTCCTCAAATGCTAACCTTTTACTGCCTTCCCTTTATCCGTATATTTCTCTCTATATATATTTCTTTGAAATATATATTATATATGATGTATATATAATATATATATTTGTTATATATGAAATTTGTTACATATGAAACATATGTTATATTTGAAAGTAAGTTGCTGACGTGATGCTCCTTAACCTAAATATTCAGTGTGGATTCCTTACATAACTACAGTGAAATTATCAAAATCAGTTAATTCACACTGATGCAGGGGCGCCTGGGTGTCTCATTCAGTTAAGCATCTGCCTTTAGCTCAGGTCATGATCCCAGGGTCCTGGGATCGAGCCCCACATCGGGCTCTCTGCTCAGTGGGGAGCCTGCTTCCCTTCCTCTCTCTCTGCCTGCCTCTCTGCCTACTTGTGATCTCTGTCAAATAAATAAATAAATCTTTAAAAAAAATTCACAGTGCTATAATTCTGTCATTTAATCCTAGGTTGATTATCCTTGTGATGTCTTTTATAGCAAAAGAAAATTGAGTGTCGTACATTGCATTAAAGTGTCATGTCTCTTTAGTCTCCTTTCACCTGACTGACATTTCCTCAGTCTTTGTGTTTCATGACATCCCTCTTTTAAAAATGTTGTTATGGGGCACCTGGGTGGCTCAGTGGGTTAAAGCCTCTGCCTTCGGCTCAGGTCATGATCCCAGGGTCCTGGGATCGAGCCCCGCATCGGGCTCTCTGCTCAGCAGGGAGCCTGCTTCCTTTCCTCTCTCTCTCTCTCTCTCTCTCTCTCTCTGCCTGCCTCTCTGCCTATTTGTGATCTCTGTCAAATAAAAAAAAATCTAAAAAATAAAATAAAAATGTTGTTATGATGGGGCACCTGGGTGGCTCAGTCAGTTGGGTGTCCAACTCTTAATTTTGGCTCTAGTCATGATCTCAGGGTTGTGGAATCAAGCCCTGCCAGCACACTTTGCGCTCAGCATGGAGTCTGCTTCATCCTCTCCCTCTGCTTCTCCTCTCCCTTGCTCATTTCTCTCTCTCTCTCAAATACATAAATAAGTTATTAGGAAATAATTTTGAACTTAGAGAAGAGTTGTAAAAATGGTACAAAACTCCCACAATCCCTTTATCCAGCTGCACCTGAAGTTAACATCTTGCATAACCATCATGAACACATTAAGTTAATATTGATAAAAAACTAATCATTCATCTATTGACCTTATTCTAATTTAGCCAGTTTCCCCACTCCTGTACTTTTTGTTGTTGTTCTGGGATCCAATCCACATTACATTTAGTTGGCATGTCTCCCAAGTCTCCATTTGATGATGGTGCCTTAGGTCTTTGTCTTTCATGACCTTGACACTCTGGAGTCTAGGTCAGTTATTTTGTAGGAGGACCTTTAACTTCGGTAGGTCTGATGTTTTCTCATGATTAGATTGAGGTTATTCATTTTGGAAATGAATACCACAGAAGTCACGTGCCCTCCTAAGTACATCGTAGCTGTCAGGCAGTACCTGATGTCAACTGGGAATGCTTGCTTTGATAACGTGATTCAGGTGATATCTGACAGGTTTCTCCATTGTGAAGCTACTATTTTAGTCCCTGTAATTAACAAGTATCTTGAGAGGAAGTACTCATAATTACTTGTTTTGCTCAAGCTGTCCCTGGTTTTGCTATGGGGAGCACCCTCTATTTGGTTCCTGTGTGTTTTAGACATGCCCCATTATTTTATGAGCATTTCCTTTGTAGCACAACGAGATGATACAGGCACATTTTGCACTTTGCCTATCTAGCCCTGGAGTCTATATCTCCATGGTATCCTGGGGTTTGTTTTCTTCCCTTCCCTTCCCTTCCTTCCCTCTACCCTTCCCTTTCCCTCCTCCTTTCCTCTCCCTTCCCTCCCCCTGCCCATTCCTTTTCCTTCTCCTTCCTTCTTTCCTAGAGACTGGTACTTAGAAACCAAGGAGTGGGGCTGAGTAGGGCCGAGTGTGTTTATTACTGCTTGGACGTTATTGTTTCTAGCCCTGATTAGGGGACAGATGGGATATCCTAACATACAGCCTACTATATACGTTCCTATGCACATCTTTTTTTTTTTTTTTTAGATTTGCTGTTTGGTCTCATTTATTTGTTACTTTTAGAAAATCTCATTATTGACAGGTCTTAGAGGTAGAAGCTCTCAAGAGGACAGCCTCTGCCTCTTGGCAGTTCGTTCCTAGTGTTTTTCTTTGGCCTCTTTCATTCTTTTGGCCAAAGTTTAGCATATTCTCCAGCACCTTCCTTTTTTCCTCAGTATGCTGTTTCTTCAGAGCGACGCACCAACATTTGCGTTGCAGGACACATGGAGTATCAAGACAATCTTGGGTGCTTTGATTCGAGGTCTCTTACTTTCTTAATTTAGGGGCTTTCTCAAAACATGCTGGTGAATGTCCTCTTTAGAGAGATCGAGAAGTTTGCAGATTCTAGTAGTTCTCTGAGGCCTCAGGTGATGAGGCATGGTAATGTCAGTGAGTCCAGGAGGGTCCCTTCTTTCTACTAAGTGGAGAACACCCTTATTGACGTCCACAGTGCAACCCTGAACAGATTTGTTCTTTCTTTCTCCAGTCCTGCTTGGTCTGTAGTGGAAATGCCCCTTTGATGGCCAGTGGGTACGGCCGAGGGTCAAGACCCCTGCTTCATGGCGAAGCCTTGTCATTCCCAACAGAGATTTGGATCACGTAACCCTTCCATTCTTCACCCAGAGCCTCAGCAGCAACTTCTGTGGCCATACAGTCCCCCGGAGAGCTGTGACGCGCGCATTCGTCATCTGCTTCGGTCAGGCTCTGGCAGACGCAGCCAGCAGCCGGGAAGGAGAGGCTCCGCTCCATCCCGAAGCAGCAACCACCCGTGCCTCTGTTCACAACCTGTCTACGTTGTTTAAAACCAGTGCACGCTCGGATAACATCACAGCACAGTAGCGTGGAGTTTCTTCTGTATTTCTGTTTTTCTGTCCTTAAAACTTGGTTCCGTGGTAGGAGGAAACCTGACTCCGGTACCCACGGTATGTTACTTGTTACCTGCTTTGTCCCAGCCTTGCCTGTTGGCACGGACTATCGGGATTGCTAACAGAATCATCTGGGGAGCATGGAGCCTTCTTTCTGCCTTTAGCTGAGGACATACAGGCCAAATACAGAGTTCACGTCTTCAGTAGCTGACTTACCATTGTGATGGGTTGGTCTTCCTGCCCAAGAAAAAGGGGAATCCTTGCGTTGTTGAAATCTCCTTTGTGTCTTTCAGGCATATTTGAAAGATGGTTGTGTAGGTTTTTGTCATACAGTTTTTGTTAAACTTCTAAGTATTTTATCTTTGTTGACCCTAGCACTAGGGGTTTTCCCTCCCATTATGTCCTCTCCTTACTGTCTGAGTTTACCTGGGATATTTATTTCTCTATCCTAATTGTCCACATTGCTACTTCACTGGAAACTTTTTGTTTTGCTTCGTTTTCATTAGTTCTCATCGTCCTGTCCAGGTCCGTTTCACGGAGGAGAATCGATGCCAGGCAGCTCTCCCGTGCTTCTTAATCATGCTGGGAAGTCTTGTGACCATGCGGGTTTTTCAGAACAAAGCATTCATAAGCCAGTGATGTGAGAAGCTGCGGAGTAGCCCTGGGCTCTCTTATCCCTCCCTTCTCTTTCTCCAGCTGGCGTCTCAGGATCCAGCCCTTCTCAGGGAGAGACATTTAGACAAAGAGGAATGGCTGCTTCAGCCCCAGCTGAGCATCAAGGTAATACACGCAAAGCTCTCCGAACAGTAAGTGTTGTTCGATCATCATTACCAGGGGCCATTTGGAGGAGTGGATGTTGGAGACATCGCAACAGGATCTCTCACACCTTTAAGAACCGGTAATGCTCTTATGAAGGTGTGTGGCTGGACATGCTTCTCTGGTTTGATGTTTTACAGGGGGGGAATGGATACAAGTCTAGGCAGCAGAGTTTAGCCTTTTGTTTTGTTTTATTTTTTGGTTCCCTTGTCCTCAGCTCTGCATCCACAGGACTCCGGTCTTCAAGAGAGGGGCTCCATGAAGGGGAAGGTAACCACTGGACTTCTAAAAGGCACATCACTGGTGAGTTAGGATTTCATTTTTCCTTTCCTGTGGTGAGACTGTTGTCAGTATGTGTGAACTTGAGTCCAACTGACTTGTCCTCAGGATTGCAGATGGGGCTAAAACACAGCTATGCGCCATGAAAGAGGTAGAGTTAGCAAAGTGGCTGGGAAATGAGAAGAATAAAGTCATTACTGAAATGGAGAGCCTTGTGAATAGTGCAGATTTTTAGGTGCCCCAAACTTTAATTCCATGTCCAAGGGCAAATTTTAAAAAGAAGTGAGATTTTCCCTTGTTTCCGTACTAGTTGGAGAACAGCTTTTCTATTTCACACATACAGATTTAGGGAAGTCTGTTTCCCAGTATTCTAGAAAATTGTGAAATACTCTTACAAAAGGAGAAATCCAAACTCCTATAACCAGTTTTAACATATTGGTGGAAAATATAGTATACTTATTTCTATCCAAAGAGCTGGTTTTTACTCTCTAGACGTATGTACGTATACTTGTCCAAAAAAGATCTGGATCCTGTCGGACACGCCACAACACCCACACGTGCAAGTCTTTCCGCCAAGATCTAGCCCTTTTCTCCAAGACCTTGTGAGTAAGAAAGTGTTTGGAATTTCAGCGATCAGTAACGTTCCAAGATGTGGCCATCAACTTTTCCCAAGAAGAATGGCGATTCCTGAACCCTGCTCAGAGAAAATTGTACACGGCGGTGATGTCGGAGAATTATCAGAACCTGGTCTGGCTGGGTAAGTGCATCGAGCCTTGAACTCAGCGTCTGGTCTCTGGTGGATCTTCTTCCTTCCAGTAGAATTCTCTGGGGGAACTACTGTGGTCTTTGCTTTATTTTTTTGTTCCATGTCCCATAAAGAGCAGTGAGAAGTGGGCAACTCTCTCGTTCTCATCTTTCAGGAAACCTTTAAACTTTGCTTGGCCGTTTTCATAAGGGCTTTTCTTCCTGAGGGCTTGTGGTAGCGGGGCTCAATTCTCAGGTAATAATGGCATGGCCGTTTGCTGTCTCTTTTTCTTTGCCCAGGCATTTCTGTCTCTAAGCCTGATGTAGTTTTCCTACTGTAGCAAGGGAAACAGGTGTGGGGGATGAGAAGCAAGGAGGCAAGATCTCCATGAGCAGATGAGTCGGGAACCAAGCAGGGGGAGGCAACACATGCATAAGGCCTGGCTGCTCTGCCAGCAACCTTGAGGTGTTTGGACACCTCCCTTCAGAGGGCCCTTTAGTTCAGCTCCAGAGTGGATCTGGCTTTCATCTGTCTTTTAAAATAATTCCTTCCAGCCTCCAGATGGAAGTGAGTTTCCCCTCGCTCCCGCAGTTAATGATCCACTTCCTGTCTTCGCTCTCCAGGTGATTCCTCACTGGCTCATCTTCCTGCTTTTTTTCTTTTCATTCATATGGCTGTTCTTTTGAAAACATTCGTCAGGGCTTCTGTTTTCTTTTTTTTCTTTTTTTTTTTTTAAGATTTTATTTATTTATTTGACAGAAAGATCACAGGTAGGCAGAGAGGCAGGCAGAGAGAGAGGGGGAAGCAGGCTCCCTGCTGAGCAGAGAGCCTGATGCAGGGCTCGATCCCAGGACCCTGAGATCATGACCTGAGCCGAAAGCAGAGGCTTAACCCACTGAGCCACCCAGGCACCCTAGGGCTTCTGTTTTCTTTATGCAAAAAATACTCATTCTGTCCTCTAAGTAACTGGATAAATGTATCCATCCAAGAGCTATTTGGTGAACATGGGGCGCCTGGGTGGCTCAGTGGGTTAAGCCTCTGCCTTCAGCTCAGGTCATGATCTCAGGGTCCTGGGATCAAGCCCCACATCGGGCTCTCTGCTCAGCAGGGAGTCTGCTTCCCCCTCTCTCTGCTTACTTGTGACCTCTCTCTCTCTGTCAAATAAATAAAATCTTTAAAGAAATTTAAAAAAAAGCTATTCCATGAATAAACATATTCGATCTTTAATTATGGCCAAGAGTGGGGGTTTTCTCTAAGAGAGTATAGCCCAACCAAGGAATTTACTATTTAATAAAGGGAATTACAAGATGTTCTTAAACGCCTTGGCAAAGTAGGAGGCAAGGTTAGAGAATTTTTTTTTAAGATTTTATTTATTTGAGAGAGAGAGACACACACACAGAGAGGGAACACAAGCAAGGGGAGTGGGAGAGGGAGGAGCAGGGACCCCAATGCGGAGCTCAATCCCAGGATCCCGGGATCATGACCTGAGCCAAAGGCAGACACTTAACAACCGAGTCACCCAGGTGCCCCAAGGTTAGAGAATGTTAAACAGGATGATGACTGTACAGGCTTTGGAGTGGCCAAGGGTTCACATGTCACTAGTAGATGGTCTGGGGGATCTGGCCACTTAACCTGTGTGGCTTCCCTGTACCCTCTAGACCTGTTCTTACCCAATCCCGAATGCACCTCTTACATCTCATGGAAGATGCTGCTGGTCTACCCACCTGCGAGCTGGTGATGTGGACACTGCCTGGTTAGTGTTGGCAGCTTTGGCCCACGTAAACATAAGCATTTGATGTCTTCCTTAGTCTGTTTGAGCTGCTTTAACAGAAATGCCACAGATTGAGCAAGCACTTGCTTCTCTCTTGTTTTTAAAAGACTTATTTATTTATTTTAGAGAAAGAGAGAGCGTGCCCAAGTGTGGTGGGAAGGGGCAGTGGGAGAGGGAGAGAGATTCTTTTTTTGTTTTTTTTTTTTTTTTTTTTTTTTTTTTAAAGATTTTATTTATTTGTCAGAGAGAGAGAGGGAGAGAGAGCAAGCACAGGCAGACAGAATGGCAGGCAGAGGCAGAGGGAGAAGCAGGCTCCCCGCCGAGCAAGGAGCCCGATGCGGGACTCGATCCCAAGACGCTGGGATCATGACCTGAGCCGAAGGCAGCTGCTTAACCAACTGAGCCACCCAGGCGTCCCTCTTTTTTTGTTTTTTTTTTAAGAGTTTATTGTATTTATTTATTTGACAGACGGAGATCACAAGTAGGCAGAGAGGCAGGCAGAGAGGCGGCAGGGGAAGCAGGCTCCCCGCTGAGCAGAAAGCCCGATGCGGGGCTCTATCCCAGGACCCTGGGATCACGACCTGAGCTGAAGGCAGAGGCTTTAACCCGCTGAGCCACCCAGGCGCCCCACGGAGAGAGATTCTTAAGCAGACTCTCCTCTAAGCAAAGAGCCTGATGTGGGGCTCAGTTTCATGATGCTGAGATCACGACCTGAGCCAAAACCAAGAGTCTGATGCTTAACTAACTGTGCTACCCAGATACCTCAACGAGCATTTGCTTCTCATAGTTCTGGAGGCTGGGAAGTGGACGATCAAGGCACTGGTAGATTCATTGTTGGGTGAGGTCCTGCCTCCTAGTTCACAGACATCCATCTTCTGACTGTGTCCTCACGTGAAGGAAAGGGAGAGGGAACTCTCTGGAGTCTTTTACAAGGGCACTGATCTCATTCATGAGGGATCCACCCTGATGACCTGATCACCTCCCGAAGGCCCACCTCCAAATACTGCCCCACTGAGAATTAGGATTTCAACATCCGAATTTGGGGCGGGGGGCACCTGGGTGGCTCAGTCAGTGAAGCGTCTGCCTTTGGCTCAGGTCATGATCCCAGATCCTGAGATCAAGGCCCGAGTCAGGCTCCCTCTCCCTCTGCACAGGATCCCTAAAATCTTCTCTTCGTGCCAGATCCCTGAGTCTTCATACAGTTTGTCTGCCGCCTCCTGGAGCACATGAGTCTTACCAGGTCACCTGGATCACTTGCCACTTTGTGGTGTTCATTTCTTGTGAACGTGATGTCATCAATATAGTGGACCAGTGCGGTGTTCTACACAGTGATCGGACAGTCCAGAGTCTTCAGATCATGCTGTTAGAGAGCAGGAGAATTGACGTCATTGCTGGGCCAAGACCCTTGGGTCAGTCTGCTTGGGCTGCCATAATAAAGCCTCCTAGACTGGATGGTGTAAATACAGAAATTTATTACCTCGGGCTGGAAGTCTGAGATCAAGGTGTCAGCAGGGTTGGATTCTGTTAAGGTCTCTCTCCTTGGTTTGTAGTTGGCCATCCCCTTCCTGTGTCTTCCCGTGGTCTTTCCTCTATGTGTGTCAGTGTTGTAATCTCTTCTTTTTTTTTTTTTTTTTGGTAAATATTTTATTTATTTATTTGACAGACAGAAATCACAAGTAGGCAGAGAGGCAGGCAGAGGGAGAGGGGGAAGCAGGCTCCCTGCCGAGCAGAGAGCCCAATTCGGGGCTCGATCCCAGGACCCTGAGATCATGACCTGAGCCAAAGGCAGAGGCTTTAACCCACTGAGCCACCCAGGTGCCCCTGTAATCTCTTTTTAATAAGAATACCAGTCATGGGGCACCTGGTGGCTCGGTGGGTTAAAGCCTCTGCCTTCAGCTCAGGTCATGATCCTGAGGTCCCTAGATCAAGTCCTGAATTGGGCTCCCTGCTCAACAGGGAGTCTGCTTCTCCATCTCCCTCTACCCCTCCCACTGCTCCTGCTCTTTCTCTTTCACTCTCTCTCAAAAAGTAAAAAATCTTAAGAAAAAAAAAAAAAAGTCCTACCTCCAGGGATGCCTGCGTGGCCCAGTGGGTTAAGCCTCTGCCTTCAGCTCAGGTCGTGATTCTAGGGTCCTGGGATCGAGCCCCACATCGGGCTCCCTGTTCAGCGGGGAGCCTACTTCTCCCTCTCCCTCTTCCTGCTGCTCTGCCTACTTGTGGTCTCTCTCTATCTCTCTAATAAAGAAATAAAATCTTAAAAAGTCCTACCTCCAAATATCTGCGTATCTCTGAAATTTTGTATCAGTCATTATCTGTACCGCTTGGATATGTACTTTCTTTTTTTTAATATTCTAAGTTTTTTAAAAATTAACATATAATGTATTATTTGCCCCAGGGTACAGGTCTGTGAATCATCAGTCTTACAAAATTCATAGCATTCACATAGTACGTACCCTCTGTAATGTCCATAACCCGGCCACCCTGTCCCTACCCCCCCACCCCCCAGTAACCCTCAGTTAATTTCATGAGATTAAGAGTCTATTATGTTTTGTTTCCCTCCCAATCCTATCTTGTTTCACTTTTTCTCTCCCTACCCACCACGACCTCCTGCCCTGCCTCTCAAATTGCTCATGGTTATGCACTTTCTTGTGTCATCGGTGTTTCGTTGTTGAAATGATTGGATTGGGTGAGTGATGGCTAGTTAGAGCATGTGACAACAAAAACCTTCTAAACTTAGAAAAATGGATTTATTTTATTTGTTAAGTATTCAGTGACATGCTGTAAAAAGAAAAAATTCATTATCTCCTTGTGTTTTCATTCTCGCTATCCTAGAGGACCAATGGTAATAATATAGTAGGTGTACCTTCACATTTTTATCCATGCTAACACACAACACACACACACACACACACACACACACACACCCCTCAGGGAGGATCTTATTATTTCTTGCTCTTACAGAATAGATCTCTTTCTACACTTGTTACTCTTCGACTTGGTCGTTTCAGTCAGCTTTATCTCTTCCAGTCAATATAGCCGAAACTCATTATTTTTAATAGTTTCATAAATGAGCCAGACTATTTGGACATAATGTCAACTCAAATAGACACTTTTAATGGTTGTTTCCAGCTTTTTGCCAAATAGTATGACAGTCAACATCCTTGTCCATCTATATCTTTAAATACTAGAGTCTTTAAGCCGAGATTGTCAACAGTGGGAGTGTGTATGTTTACTTATATTAATATACCTATATGTTCCTTTTCAGAGAGTGAATCAGTGTGGGAGCACAAGGAATTATCTCTCAGGAAAAGTATAAAAGAGGAAACATTTCAACATGAAATGGTGACGAGACGAACAAGCAGCACATGTGAAGAATACGCAAAAACTTCCTGTACCAACACACACCTTTTTGTCCCTCAGAAGATCCTTAAGGAGGAGCACTGCCGGTGCCACGAGTGTGGGAAATCCTTTTGCCGTCGATCAACTCTCATTCAGCATCAAAGAATCCACACAGGAGAGAGACCCTTTAGATGTAATGAATGTAGTAAAACTTTCAATCAGAGGGCACACCTTAACCAGCACGAGAGAGTTCACACAGGCGAGAGACCATATGAGTGTAAGGAATGTCAGAAGACCTTCAGCCAGATTGCCCATCTCGCTCAGCATCAGAGTACACATACTAGAGAGAAGTCCCACGAGTGCCGTGAATGTGGAAAGGCCTTTAGCCGTTCCTCAGCTCTGATCGATCACCAGAGGATTCACAGTGGGGAGAAACCCTACAAATGTAAGGACTGTGGCAGGGCCTTCGCTCAAAGTGCACAGCTCATTAGACATCAGAAAATTCATTCCGGAGAAAAACCCTACACATGTACTAAGTGTAAGAAGTCCTTCGTACGCCTCTCTTCCCTCATTGAGCATCAGAGAATTCACACTGGAGAAAAACCGTATCACTGTGAGGACTGCACAAAGACCTTTTGCCGTGTCATGCAACTTACGCTTCACAGGAGAATTCATACTGGCGAGAAACCCTATGAGTGTAAGGAATGTGGCAAAGCCTTTTCCTATAGGTCCCATTTCGTCATTCATAGGAGGACTCATACAGGGGAGAGACCTTACGAATGTCACGTGTGTGGGAAAACTTTCAGTAACCACTCTTCACTTGTCACACACCATAGGACGCATAGTGGGGTGAAGCCGTTCGGATGCCACACATGCGGCAAGGCCTTTAATACTTCCTCATCGCTTTGTCAGCATAAGAGGATTCATACTGGCGAAAAGCCCTTTGATTGCCCCGAATGTGGGAAGCCCTTCAGGTGCAGGTCACAGCTTACACGCCATCAGCGAATTCATGGCGAGGAATGTTAGTGAAAGCTGACGGGACTCGGAAGTGTGCACATTCTCGTTAGGTAACAATCAATTAAGATCTTGGTAACAGGTAGCAGAAATGATGCCAATTCTCTTAAAAAGCAGTTTATACAATGGCCCAAGTTCTCATTGTATGGACAGAATAGCAAGGAACCCAGTTGTGAAAGTGGAGAGGACAAAGGAAATCTGGTTTAAGAGTGGAAAGTGAGGGGTGCCTGGGTGGCTCAGTGGGTTAAGCCACTGCCTTCGGCTCAGGTCATGATCTCAGGGTCCTGGGATGGAGTCCCGCATTGGGCTCTCTGCTCAGCGGAGAACCTGCTTCCTCCTCTCTCTCTCTCTCTCTGCCTGCCTCTCTGCCTACCTGTGATCTTTCTCTGTCAAATAAATAAATTTAAAAAAAAAGAGTGGAAAGTGAGACCTCTACCCCATGACCTGGCCAGCTCTGGCCGCCTCCTCCCACACGAGGCCTTCACGGTGCCCTCAGTAGTGAGCAGTAGTGCTCTACAAATGAAACTGCACTGGTCCTCAGTCTCTGTCACGTCTCGTTAAGTACTTTGAAGCCAAGATCACAGTGCTTGTGCCCTAACTGCCAAAGAGTAGGCAGGGAGATCTCTTGGCTTTTGCTTCTGTCCTAACAGGAAAGACGCTGTATCCTACCTCATTCAGCCACATTGGAGCGCCCCCCTCAAATGGAGAACATTAGACCTCATACAACATGGAAGAACCAGCAGCTACTACTTGATGCTTTGCTTCCTAAAAATGGTGCCCAGACATGGTTCCAGATGTAGGTTTGGATTACCCGACCATGGTGTCACCTGAATTTTCTCCCACACATCCTACAGTCGCTGAGTTTTAGAGATCTTGTCACTGTTTTTATGGCCCCAGAGCAAGAATAGAGCGAGGCGGAGGCTGACACAAGAGCATCCCCAGGGCCGGCTGTAAGAGGAGTCACAGAGATGGTAGGGATAAATATTCCTAAACTGAACACACATGGCTTTTTTTCCTTGAATTTCTCTCAACTGCGTATGTGACAACATTTGTAAATTACATGTATTGTTTTAGAGAAGAGTGAATGAACTCACCAACCAAGCTAACAAGAAGAATATTGCCAGTACCTCAGAGGCCACCAGTGTCCTTGAAAAGCCATGTCTCTATTATCCTCAGTACCTCAGGTAAATAATTTGCAGAGTTAGGTTATCGTTCTATGGCTTTTCGTTGTTTTCTCACGTTGATGGAATCCTAAATGAAATGTTCTGGTTTTGAACTTGAAAGTGAATCGCACTCTGGAGTCTTCATGACTCTCATCTCAGACTGATTTTGAGATTTACGTCTACATTAAACGAGGTTCTCCTCCTCCACAGCATAACCACCCTGTGCACATGGGCCAGCTGTTGTCCCCATTCCTCTGTTGGTGAACACCTGGGTTGCTTGGTGCTCAGTTTTTGCTGTTGCAGGACACGCACTGATGATCTCCATGACTTCTGATCCTGTCGCGGCCAGCGTGACAAATCGATCAGGAACGTGAGGGTAAGAGGATGGTGAAAAGAAATTAAGAGACAAAGAGATGGGGGCAGGAGGAGCACCAAGGAGGATGTCCAATAGTGCTGAGTTTATTCAAGGCAGCAAGGCATTATATGGCTAACAGAAACAACTACAAAAAGGTATCTATTTTTAACTGATTACGAAAGAGCTTGCAACCTGCACAGAAAACCCTTCAAGCTTTCCCATTATCTATCTCCCAAGCACCAATAGCAGACCCTCTAGCGCCAGATATACTAACTTCAAGGCCACTCAAGACATAGTTTATGTAAGCACAGCACAGTCTTACAATGGTGTAGTCTATGGCCTGTGCAAGGGCAGCAAGGACCAGCCAAGAATTTCTGACCCCGGCCAAATCGCCTCTATCTGACTAGCAAAAACGTGGGAAGTCACGTAGGCGAGCTCACAACACCTAGCCCAGACCCTTTCTCAGGGCTACTCGACTTCATCGACCTAAACCTTTTGTTCAGCCATTCAGCCTTTAAAGGAGGCACAAGTCAGGGCCTGGTTTGGTCCTCGTCTCAAGCCTTATGGTGGCCTCCCACATGGTCCCACTTACAAGCCTGCCTCCGGAGTAGAGTTCTTAGAGCGGACTTCCAAACGCGTGCCCATGTGCACTAAGGATTCTTCCAGGCCCTTATGCTACTCTAAGTGCTGTACTAATAGCAGTATTTCTGCAGTGAGAGTTCGCAGGGATGGGTACATTCTAAATCCATGGGGCCTCAGACGACTGTAAGTGAGGCCCAGGTGAAACCCAGCACGTCTTGTGGTCTAGTGCTGACTTTCCTCCTCAGACCTTTCTCAGACGTTGCCTCAGGTGCCATGAAAATAGATAAGCAAGTTCCTACGTAACACCCTCAGCCTCATCAGTTCAGTATCATGACGTTGCCTTACTTTTTCTTAATGACAGGACTCGAAATGCAAAGTGGTAGGACACCTGGTGGTGCAGTGCATCTGCAGTGCATCTGACTCTTGGTTTTGGCTCAGGTCTGATCTCAGGGTCCTGAGATCCGGTCCCGCATCAGGCTCCACATTCAGCGCGGTGTCTGCTTGGGTTTACTCTCTCTCTCCCCTTCTGCCTCACTGCACTCGTGCTCACTCTCTCCAATAAATAAAATCTAAAAAAAAAAAATTCAAGTGGTAACCTAATTTAAATTTTTTGCAAAGGACAGAGAATTAGATTTTACAGAGTTCAAATTGCGTGTACAGTTCTATACAGTATAGTGTGCAAAGTGGTACAAGAAAATGAACATTGATTAGTGTTAACATCAAGAAGGGAATGAGGGGGTGCCTGGGTGTCTCAGTGGGTTAAAGCTTCTGCCTTCGGCTCAGGTCATGATCCCAGGGTTCCGGGATCGAGCCCACGCATTGGGCTCTCTGCTCAGCAGGGAGCCTGCTTCCCCCTTTCTCTCTGCCTGCCTCTCTGCGTACTTGTGATCTCTGTCAAATAAATACATAAATAAATCTTTAAAAATAAAAATGAACAGGTGATTTCAAGGACAAATTGAGTCAATACATTCAAGTCAGGGGAAAGGTCTGCAAACTCACTGGGCTTATGAAAGTCAAGACCTGAGTTTTACTCTCCCAGTAAAAGTTAGATGTTACATCCAACTCTGTCAAGAAGTGTGTCCTGCTTCCCTTCCTGCATTATTTTTCTAACACTTATTTTACTCATTAAACCATTTAATATTTGTTTGTGTATCTCTTGGTGTCAGAATGTAATCTCCATGAGGACAAGCATTTTCCCAAGTCCTTAGGTGCCTTAGGCATTGTAGGTTATTAGTAGATATTTATCAAATAGATGACTAAATGAATGGAAGGCCTTTCTGAATTCATTGACTTGACCTCCAGTTTTTATGCAGATCTGTTGGAAGGTTCTATTGCTGTATGCCTTAGGACTGATTACTGTCAGTCACGTTCAGACAGTGGTCCTATCTGCACTAGTAATTCAGATTCCCTATGCCTGGTGGCTTGTGTGATGTTGAGAGCATTCAGGGACAAAGACTGAGATCATTATTACTGGAAAAAGTACATCTGTCAATATTCAGAGGGCCTGAAGAGCTTTCTGCCGCAGTGTGTAACTGGTCCTCATGGAGGAGCCCCATCTCTCCTAGTCCATCTCATCGTTTGCCCAGCTGGGATCCGGAATCTAGTTATAATAATGCCCAGACTTTGACTTGGGGAGGGATAATAGGGAAAATATGAGTGACACTCCTGACCAATACAAGAATTCCCTAGGACTTCCCATCCCACGAGAGTAGATCAGGCTTGTGGATTATCAAAATATCGACATGGATTAAATAAGGAGAGGTCACTACAGTTTCTGGAGTGACTGGTATAGACATGTACTGTAATATATGGGATGTCTAGTGACATGACAAATCTGTTTCCATACTCTCCTGACAGGACGTGAAAGAGTTTGATGCATTATGGTGCTGGAGTGGATTGGGGGCCTTTGCGTGAGGCAACACTGGGAGACTTAAAAGGCACTTTCATAGTGAGTGGCAGTTCTTGAGAGCCCTCTGACCGCAGGACCTGCTCGGGTAGGGCGGCTTCTACATGGGTTTCACGTATGTCGGCCATTGATTTCTCCCATGTAACGAATACAATCCCGTCGCTCTCATACCTCCAGCCTCAGAGAAGACCACTTTGTTGTTTTTTCTTCTATGTGGGAACAAGCATGGTGGGCTTTTTTGTTGGTTTTGTTGGTCTGGCTTTCCTCAATATTTTGAGAGACTGATACGTCTTTCAGACACTGCTATGTCCTGCTAATATACTACAATTTGTTTATCCATCCTCCTGCTGGGAGACATTTGGATTGTTCCTGGATGTTTTAATTATAAAGTTTTGTGAACATTTTTTTAAAGATTTTACTTATTTGAGAGAGAAAGAGCACGCACCTGTGGGGGGAGGGACAGAGGGAGAAGGTAAGGGAGAAGCAGGAAGGCCAACGTGGAGCCTGATCTTGGGAAACCAAGATTGCGACCTGAGCGGAAGTCAGACACTTAACCAACGGAGCCTCCCAGGTGCCCTGAACGTTCTTGTACATGATCTCTTGTGGACACAAAACGATGATACTGTAGATTGAGGTTTCTCAGTCTTGACACATTGTAATTCTGGACAAATAATACTATATTGGCCAGGATATGGGGGAGGGGCCGCCCTATGTGTTGTAGCCCCCGGGTTCTAATCACTGGAGGCCAGAGTGCCCCTCTTCTCCCAGTGTGACAACTGGAAATGTCTCCAGAGGTTGCCAGATGTATCCTGAGGGTGTGTGAGCAAAATCACTGTGATTGAGAACCACAGTGATAGCGGTTACACTTGGGGAGGTGATGGTGTCTGGAAGGGGGAGCAGGAACATTTGAAGGGCGCTGGTAAGGTTCTGTGTTTATTCAGGGTGCTGCCTACATGGGTAGATTGTCTTGTGAAAATTCGTCAAGCTGTACACTTAGGATTTCTGCCCTTTTTGCTGCATATATAAACATTTTTAAAAATTTAAGGTAATGCACTCATTCATGCTAAAGTGTTCTTAAATATGTGAGATTCAGCCTCATGACCAAGTGTAAGAAATGGGGAATCTCTACTGTTTTTGCCCTGGTCGGGGGGAAGCTCCCATGTCCCAATTTCAATTCTTTTTATATAGTGCTATATATTGGCGAGAACTTTGACAAGTATGTAATGGAAGAGAACAAAGATCATCAGTAATCTCATAACTCAAAGAGCTAATTTTCATATTTTGATTTAAAACAGATTCAGTTTTGGGGCGCCTGGGTGGCTCAGTTGTTAGGCGTCTGCCTTCGGCTCGGGTCATGATCCCAGGGTCCCGGGATCGAGCCCCGCATCGGGCTCCCTGCTCAGCGGGAAGCCTGCTTCTCCCTCTTCCACTCCCTCTGCTTCTGTTCCCTCTCTCGCTGTGTCTCTCTCTGTCAAATAAATAAAGTCTTAAAAAAAGAAGATTCATTTTTAAACAGATTTAAAACAGATTCATTTTACCCCCTCACCTCTTTCACTTAGTATGTGGGAGCGTGACATTTGTAGAACTGATAATCTGTGTGTATATACTCATTTAACCCGATTTTTAAAAATAGCAATAAAAGGTGATTTTAAAATTTTAAAAATAACATCTCGAAAAATGTGAATATACATATTTCTGGAGCCATGGAGCACTTTGACCTCACTGGGTTGACACAGCAGAAGAAGGTGTTTTGCGTGTTGGAGTTCACTAAGCTTTTGCGATGGAGGCAGATGAGGGAAATAACGGCCCTTCTGTGGTTTCCAGAATCATGCTGTCTTGATCATTTATTGCTCCTTACCAGACTGCCCCAAACCACAGGAGCCAGAGCAGGAACCATTTTTTTTTTTTAAGATTTTATTTATTTATTTGACAGACAGAGATCACAAGTAGGCAGAGAGGCAGGCAGAGAGAGAGGAGGAAGCAGGCTCCCCGCCAAACAGAGAGCCTGATGTGGGGCTCGATCCCAGGACCTGAGCCGAGGGCAGAGGCCTTAACCCACTGAGCCACCCAGGTGCCCCAGGAACCATTTTTTAAATAAATTTCTCATGATTCTGTGAATGAAGCATTCATATTGTACTTGGGGGGATGGGTATCTCCCCTTTGGCCTACGTGGCTCCCACCAGGAAGATGGCTTCTTCACTCACGTCTGACCCCAAGCCGGAGGGGCTGAGGTCGTAATTATGGGGCCTTCGTTTCCACCATCAGCTGCTGCTGCGGCCTGTCCGTGAAGTCCCAGAGCCCCTCGCTGACCTCCCGTGGTCCAGCGGACTAGCTGGATTCCTCACAAGGTAGATCAGAACTCCCAAGAGTGCAAAACGTAACTTGCCAGGCCTTTTATTTCTCTAAACAGTGTTTTGTAGTTTTCAGTTAATAGATCTTGCATAGCCTTTATCACATTATTCCCTAGACATTTCATATTTTTTAAATTCTATTTGTCTTTTTTTTTTCACTCAGAAAACAGGGCATATTTCTATTTAAATATATAGCATATATATTTATTATACATATCTATTTAAATATAAAGTATATTTCTACTATACATGAGGTTCATGCATTTTTATTTTTTATTATTTTTTAATTTTTTTATTTTTTATTTTTTAATTTTAATTTAAATTCATTAAATTAAGTTAAATTTTAATTTAATTTAAATTCAATTAGCCAGCATATTATCTATGTTAACTCTCATTAGTTTCAGATGTAGAGTTCAGTAATTCGTCAGATAACACCCAGTGCTCATCGCATCACGTGCCCTCCTTAATGCCTGTCACCAAATTCCCCATGCCCTCACCCACTTCCCCTCCAGCAACCCTCAGTTTGTGTCCTAGAGTTAAGAGTCTCCCATGGTTTGTCTCCCTCTCTGATGACTTCCCATTCCACTTTCCCTCCCTTCCCCTGTGACCCTCTTCCCTGTTTCTTATATTCCACATATGAGTGAAACCACAAGATAATTATCTTTCTCTGATGACTTATTTTGCTCAGGATAATCCCCTCCAGTTCCATCCACATCATTGTAGATGGTAAGTATTCATCCTTTCTGATGGCTGAGTAATATTCCATGGTGTGTGTGTGTGTGTGTGTGTGTGTGTGTGTGTGTGTGTGTCTATCTCCCATCTTTATCCATTCATCTGGGCTCTTTCTACAGTTTTGGTATTGTGGACATTGCTGCATAAACATTGGGGTGCAGGTGCCGCTTCAGATCACTACATTTGTATCTTTGGGGTAAATACCCAGTACTGTAACTGTTGGGTCATGGGTTAGCTCTATTTTTAGCCAGGGGAATGTTGAAAAAGAAAACCAAAGCTAGTGGGATCACAATGCCGGACTTCAAGCTCAATTACAAAGCTCTGATCACCAAGACAACATGGTATTGGCACAAAAACAGACACAGAGATCAATACTATTTGTCTTTTTAAAATTCCAATTTCCTGTTGTTCGTTGCTCTTATAGACATATGATGGATGTCCATGTGTCTCATCTGTATCTCGCAATCGCACTAAACTCAGTTGGTCTAGTTTGTTTTGTTTTTGGTACATTAGATAGTTTGTTCAACCTCAGATGATCCTGTCTTCTTTAAATAAAGGCAATTTTACTGCCCCCCCCTTGGGTGTTTCATTTAATTTTCCTAGCCTTATCGCACTGGCTGAAACCTCTAGTACGGTAGTAAGTAGAAGTGGGGGCAGACATCTTTGCTTTGCTCCTGATTTTAGGGGAAAAGCATCCAGTTGTTTTTTTTTTTTTATCATCATGTATCGAAATAGCTGGTTTTGAAAGTGGTTTTTATCACACCGAGTAAGTTCCCTTCTTTCTTAGTTTGTTCAGAGTCTTTTCTGGATTGGATGTTACATTCTGTGAAAAGCTTTTCTGCATCTACTGAAATGATACGGTTTCTAATTTTTTGAGTTTTGTTAAAATGGTAAATTATACTGCTTGGTTTTCAAATATTAAAACCACCTTGCATTCCTTGGAGAAACCTAACTCAGTTGTGCTGTATGTGTTTGTACTTAGTGTTCCTGAATTGCACACCTAAAAATGGCTAAAATGGTAAATTTTATGTATATTTTACCAGAATTTTAAAAAACCAAGCTGGCCCTGCCCCCCCCCCCCGCCCGCCCCCAAAAAAGAAGAAAAATCACATCTGCCTTTGGTTACCTCAGCAAGCCAAACAGAGTCATTTTCCTTGAGGGAAAATCTGCAGCCCCAGCTGTTAAGGGGAAAGGAGCACATGTTCCTGCAGGGTTTGGGACAGCGGGGTAAGCAGTGAGTTTGCGCCTTACACCAGGTTGCCTAGTTTTGACTGTTCCCTTAAGAACGATGTCACCTTTTGCTTTCCTTTTAAAATTTTTCTATTTTTTAAATTTAATTTTACTTCCCTTTTTTTAAAAAAGGATTTTATTTATGTATTTGAGAGAGAACGAACGAAGGGGGAAGGGCGGAGGGAGAAGCAGGCTCCCCGCTGAGCAGGGAGCCTGACCAGGGCTCCAGGATCATGACCTGAGTCAAAGGCAGACGCTTAACCGACTGAGCCACCCAGGCACCCTGTGATTTTTAAATTATGAGTTGCCCTTTTTTTCCTCCTGTCTGGGTGTTAGTCAGTCACTGCTCCTCCAGATTCTTAGTGTTTCGTAAGGTCTGGCCCGCAGAGTATTGTCTAAGGCAAGGCCAGTGGCTCTTCTGTTCACATTCTGCTGCCCAACCTTCCTGCACCAGTGTGGGCAGCTGCCACCGTTGACAGACACCGTCCGCTTTCACTCGGCTAAACTTCAACGAATTGCACCCAGGCACTTCAGCGGAACCTCTAACTCAAAGCCCCACCGAGCTAGTGGCTCTTTAGGGAGAGAGAGAACACTTCCCTGAAAGGGCGGCGGCCACTCCGTGTAAAACGGAGGGCACTAGAGCGAGGTTGGCTACACCCCTAAATAGACAATTTTCATTGGGCCAGCAAAACCTGTTGCACCCCCGGCTTGCTAATCTTTCAGTCTAAATGCACTCGGAAGGGGGATGTCAGGGAGAGACCCCCCCAGGCTTGCTTGCAAGAGACCTCAGCTTCTGGATGGAGCTGCTGTACGTGGTGCCGGTGTCCGGCAGGTGGCGCTGTTGGACCGCGAAACAGCCACTGAGCGCTTCCTCTTCGCGAACGCGTTCATTTTTTTTTTCTTTCCCGGGGAGGTTCATTTTATTTTCTTTAGATCATCCTGGAGGGGACAAAAATCATCTCTTCATGGGGTGAGCTCAGCATGGGACAAGCTCTCTTGGTCCTCCGTGGGCATTCAGAAAATACACATAGAGCACATCGATTTTTATTTTTTATTATTTATTTTTGTTTCAAGTTTTTATTTAAATCCTAGTTAACATGTAGTGTGATATTGGTTTCAGGAATAGACGTTAGTGACTCATCACTTACATATAACACCCAGTGCTCGTCACAACACTCGCCCTCCTTAATCCCACCCATCACGCTTTAGCCCATCCCCCAGCCGCCTCCCCTCCAGCAACCCTGTTTGTTCTCTATAGTTGAGTCTGTTTTTCGGTTTGCCACTCTCTTTTTATTTTTCCCAATGCTCGTCTATTTTCTTTCTTAAATTCCACATGAGTGAAATCGTATGGTATTTATGATTATTAATTATGATTATCTGACTTATTTCACTTAGCATAATACACTTTAGCACCATCCACATCGTTCCAAGTGGCAAGAGTTCCTTCCTTTTGATGGCTGAGTTAATATTCCATTGTGTATATATATACATACATATATGTATATGTATGTATATATATATATATATATATATATATATATATGATGAGGGAACAGAAGGCAAGCTGAGGATAAAGCAGAAGCTGACCACCCCCCCACACCCCACCCCACCCCCGCTGACAATGGGATGTATGAGACATTCCTCAGGCACTCCTGGTACCAATGTCTTAGCAATCTACAAGAAGAAAGCATTTCTATCCATAATCCAGCTTCCAGAAGGAAATGTAGACATAATTAAATGTCCTTCTAATCTGCAGCCCCTTGATCCTTGAAGCGGGAAGGAGGACAAGGACCCTGCTGTTTACAGCAGCATTATCAACAATAGCCAGATTATGGAAAGAGCCCAAATGTCCATCAACTGAAGAATGGATAAAGATGTGGTCTATATATGTAATGATCTTCATTAACAAGGAGATATTTGGGAGTTTCCTGGAGGAACATTCCACTCTGCAGGGTTCAAGTATCTGTCAATGGGCTGCACATTACAAGGACATTTAATTGTATCTACATTTCCTTCTGGAAGCTAGGCCATTGATAGAAATGCTTTGTTCTTGTAGATTGCTAAGACATTTGTAAACTGAGGGAGACTCGTCTTGCAGGATTGTGTTGTCTGTAAGTTAACTGTTTGTTTTTCCTTTAGGGCAGCTTGAGGAATGTCACATGTGTCCCTTGGTGGGGAGCGTGTGGGGTGTCAGCTTCTGCTTTGTCCTCAGCTTGCCTTCTGGTCCCTCATCAGCTGCACCAGTTTGCTTTCCCACCAAGAATGCGAGAGGATTCCCCTTTCTCTGCATCTTTGTCAACATCTGCTTTCTCCTGGGTTAGAACCCGATTTTTAAAAATTCATCCACTCAGCATCTATTTATTGAGTAGCCACTTAGTCCCAGGAAGTGTTCTAAACAGAAGTAAAACAAACATGGAACATATGCTTTAGCAAGAGAGTTAGACAATAAACAGATGAATGAGTAAATATATTGTAAGGACCTATTTAGAAACTGTCCCTGCTCCCCTTCCCCTAGGGGATTTACTTGGAGACAAGTCCTGGAAACCAGCTTCAAGTAACAAAGCCCAGATTCGAGGGTGGGTCAGACCAGGTGGAGACATCCGATCAGTGGGGGGACGCATACTGTCTCCCTGGTTACCAAGGAGTATGGGCCCCGCCCTTTGGGAGCCTTTTGGGCTCCAATCCCAATCAAGGTTCAAATGTCTACTAGGGTCAATTGTAACTCAATTGGTCACCCAGCATCACTGTGGAGTTTCCTGTGTGTGTTACAATCTCATTGGCCACCTATGCGTGGCCAGGCCCGACCGCATGGCCTTTGCCCTTAAAAGCTAGTCTGAAACAGAGAAGGGTCGCCCAAATGCTTTCTGTAGCTCTCCAGTAACAAATGACAGTATACAATCCTCTGTGGCTCATATATTCTCACAAATATGAGCATCTCTGACCCCAGAAATGAGTGGCACTTACAGGCATCCACACTGCACCAACAGGAGGGTCAGTTGGCCAAGACTTGAGATAGAAGTATCATAAGAATTTGCTCAGTATTCAGGATTTTGGGCCCAACAACAGCACTTCTGTTCAAATTGCATGTGGCAATTAATTATTTTGACATTGCAATTATTTAAAAATGCACGGAAGAACGCTTTTTAAAAAAAGATTTTCTTTTTTGATGGCGAGAGATCGATCACAAGTAGGCAGAGAGGCAGGCAGAGAGAGGAAGGGAAGCAGGTTCCCCGCTGAGCAGAGAGCCCGACGACGCTGGGCTGGATGCCAGGACCCTGGGATCATCATGACCTGAGCCGAAGGCAGAGGCTTAACCCACTGAGCCATCCAGGCCCCCCAAGAATGCTTTTTGATACAGAAAGATGTTCACCATATAATGGAGAAAACTATTACGGAGATTATGTACCACATACTCCCATTTTTCTAAATTGTTTATTTAGGTGTAGAAATCTCAACCGGGGTGTGAAAGGATAATACATGATTTTTTTTTTTTCAAGATTTAGTTTATTTATTTGAGAGAGAGAGAGCACAAGCAGGGCATGGGGCAGAGGCCAAGGGAGAAGGAGGCTCCCCGTTGAGCAGAGAGCCCGGCGCTGGGCTCGATCCCAGGACCCTGGGATCATGACCTGAGCTGAAGGCAGAGGCCTCACTGACTGAGCCCCAGGCGCCCCAGGAAAATAAGTTTTAAGGGACAGGCTACTGACGTTCATAGTGTTAGCAGCAGTTCTGAGTTGTGGGATTATGGATGGTATCTTATCTCCATTTTCACTCATTTATTCATTTCTCCAAAGCAAACTTTCTAATTTCCTCTACTCTCTGTTCCTCTGCCCTGCTGTTTCTCCAAAGCCTTTCCCACCATTTGATAAACTATTTTACTCATTCATTTGTGTTCTCCGTCCACTTAAAAGTCAGATCTCAAGAGCCTAGGGAATTTTGTCTGTTTTGTTTTCCCCCCTGCTGTATCCCCCCGCGTGACTTTTCCTTCCAGGGCAGGCCCAATCCTGCAGTTTTCTTGGTCCCCCATAGCAGGGTCCGTGTCCACCGCCGGGGGTCAGGACGGTGTCGGGGCCCCGCGGCCTGGCAGCAGGGGCGTCGTCTCATTCGCTGCCTCTCAACAGTAAGGATACTGATGACGCTCCCGCGTGGAAGGACAGACATTTACTAATTTGCTGTCGTCACTGTGGGGATAGGACACGGTGGGGGTTCCCGACCGCTCTTCTTCCTGTCGCAAAACTTAGCAAAGGAGGAAAACCACGCTCCCACGGACAGGCTCGAGGGCCGCACGCGGAGCCACTCCACGCTCACACGGACACAGCGTCGCCACGAAAAGCTGCACCTGAGCGCGCCCAGGGAGCACGCCGCAGCACGGTCTTCTCGCCGCACCCGCCAACAGGTAACTAGGGACGCTCGGGTCTCCAGGCGAAGGGAGGCGGAGTGCGCTTTCCAGGCGCATGCGCACACTCCCGCCCAGCTCCGCCACGCCCCCGACCCCTGGGCCACGCCCCCAACTACCGTGCTATTCAATCGCTGGCACGCACGCTCCCACGCTTGGGTTCCTCCTCCCGTTTTCTACAGCCCAGGGACACGCCCCGTCGACCAAGCCACGCCCCATCCCGCCCTTCTTGCCTAGGGCTCCTCCCCCTTACCCCGCCTGCCTCGGGAGATTTGCCGCCTGCGCGCTCGGAGCGCGGACGTCGGACCTGGCGGCCCTTCGGGTGAGAGCGGTGGTTTACGGGCGGAGGCCGGTGGGCTGTTCCCGCGGGTGGGCGGTCGGGGCCCGGGGACCGGGCTGGGCAGGCTAGGCGGGCCGCCCTGACCCCGGCGGTGTAGTCCCAACCCGTACGCCGCCGCCAAGCCCTCCCTGCGCCGACTACATTTCCCAGAGGCCCGCGCGGCGCGGCGCGGTCTTGCCGTCCGAGGGGCGGGCGCGCGGAGGCCGCCACTGCCGCGGGCGGGGCTGGGTGGCGGCTGGGCGGGGCGAGTGAGGGGAGTGGGCGTGTGCGCGAGGCTGGACCCCAGAGGCCAGCGAGGGACCAGGGTACGCTGGCGGGAGTGTGAGAGAGAGTGAGAGAAGGGGTGTGCCTGCGCGTGGAAGGTGAACGCGGGTGCGAGACTCCGGGAGAGACTGAGCATAGGGTGTGTGTGTGAGAGAGTGTGACATGCCAGAGATGTGGGGCGTGTGTGTGACAGTCTGAGCTGCCAGGGATGGTGGTAGGTGTGTGTGTGAGAGAATGAGAGAGTGTGAGACACTAGACATGTGGAAGACGTGTATGTGAGAAACTGTGAGCTGCCAGAGGTGGTGGGAGGTGTGTATGTGAGAGAGAACGTGTGAGGTGCCAGAAATGTGGTAAGTGTGTGAGAGAGAAAGTGAGATGCCAGAGATGTAGGAGGTGAGTGTGTGTGTGTGTGTGAGAGACGGGGGGGGAGAGTGTAAGATGCCAGAGATGTGGCAGAGGTGTGTGTGAGAGAGAAAATATGAAATGCCACATGTTGGTGTGTGAGTGAGAGTGTGAGATGCCAGAGATGGTCAGAGGTGTGTGTGTGTGAGAGGGAAAGTGTCAGATGCCATACGTGTGGGGGTGTGTGTGTGAGTGTGAGCTGCCAGAGATGTGGGAGGTGAGTATGTGTGAGATAAAGTGTGAGATGCCAGAGGTGGTAGCAGGTGTGAGTGTGGAAGAGTGTGAGCTCCAGGGATAGTGGGAGGTGTGTGTGTTGTGTGAGCGTGAGATGCCAGAGATGGTGGCAGGTGTGTGTGAGAGATAGTGTGAGGTGTTAGGAGCACGTTGGTGAGTGTGCGAGGCTGCAGTCGGTGTGTCTGTCGTATGAGGTGTCTGGGTGTGAGAGAGGGCACTGTGTATTGGATGTGTGTGAGACGGGTGCGGTGCAGCTACAGGGTGAGAGACCAGGGTGTGTTTGTGTGGTGGGAGAAAGAAAACCTCCCGCCCAGTTTGGCCCCATGGAGGCCACATCCTCAGACCGGCAGTTAATACCCATCCCAGCTGCGGTGCAGCCTGCCCGGGAAATGGCGTTTTAACTGGCGAGTCAAGAATTTTCTGGGTGGCTCTAGTGAGGTCACAGGTCACGTGGGCCTTCATCCCCGAAAGCAAGCCCAGGTGACCTGTGCACGACCCCTCACATTCCCGCTAAGGGGAGGTTACTGTGCCCGAAACAGTCCTGTCCTTTCTTTCGCTGGCTTCTTGCCCCACCGCCTTTCTAGAAAACTGAACGTTTCGTACAGCTCCTTGGAGCCCCTCTGCTTGCAGGGTGGGCGGCAGCCCTGTTCTGGAATTGACAAGTAGAGCCAATTCGATGTTTAAATTTTCCTCAGTTGGATTTTGTTCTTGAGCAGTTTCTATGTGTGACAGAAATCCCGACCACAGACGACCCTGAGAATGTGCGTGCGTGCGTGTGTGTGTGTGTGAGTGTGAAGTGTGAGGGGCCATCGTGTTTGTTTGTGTGACAGACAGGAAAGCTGGAGACGTGCTTTTGTGTGAGACCAGAGCGAGCAGGACAGAGACCATGGGGACTGCAGATTGTCCCCCGAAGGCTTGCAGGTACAGCCTGGTTAGGCCGCGGAGTGTGCTCACGTGAGCAAGGCAGAGGGGAAGGCGCAGCGAGCCGTGTTATGTGTGAGAGAGTAAATTTGGGGGTGTGTGTGATGTTTGTGTCTTACCCTGTGTGTTTGTGTACGGGCCTCCGAGACCATGGTGAGTGTGACTGCGTGTGATGTGGCTTCCTTTGGGTGCTTGGGATGATGTCCTCTGTGGTCAGGAGGTCGACGAGATCTTAGGTCAGTGTTTGTGTGTCTCACCGTGTGCTTGTAGCTGGCCCAGAGTGCCGGGTGTGTATGGGGACACTACTTGGAAGACCAATAGCACCAGCTTCTTGGTGTGTGTTGGTTTTCGGTGTTGTGTGTCGCTGAGGTAAGAACCCTAGAGTAGAGCCCCCTGCTCCCAGTTCAAGGATTCCAGTAAAAAGCAATGGGGGGAGGTGACTGACTAGAGCCCCCGACTGGAGCAGGCGACACCTTCAGTTCTGGGTGGCAAAAAGGAGGGGAACCAAGGGACTGAAGACAGATGAGAGTGAAGGTAGCAGAATCAGATGCTAAGTTGCCCCATTGTCCGTTGTCCCAGCCTGAGATGCAGGCCAGGCCTGTGGGGATTGGGTGGAGAATGATAACCCTGGCGTCTGTTGCATTGAGGAGTCAGATTTTTTTTTTTAAGATTTTATTTATTTATTTGACAGAGACACAGCGAGAGGGAACACAAGCAGGCGGAGTGGGAGAGGGAGAAGCAGGCTTCCCGCTGAGCAGGGAGCCCGATGCAAAGATTTTCAAATTGTAGATTGTGTCAAAGCCTGAAGCAGAGATGCAGAGAGGGAAAGAGCCACGTTTACCGATAAAAATAAGACCGAGAATGGGATGGCAACTTTTCGGAAAAAAGATTAAATTTAGGAACTCGAGCATAAGAGAAACAGAATCATAGGTTACAGTCCTCACTGGCTGTAGGTCCCCAGACTCTTGTGGTGGTTTGGGCAGCGGTAGCAAGGAAAGCCGGGGGAAGAAGGGGAGGACAGAGTTTTTAGGCTGATGGTTCCGGGAGTGGAGAACAAGCCTCATCTCCTCACTGTCCTTTCTCTCTCTCCACGCCTGTCCTCTAGGACACTGCTGTTCTCCAGGAGAGAAGCCAGCGAGGAAGGCTGGAAATGACTGTTGAACTAGTTAAAGCCATATCCCAGGTTAGTTATTTCCATTCTCATCTGTAAAAGTCTTACTCTTCAGGACTTAGTAATGCGTCTTTTCCTTTGAAAATTCTCGGATTAACAGTGGTTTTGACTGGCCTGGTTCCCACTTTCCCCAGAGCGTGCTAACTCAGGCTGCCTGATGGGTAAGTGAAACCGAGTGTGTTGAGGCACAGAGCCCGCTCTGAGTCCCCTCTTTCCACTTCACTCTTGGTTCAGTGTTGACACCTGGGAAAAGATATGGTTTCTCTTATGTGGAATAGAGGTGTCTCGGTACCAGTGAGTGGGGTTCCAAGTAAAATGTGCATTTGCTGGCCCTCTTCTGTTTTTAGAATGCATTGAGTCATCCTTCAAGCTGAATTCTGTTCAGATCTCTAATTTTGTCCTTAAGTTCTTAAATTTTTTTTTGTTTAGCTAAAAAACCTTATTCTAGTCAATTTTTGCAAATTACATATATGATATCTATATCATGTATATTTGAAATTTAAGACATAAAAGTGATTTTTTTGCCTTCCAGTTCTTAGGAGACAATCATATCTTTCAGGGAATTCTATTCATACATAGATAGGTTTTTCCCTTCTATGTTTTTATTGATCCTGTTTAAGAAATCCTTGTCTACCCCAGCATCTGTAGATACCCAGTTTTCTTCTAAAAGATTTGTTTTTACCTCTCATAGTTTTCTGGTAAGTTTATGTTTGATTTTTGTCATTTTTTTTTTCCTGTGAGGATAAGGTCCAAAGTTACATTAAGTTGTTACATTAAATTTAATTTACATTAAGTTGTTACATTAAATGTTTAATCTGTCCTAAGTGAGTCAAGGGTTCCTTGTTTTCCCACTTGCCTCTCCGTTTGACCCAGTGGTATTTGTTGAATAACTCATCTCTTTCTTAACTAATTTGGAATGCTCCCTGTATCTTATACTTGATTCTGTTGCTGGACTACATTCAGTTTTTTTTTTTTTAAGATATTTATTTATTTATTTATTATTTATTTGAGAGAGAAGGGGAGAGAGAGTGTGCTTGCACATACGCATGTACAAGCCAGGAGAGGAGCAGAGGGAGAGGAACAAGGAGACTCCTTGCTGAGCGTGAGCCCAACTAGGGGCTTGATCCCATGATCCCAAGATCAAGACCTAAGCTGAAATCAAGTGTTGGAGGCTAAACCGACTGAGCCACCCAGGTGCCTTGGACTACATTCAGTTTTACTTGTATTTCTGTTTGTTTGTTTTTAAAAAAATAATATTTATTTATTTGAGAGAGTGAGTGCACGAGCAGGTGGGGAGGTGCAGAGGGAGAGAGAGAGAATCTTAAGCAGACTCCATGCGGAGTGGGGAGGTGGTTGCAGGGTGTGGTCCCAGGGTCCTGGGATCCAGCCCCACATCAGGCTCCCTGCTCAGCAGGAAGCCTGCTTCCCCCTCTCCCCCTCCTTCTGCTTCTGTTCCCTCTCTTGCTGTGTCTCTGTCAAATAAATAAATAAAATCTTTAAAGTCTAGATCCTTTTTACTCTATGTATATTTTACTTATGCTCTAATTCTCTTCAATTCTCTAATCTGCTATTAAGTCCATCATTGAATCATAGCTTCCATTTATTGCATTTTCAGTTTTATTTATTTTTTATTTTTTATATTATTTTTTAGAAAAGATTTTATTTATTTATTTGACAGAAGAGAGAGGTCACAAGTAGGCAGAAAGGCAGGCAGAGAGAGGGGGGGAAGCAGGGTCCCCACTGAGCAGAGAGCCCAGTGTGGGGCTCGATCCCAGGACCCCGAGATCATGACCTGAGCCAAAGGCAGAGGCTTAACCCACTGAGCCACCCAGGCGCCCCACATTTTTAGTTTTAGAATGTCTGATTATTTTGTGTAACTCCCCATTTTCTGCCTAAATCCACCATTTCTTTATCCAGTCATTTATTTGTATTAGCTAGCATGGACTCATGCATGTTTATTTTATACTTTAGGTTATAATAAATACTACATTATTTTGTTGCTCAGGTTCTAGGTTTGGTCGTTAGGAGCTCTTTTAGCTACTCCTGTGTCCCAGTGACATACCCCGTCATTGTGGGGTATTTTTTGTTTGTTGAACACCGACTTTGTACTGCATATCTAGGTTCCTCCTGTGTACTTTGATGGAGATGGTTTACTCTTGCCTGCGGCGCGTAGCTGTGCTGAGATCAGCTCAGGCCTAGTCTGGTCAGGAGCTGGGATGATTAGAAGCAGGGCCTCAGTGCTTCTAAAAGCTGGGTTATGTCTGGTTCGCCATCGGTTCTGGGGTGTAGTCCTTTCTTTGGGTTCTCAACCAAAAGCCTGAGGTATGTATTTACCAGAACCCTTCTTTTAAATAATTTTTTTTTTTAAAGATTTTATTTATTTGTCAGAGAGAGAGGGAGAGAGAGCAAGCACAGGCAGACAGAATGGCAGGCAGAGGCAGAAGCAGGCTCCCTGCCGAGCAAGGAGCCCGATGCGGGACTCGATCCCAGGACGCTGGGATCATGACCTGAGCCGAAGGCAGCTGCTTAACCAACTGAGCCACCCAGGCGTCGCTACCAGAACCCTTCTTTGGCAGATTATAGTATTCTGTGAATGAACAGTCTAGATTAGCATTTATTACCATTGTTTCTTCTCCTACATCATTCTTCAGAACTCTTCAACTTGTCAGCTGTGAGCATTTTATCAATCTGCTTCTGCCTGGGGACTCTGAATAAAATCGCACTGGGTGTATTTACATCTTGGAATAATTTGTGGTATAAAGCACATTTCGGGAAATTTTTGCCTTGTCTTTGGGCACTTAACAGTGTTTTGTAAGGTGGAAGGGCTAACATTCTTCCCATTACTCATCTTTTCCAGAATTCCCTTGACTGTTCTTACAAGTTTATTTTTCTAGCAAATTTTAGAATTGGGAACTTTTTTTTTTTAAGCTCTGCTGGTTATTTTAAAGTTATTTAATGAGCAAATACTTTTTGATCTTGTATATGCCAGATGGTCTTTTATTTTATTTTATTTTTTTTTTATTTGAGAGAGAGGCAGTGAGAGAGAGCATGAGTGAGGAGAAGGTCAGAGGGAGAAGCGGACTCCCCATGGAGCTGGGAGCCCGATGCGGGACTCGATCCCGGGACTCCGGGATCATGACCTGAGCCGAAGGCAGTCGTCCAACCAACTGAGCCACCCAGGCGTCCCTCAGATGGTCTTTTAGATTCTGCCGGTGCAGTAGATCGACAAAGACCATGCCCTTGTGGAACTTAATGTCGGGGCAGGGGGCGGGGGCAGATAGACATAAATAAATGAATCCATATACATTAAACAGTGAAATGTGCAAGTCTCGGGACAGATGGGTGGCTCAGTCAATTAAGCATCTGCCTTTGGCTTGGGTCATGATCCCAGGGTCCTGGGATCGAGCCCCGAATCGGGCTCCCTGCTCTGTGGGAGGCCTGCTTCTCCCTCTCCCACTCCCCTAGCTTGTGTTCCCTCTCTCGCTGTCTCTCTCTGTGTCAAATAAATAAATAGATCTTTTAAAAAAAATTAGAATTTATTTAATTGAATATAAGATTATCAGTAAAAAATAAGAATGCATATAAAGATACCTATATAAACACTGGGAAAATTCTGATGGTGTACATACCAAATAATTAGCCAGAGTACCAGGATCACAAGCAATCAAATTCATTTTTCTGTGGGAATATCCAAAACACCTAATTGCCTTACTAGTGACCAAATTATACTAAATATTGGAAAGAATGTGACTACTTCTGCTTGCCTTGATAAATTCATGTGAATGCATTTGGTTTTATAAGAACATGGGAAATGATGGGTATCAGCCAAAATGGCAGCCTCAACTAACTAGAAGGGGCAAACCAAAATTCCTGAAAACCAGTAGCTCACAGTGAATCTTAAAAAATATATATATATATAATACCAGGGTGCCTGGCTGGCTCAGTCAGAAGATCATGAATTCTTGATCTTGGGATCATGAATTCAAGCCCCATGTTGGGTATAGAAATTAAAAATAAAATAACAGGGGTGCCTGGGTGGCTCAGTCAGTTAAGAGGCTGCCTTCTGCTCAGGTCCATGGTCCCAGGGTCCTGGGATCGAGCCCTGCATTGGGCTCCCTGCTTGATAGAAAGCCTGCTTCTCCCTGTCCCACTCCCCTGCTTATGTTTCCTCTCTTGCTGTGTCTCTGTCAAATAAATAAATAAAATCTTAAAAAAAAACCAAAAAATTTTAATACTTTTATTTGAAAAATACACTAAATGTTTTCTCAAAGGTCTGTAAATCTTCTAAAGTCCCATACTTTGAATATCTTTGTATCATGTGTTTGTTCTAAACTTGTGTTCACTGTCAAAAAGCAAATTAAGACATTCTTTGTATAGCTTTGTCTTTATATAGACAGTTACCATTTCATTGGTGTGCAAGGCACTGAGCATGAAGATTTTTCTTTTCGATGGAAATAAATCTGAAGATGAAAAAATTGTCCATATTTTTAAAAAATTTCTTACAACCTGCTGGTGTTTATAACTGGACATTTATTTTTCTCTTAACACATTTAATTCTTTAAGAAACTAAAAAGGGGGGTGGCACTTGGGTGGCTCAGTTGGTTAAGCAACTGCCTTCGGCTCAGGTCATGATCCTGGAGTTCCAGAATTGAGTCCCATATCCGGCTCCCTGCTCAGCGAGGAGTCTGCTTCTCCGTCTGACCTCTTACTTCTCATGGTCTCTCTCTCATTCTCTCTCTTTCAAATAAATAAAATCTTTAAACCGAATAAAAGAAACTAAAAATTAGGGGCGCCTACGTGGCGCAGTTGGTTAGGCATCCAACTCTTGGTTTCAGCTGAGGTTGTGATCTCAGGTTAGTGAGATTGAGCCCTACATTGGGCTCTGCACTCAGTGTGGTATCTGCCTAAGACTCTAAGACACTCTCTCCTTCTCCCTCCATCCGCCCCCACCCCATGTTTGCTTGCTCACTTGCTTACTCTCTAAAATAAAGAAATCTTTAAAAATATATTTTAGGGGTGCCCGGGTGGCTCAGTGGGTTAAGCCTCTGCCTTTGGCTCAGGTCATGATCTCAGGGTCCTGGGATTGAGCCCCGCATCGGGCTCTCTGTTCAGTGGGGAGCCTGCTTCTCCCTCTCTCTCTGCCTGCCTCTTTGCCTACTTGTGACCTCTGTCTGTCAAATAAATAAATAAAATCTTAAAAAAAAATAAAGATATATTTTAAAAAGAGGCTAAAAATTTTATTTATTCAGTTTCATTTTGCTATTGTCTTAAGCATACAGGTTTGTTAGACTCAATATACAAATTAAATGTGTTATAGTCTTAATGCTGTGTGATTTCTCATATTATTATCTAGTTTACTCTGGTGTGGAATGCTAGTTCTTAATGGCATAGAATGAGGAAATTGCACTTTAATTATGTTTATTGTTTTTATTATGTAAGGAAAGATAAAATCAGCCCCATCAGTCCAATGCCCCTTCTCTTCTGAAACAAAACCCTTCTAGGATCTCATAGAGTACCATTTGCAAAATCAATTTAGATAATCTTTGTTTTTAAAGGTTCAACCACAAGTATAAGCCATTCGTTGAGGCTCTTATTTACTGCCCTGTGGCCACCTGTCCATATTTCCACATGCCATCCGTTTTTCCACATGCCAACAAATAGGTTAGCATCCTTGCGTACAATGCAGTTTAACACTTCACTAACTACTATTTTAGGTTGGAGCGTCATATTATAAAGGTTTAATTTTTTTTCTCCTCCAAGGGCTATTTCTCACATAAAGTAGAAACAATTTAAAGCTTCAGCTTGGAGTTATGCATGAAAATGAGCATTGGTTGATCAAGAGTGTATTTGTGTCATTTCAGGACTTGGTTACGTTCAAGGATGTGGCAATAGACTTTTCCCAGGAGGAGTGGGAATGGCTGAACCCTGCTCAGAGGAATTTGTACAAGAATATGATGTTGGAGAACTATCAGAACCTGGTATCACTGGGTAAGAATATTTTCCCCTCTACAGGGGTGCCTGGGTGGCTCAGTGGGTTGAGCCTCTGCTTTCAGCTTGGGTCATGATCGAGCCTGGGATGGAGCCCCGCATCGAGCTCTCTGCTCAGCGGGGAGCCTGCTTCCCTTCCTCTCTCTCTGCCTGCCTCTCTGCCTACATGTGGTCTCTCTCTGTCAAATAAATAAATAAAAATCTTTAAAAAAAAGAAAAGAATATTTTCCCCTCTACATAATTTAGAATCACAATAAGAACTTTTTACATTTTTGCTTATTATTAAAATTTTTTAAAAAAAGATTTTACTTGAGAGGGAAATAGAGTGAGGGAGCACGAATGGGGCGCAGGGGCAGAGAGACAGGGAGAAGCAGGCTCCTTGCTGAGCTGGGAGCCCAACTCGGGCTTGATCCCAGGACCTGGAGATCATGACCTGAGCTGAAGGAAGATGAACAACCATCTGAGCTACCCAGGAGCCCTGAAAAGATGTGTTCCATGAATGAATGAACAATGCATCTGCAGTGCTTCTCTGAGAAGCCCCTTTTATCCTGCGTGTGGTTCACTGAGCTTCTTGAAATTAAATATATGTCTTTCATCAAATTTGAATAATTTTTGGCTTTATTTCTTCAAATAATTTTTTCTGCTGTCTCTCCTGGCATTTCAATTACAAGTATATTAGAACCTTTGATATTATGCTCTAGATAGCTGAAGATCTGTTCATTATTTAAAATGTTTTTTCGGGGCGCCTGGGTGGCTCAGTGGGTTAAGCCTCTGCCTTCGGCTCAGGTCATGATCCCAGGGTCCTGGGATTGAGCCCTCCATTGGGCTCTCTGCTCAGCAGGGAGCCTGCTCCCACCCCCCCCCCCCGCCTGCTTCTCTGCCTAGTTGTGATCTCTCTCTGTCAAATTAATAAGTAAACTCTTTTAAAAAAATGTTTTTTCTTTGTCAGATTAGGTAATTTCTATTGACATAACTTCAAATTTACTTACTCTTTTTGTGTCTTCTTCAGTGTCTTGCTTGTTAAGTCAATGTGGTGAATTTTTAAAAAATATTTATTTATTTATTTATTTACTTGAGAAAGACTGAGCACGAGTGGGAAGGGGAAGGGAGAGAGAATCTCAGGCACACTCTGCACTGAGCACGGAGCCTGATGGAGGGCTTGATCCATGACACTCAGATCAGGACCTCAGCCAAAACCACGAGCTGGATGCTTAACCAACTGTACCACCGAGGCACCCCAAATGTAGCGAATTTTTATTTATTATTTATTTATTTATATTTATATATTTTTAGTTGTGTTTTTTGTGTGGTTTTTTTTTTGCTTGTTTTGTTTTGTTTTGTTTTAGGTACCCCAGCTGGGACACAAAAGTAGTGAATTTTAAAATCTCAGAAACTATATTTTTCAATTCTGAACTTTCCACTTGATTCTTTTTTTATAATTTCTATTTCTCTGCTGAAAAATTTTAAGCATATTTTCCTTTATGTTTTTGGGTATGGATATAATAGCTGTTTTTAAATCCCCATCTACTAATTCCAACATCTGTGTTATCACTGGTTAGCTCTTCATTAATTGCTTATTTTTCTTTCTTTTTTTTTTTTTTAAAGATTTTATTTATTTATTTGACAGAGAGATCACAAGTAGATGGAGAGGCAGGCAGAGAGAGAGAGAGAGAGAGAGAGAGGGAAGCAGGCTCCCTGCTGAGCAGAGAGCCCGAGGCGGGACTCGATCCCAGGACCCCGAGATCATGACCTGAGCCGAAGGCAGCAGCTTAACCCACTGAGCCACCCAGGCGCCCCGCTTATTTTTCTTTCTTTCTTTCTTTCTTTTTTTTTAAGATTTTATTTATTTATTTGACAGAGAGACAGAGATCACAAGTAGGCAGAGAGAGGGAGAAGCAGGCTCCCGGCCGAGCAGAGAGCCCAATGCGGGACTCGATCCCAGGTCCCTGAGATCATGACCTGAGCCGAAGGCAGAGGCTTTAACACACTGAGCCACCCAGGCGCCCCAATTGCTTATTTTTCTAAGTGTGATTCACTTTTTTCTCTTTCTCCTTAGGTGTAATAATTCTGGATTTTATCTCAGACACTATAAACAATCAATTGTAGAGGCTGTAGATTCTGTTATATTCCTCTGAAGAGTTTTGTTTTGCTTTTATTTTTTTTTATGTTATGTTAGTCACCACACAGTACATCATTACTATTTAATGATGTATTCCATATTCATTGTTTATGTATAACATCCAGTACTCCATGTAATCCGTGCCCTCCTTAATACCCAACACCGGGCTCACCCATTCCCCACACCCCTACTCTGAACTCTCAAAACTGTTTCCCATAGTCTGCAGTCTCTCATGGTTTGTCTCCCCCTCGGATTCCCTCCCCACTTCATTTTTCCCTTCTCCTAATGTCGTCCATGCTATTCCTTATGTCCTACATATGAGTGAAACCGTATGGTAATTGTCTTTCTCTGCTTGACTTACTTCACTTAGCATAATCCCTTCCAGTCCCATCCATGTTGATGCGAATGGAAGGGATTTGTCCTTTCTGATGGCTGAGTAATATTCCAGGCAGTTGACTTGACTCAGACTCCAAACTCTGTCTCTAGGGGTTCTTTATAGTACATCAGTTACTGGCTGTCTGATGATCCTGTGAAAATGCTGGGCAGAATTTCTGTCCCAATTCCCTTAGAAAATTGTTTAACTTTTATAGAGTTGACTGTTGGCAGTCCCACTAGACTATGCCAGAAGCTTTATGTAATCTGTCTCTAAAATGTTTTACCCTTTGATCTTATCATTCGTGTTCTATCATTCCACCAGTTTTGTTTTGTTTTTTAAGATTTTATTTATTTATTTGACAGAGATCGCAAGTAGGCAGAGAGGCAGGCAGAGAGAGGAAGGGAAGCAGGCCCCCTGCCGAGCAGAGAGCCTGACGTGGGGCTTGATCCCAGGATCCTGGGATCACAACATAAGCTGAAGGCAGAGGCTTAACCCACTGAGCCACCCAGGCGCCCCTCATTCCACCTGTATTAAGGAATTGACGTATAGTTCTGAAATGCCCCAAATATGACCAATTTTCGTGATTGTTTGTTTTTTGTATGCAGGTCTTTGCATCTCTAAGCCATATGTGATCTCCTTATTGGAGCAAGGGAAAGAGCCTTGTAAGATGAAGGCAGAGATGACAAGAAGCCCGTTCCCAGGTGAGTGTGGGAGAACCAGATAGGGGAATCCTTTCTAAATAATGGCTCAGCTATTTTCAAAGGTGATACTTTCTCCTTTCTTATGCTACTTAGAGACTCTTTTCAAGCTTTCTAAGCCTGAGGAGAAAATTGAAACTTTGCTACTTAGCATAGACTCCCCAAATGTCTAGATATCTCTTCTCTCTAATAGATAACTCAATTTGCAAAAATCTCTATCCAGACCTTTTCCGTCCCCTCTTTCCTTTTGCCATTTAAACTTTATAAGCCTCTCTGTTTCTTAAATCTTAACTCCTAAATTAGGTGCTGCTTGAAAATCATGATATTTCCTGGTGCTTAAAATCTTTCTTTGCTTTTCTGTTGCAAATAGGAAAGACCTTACCACCCCTTATGTATCCAGCTCCATCCTACTTCTCTTACCTTATCCTCTATGATTTTTTAGCTTTTTCACTTTACTTTAGGGCAGAGTTTTCTAAATTATGAGGCACCCAGGTATTCAGGTATGTTAAAGGTATGCCAACTGTGGAATCTCTAAGCCTTGAGAGACCAGGTGTGGCCAGATGCAATCTGAGTTCCAAGTTTGGTTCCTTCTGGACCGCAGGCAGTATCATTCTTTTGTCTCTGTTTGCCTTACAGATGTTGACGAGTGCCTGACAGTACAGTTGAGAAGCTCTGTACTTAACCGTTGGTCACCTTTTCTGAACTCACCAAGCTCTTTACTGCTTCAGGCTTTTGCGCTTCCTGATTTCTCTTCCCACTATGCCCTTCTCTTGGCTGTCTGTCCATGCTTGACTCTTGTTGGGTTTGGCTAGCAAACCCTGAGACAGCGAATGAAAAGAGTACTCCAGACACCTTGGTAGGAGAAAGGAGAGGTCCTGGGGATCAGATGCTCTAGTGGCAAAGAAAGGTCCAGAGCCAAACTCTGCCTCCACCTTTATTGTGAATGTTATTAATACAACAAGAGAATAAGAAAAACAAGAATGAATATGAAGCTGTAATAATCAGGACAGTGGTATAGGGAGTATCATGTGAATAGAACAAGCTGTGCTTGTGATGGGCACGTAGACTGGGAGTGCATGGGGTGTGTGACCGCCAAAGATACATGTTTCTCCTAAGTCATGCATTTACTCCCTGGATTATTGCATTGAGCCACAATGAGGATCTGGCAGTTTTCAGCCCAGAAACTCTAAAGGGGGCTCAGTTCTCTGGACACACCTTCTTTGTTTTCCAACTAGTTTCATCCCGGGAGGCATGTGTTTATTAAATCTTATCTAGCCAGGCACTGTGAATTCCCACAGACTCTCAGGCCAGAGCTCAAACATCATCTCATCAGAGGCCTTCTCTGACCACCTTCTGTAATGAACATTCCTTATTTCAGCCTAGTTACTTTCTGTCGAGCCAGTTTATTTTCTTTGTAACACTCAGGAAAGCCTATAGTTAACCTGCTTATGGTTTGCATGCTTATTTTCTGCCTCCCCCACTGAACTGAATGTTCACAAAGACAAGGGAATGTTGAGATCATACGTGATAATTGTGCCTTTATGAAATTCTCCTTTCACTTCCATAACAGGATTTGATCTTTACATTTTAAGATGATTTGGATCCTAGACTTCCAGGGTCCTCCAAATAGCCAAATATTGGAAGGGAAATTAGCCCCACTTAGATATGCTTTATACTTTGGTTGCATAAGAATCTACCATCTCCCTTAAATTGGGAAATGGAGTAACTTCCCTGATAAGAAGTAATAATTGGCCCTGTGAAGAACAGAAGAAGGAAAAGGGGTTGAAGCCTATAAAATTGGTGGGATATTGAGTCACAGTATAGATTCAACTCTTATTCAATGAGTAAGAGATCTCGGCATCTGTGTTGAGATGGGCCGAAAAGATAAGGGACAACCATGTTTCCCATGGGAGGTTGTTGTGTTGAAGGCTACCTTCATAGGAGGTATCCATGATGTATCCAACTTTTCTTTTTTTTTCTGTCCAGTATTTCTCCCCTCAGTCGTCTCTGAAGAAAAACCGTAGGTGATAGATACATTGAACTCTCGTGGCCTCAATTCTAGAATTACTGAGGCCTGAGCGTTAGGAAGGAAAGAAGGAAGTAGGAAGGGGTAGGAAGCTTGTTTGCACTTCAGAGCCCTTCTGAACTGCTTTAGTAGATTTGATCTCTTCCATCTCTGAACTTTAATACTAGTTTTACTTTTTATCACATGGGCTCTCACTTGGTATTTCATGTTTTCTTCTGTTACTTTCTTTGTTCGTCTTGCCTTTCTAATCCTTTTCTGTACTCCTCAAGAACAACTGGTCTTTTATTACATTAGTATCCATAGTGCTTGACACATAGTAGAAAACTACTTTAGGGAACATTGGATTAGTCAGTAATTTACTATGGATAAGATTGGAAAGGAAAGCACTTTCTCTTTCACTTTTTCTTTTTTTTTTTTTAAGATTTAAAAAAAATTTTATTTATTTGACAGAGAGGGAACACAAGCAGAGGGAGTGGGAAAGGGAGAAGCAGGTTTCCCACGGAGCAGGGAGACCGATGTGGGGGTCGATCCCAGTACCCTGGGATCATGACCTGAGCCGAAAGCAGATGCCTAACGAATGAGCCACCCAGGTGCCCCTCTTTTGCCCTTTCTTGATGCCAACCTTTTCCCTGAAGTTTTCTCTTAATATCATCTCTTCAGTACAAATTTCTTTATGTTTTTATTTAGAACTTATAAATGTTTGAGTTTCTGTGATATATGTAAAGTGACTTAGTACTAGTGTTTAAAGCATATTATTCCTACCCTGAAGCCTGTATTTTATCTCACAAGGCAAGAAAGTGGCAGTAAAAAGAACTTTATAATAGTAATACACACCTACATATATCATTATAAAACCAGTTTATTCAAAGAGACTTATGGCAAAACCCCATTAAGATGTGGCCTGGGAAGTGACACTCTTCGTAGGCTGGTGACAATGAGAACATGAATGGAAAAATGCCTTACGATGCAGCCTGAAGTTCAGGGATCTCTGATAAATGAGGAGTTCACTGTGTTGAAACATGTAACAATGGTACATACAAATACTGATTTCTGGTTATGAAAAGATTGGGCATTTACCTAAACCCCAAGGGAAGTCATGAAGCTTAACGGTTTTGTGGTTGCTGGGAATCTGTAGAGATTTTTGATCAGCAGTAGTTATGTGATGATATTAATACTTAAACAACATTAACCTACCTGTATATGCAAGTCAACTAGAAGTGGGAAAGAGTAGAGCAATGGTATTTAATTTATAGTCTGTTATGTTAATATAGGATAAAAAAAAGACTATTATTATTGTAACCTACTTTTCTAGGACCTCATTATCCTGCATTTAATTCTCTTTTCCTACATTTCCTACATTATCCTACATTTAATCACTTTTTCCATGTTTCCCTGAGCTCTGAAATATACTTGCATATTTTTCAGTTTATGTGCTGTTACATAATAGATTTTGCAGGATTCACTATTTTTGAACCACCCTGTCCACATTAAATATTTCCCTTGTTATAGCCCATGATAAAGGAAGCACTTGCTTTTTTGTTATCTTTCAGATTCGGGATCTATAGATGAGACACAAGAATTATTTTTGAAGCAGTTCATGTATGATGATGTGTTAATGGAGAGAATTACAGACTATGGACTTGAGTGTTCTACTTACAGAGAAAATTGGAAATGTGAAAGTCTTTTTGAGAGGCAGTTGGTAAGTCAAGATGCATTTATCAGGCAAAAAGTAACCACTTATAAGAAAACCCTTACTAAGGAAATAGATCACAATTATAACAAATCTGGGAAATTTGTCCATCTAGACAATATAGAAGGAAATGTTCATAATCACAAGTCAGATAAGAAAAGCTTTTCCCAAAATTCCATGGTAGTAAAACGCAAGAAAGTCTATGCAGGAAAGAAACTTTTTAAGTGTCATGAATGTGAAAAAACCTTTACCCACAGCTCCTCCCTTACTGTTCATCAGAGGATTCATACTGGTGAAAAGCCATATGAATGTAAAGAATGTGGGAAAGCCTTCAACCAGAGTCAGCACCTTGTTCAACATCACAGAATACATACTGGTGAGAAACTCTTTGAATGTAAAGAATGTAGGAAAGCCTTCAGCCAAAATGTGCACCTTATTCAACATCAAAGAATTCATACTGGAGAAAAACCGTATAAGTGTATGGAATGTAGAAAAGCCTTCAGCCAACCTGCACACCTTGCTCAGCACCAGAGAATTCATACTGGGGAGAAGCCCTATGAATGTAAGGAATGTGGGAAGGCCTTCAGTGATGGCTCATCCTTTGCCCGACATCAGAGATGTCACACTGACAAAAGACCCTATGAATGTATTGAATGTGAGAAAGCCTTCAGGCAGAACACATCCCTTATTCGTCACTGGAGGTATTACCATACTGGAGAGAAACCTTTTGATTGCATCGACTGTGGGAAAGCCTTCAGTGATCACATAGGCCTTATTCAGCATAGGAGGATTCATACTGGAGAGAAACCATATACATGTAAAGTGTGTGGGAAAACCTTCAGTTACGGCTCATCCCTTACTGTCCATCAGAGAATTCACACAGGAGAGAAGCCCTATGAGTGCGTTGTCTGCGGGAAGGCCTTCAGCCATCATGCTTCACTCACACAACATCAGCGAGTGCATTCTGGAGAGAAACCTTACGAATGCAAGGAATGTGGGAAAGCCTTTAGACAGAGTATACACCTTGCTAGTCATTTGAGAATTCATACTGGCGAAAAACCCTATCAATGTAAAGAATGTGGAAAAGCGTTTAGCATCAGTTCACAGCTGGCTACTCATCAGAGAATTCATACTGGAGAGAAACCTTACGGATGTAAGGAATGTGGTAAAGCTTTCAACCAGAGGGCACACCTTGCCCAACATCATAAAATTCATACAGGAGAGAAACCTTATGAGTGTAACGAATGTGGTAAAGCCTTCAGCCAGACTACCCGCCTTATTCAACATCAGAGAGTTCATACTGGAGAGAAACCCTATAAATGTAGCGAATGTGGAAAGGCTTTTAGCGATAGCTCATCCCGTTCTCAGCATCGGAGACTCCATACTGGCCAAAGGCCCTATGAATGTGTTGAATGTGAGAAGGCATTTAGAACAAAATCATCCCTTATTTGTCATCAAAGATGTCATACTGGGGAGAAACCTTATGAATGTAGTGTGTGTGGTAAAGCCTTTAGCCATCGCCAGTCCCTTACTGTTCATCAGAGAATTCATTCTGGAGAAAAACCATATGAATGTCAGGAATGTGGGAAAACCTTCAGCCAGATTGGACACCTTAATCTACATAGAAGAATTCATACCGGAGAGAGATCTTATGAATGTAAAGAATGTGGAAAAGTCTTCAGACAAAGCGCGCACCTTAGTCATCATCAGAAAGTTCACACTGCAGAGTCGTCTCAGGCCTCCAGCTCTTCCTCACCCCGTATGTCACCAAGCCCCGTGGATATATCTGCTAGATATTTTTGGAATTCATCCACTCCTTTCAGTTCTCATTGTCCTACTCCCAAACACAGTCCTTTCACCTGGACTGTTCCAATATAAAAACTGGTCCTACATCCCGTCGTCTTCCCTTCAAGTTCGTTCTTGACACAACTGCCATGGTGGTCTTTTAAACATGTAAATGTAATTAAACTACTCTCTTAAAACCCTGGTTAGGAAATTTAAACTATCTGATGCCTATAAAGTGCTTAGCATAGTGCCTGACCCAGACTAAGTGCTTGATAAATGTTAAGTCAGTGTCATTCAGAGTCTGTTTAAAAATTATTTTTAAAGAGTGAATTCTGGAAAGCAGTGTATCAGTACTGGGAGATTATAATAATTATGGAACTGAAACTACATCTTAAGGTGGATGATGAGGATTAGCATGTGTAGTATTTTTAAAGTTTGACATCAGAATAACATAGTGGCTTTCTTGTGATTCCAAGGCTGTATGTCTTTGTTGGTGCAGAAATTTAGTGTGACCTGGTACATAGAATATGTTCTAGGAAGTGTCTAAAGCTCTGGATAAGACTGAAACAAAAGAATTAGAATTTACTGGGAAGAATATAAGACTATAGTTAATTAAGGCAAAAAATAAAAATTCCTTATTATTTAAAACTGAAGCAATAGAGAACTGGAATAGTCTAGCCCTATTTTAAGACACCTGGGTTTACAGATTAATTCTAAGCTTTCAAGGAACCACTAATCACACTGTTGTAGAGTGTAAAGCATAAAACTAATTAAACATAATTGAAACATAATACTTTGAAGTATTGGGAATACTTCTTTCATGAGGCTAATTTAGTTCTGATATCAACCCCCCCAAAATGAAATGGTAGATTAATTTACTTGTGGTTCTATGTAGAAAGGAAATTATTAATCTCTGCTGAAGAACAACAGAGGTTCTGAGTAAATGGAGAGCCACACATGTTTCTAGATAGAAGTTTCAATATTGTAAAGATGTCTACATTCACTTAATTCCAGTCATGATAACTGTAGGATATTTTTACATTGACAGTTTGGTCTGAAAATCACTTGGAGTGGTAAGTAGGCAAGCATCATAGGAAATTTTTGGAAAAGATGATATGCCCAAGAATTCAGTGTATTGCAAAAAAAGTGTTTTTTTAAGTTTCTGTTTATTTTTAAAGTAATCTCTAAATCCAGTGTGGGGCTTGAACTCACATCCCCAAGATCAAGAGTCATATGTTCCTCCGACTGAGCCAGCCAGGTGTTCCACAAAAGTGGTATTTTTGATATATCAGTGGGGGAGATGGATTACTTAAATGGTGTTTGAAAGTTAGTTATCCACCTAGAAGTAAAGGCAGAGCTACATTTTACTCCTTACAGAGAAGTTCCCTGAATCTGGATTACAGATGTAATAGAAAACACAAAATTCTAGAAGAGAATATAGAATATTTGTATCCCTTTGAGTTTAGGAAGACTTGGTGGACACAGAGTCCAAAAGCCATGAAGAGAGTGACAGGAAGGAACATGTAGAAGATTTAAACCTTTTGCATGGTATAAGGCACTATTGCAAAGTTAAAAGGCACGTGACGGGCAGGGAGAAGTTTTTAAAATATACATATTACATACTTCTAAAAAGTGCTCTTGAAAAGCAGCAGGGATAGGATGCAGTTTGAAAATCACACCAGCAAGCAACTCACAGTTACAGAACATGAAATTGTCAAATAAAATAGAAGAAGTTCCTAACAACAATAATGATCAGATAAATTGAAATTTTAAAAAGTCCTTGTCACTAACATAAATCAGCACAAATTTTATGGATAATATCTAGTACTGTTGCAGATGTGAGAAATATATTTTTGTACATGGGGAAGATAAATCTTTTAAAAGCCATGTTAGAAGCTAATGTGTTACCTGTCAACATTTTTTTTTTTTTTTAGATTTTATTTATTTATTTGACAGGCAGAGATCACAAGTAGGCAGAGAGGCAGACAGAGAGAGAGAGGAGAAAGCAGGCTCCCTACGGAGCAGAGAGCCCGATGCGGGGCTCGATCCCAGGACCCCGGGACCATGACCTGAGCTGAAGGCAGAGGCTTTAACCCACTGAGCCACCCAGGCACCCCTACCTGTCAACATTTTAAATGTAATCACTTTGCTGTAATTCTAAATCTAGGAGTTTATCTTCTTGAAAAGCACAAGTGCAGAAATATAGATGCATAAGCACATTTATTATAGAATTGCAAGACATTTGGAGCAGCTTAAATGTCTAGCACTAGTAAACTAGTTAATCAGTTAAATTATAGAAAATTCAGTAGATTACACACTCACTGAAAAGAATGAGGTAGATTTTCAGAGTCACAGAAAGACATCATTTACTAACTGACGGTGTAATTTTCATAATGATAATATGATTGCATGGTTATAAATATCAGAAATTTATAAAGTTAAAATTAGGAAAATACATACATATCAGGTATTTGTTTGTCTGCGATACAAATTGAAAACATGCACACAGAGATACACATGGACTTTTCCCCTGGGCTGCTCTGATGTCATTCGGTGAGGTTTTGTGTTGTCAGTTGTACCTGGTTCCCTTTAATCCAATCAGAAACTCTCTCCTCAGGACACAGGAGGAGGCTGTAAATGAGTCCTCCTTCGTCCACAACGTAGGATACTGCCTGCGCTCCTGCTGCTCTGCTCACTGCAGCGGACCGGTCTCTCATTCTTCCCAAGTTGGGTCTTATTAGTATCTTGTTTCCACTTTAAAATGAGATTAAGTTCTTTTGCTGTCAACCAAAGAAACCTAACCAATGCAGAAATTGGTATCCTTGAATGGATTTCAGGCAGAACATCCTGAGAAAAGGTGGATTAGTATTAAAATAAAAAATGTGGCTATTGGATGAAACGGAGCAAAGGATTATAAGGTTCCTCTTCGTGTTTTGTGCCATCCAAGTAGCATGCTTTAACAGCGACAGTAAAACAGCTAATCAGCTGTGGTTGAGATCATTTTTAGACCAGTCAGAAAGACAAGAAATGCCAGTCCAAGGGGTTTGTATGATGCTTCTTCATAACGGAATTGGAAAATATAAAGCAAAAGCAATAATGACTTTTTAAAATTTTTGCTTTAAAGCATGGACTAGAACACCAGCCATTTTGGTAACATGATTAAAAGATGCTTCCTTGTAGCCCTGTGATTGTTAAATATCAAAGAATGAGCTACAATGCCAAGTGAATTCACAATTTTGGCAGATTTCTTAAGTAAATTGTTTGACATTAAGGGACATCTTTGATATCCTGGTTACTGGGATGAGAATTTGTGGCAGAATTTGGGGATTTTAAAACTCTTAAGCCCATAAGAAATCTTAAGAAACCATACCAACTAATTATCCTTTGTCTGAGATAACTGGGAATGAAGGTTGAAGGTTAGCCTCTTTCCCTTGTAGCTCACCAACACTGTGGCTTCTTTGATTTAAAAAAGAAAGAAAAAAAAATCCAATTCCAAAGTGGCCTAGAGGTTGATATAGGAGGTTAGGGAAGGGTTGAGAGACTCTGCCAAGTATCAACATTTATATCAGAATCAAGAAAATGGCTGCAAAAATGGGTTTTCATAGGGCTTGACCTCAGATACTAGATTATAAAATTTTGAACTGGGCTGAATTTACACTATACACACAGGGTATTACATATTTGATGTGCTAATCTGTGCAGTTTATTGCTTTTCTCATAATTTTCTGGGTAGATACATGCAAATCTCATAAGGACAGACTGAAACTAAATGATACTTTTTTTTTGTTTTTTAAAGATTTTATTTATTTATTTGACAGACAGAGATCACAAATAAGCAGAGAGGCAGGCAGAGAGAGAGAGGGGGAAGTAGGCTCCCTGCTGAGCAGAGAGCCCGATGCGGGGCTTGATCCCAGAACCCCGGGATCATGACCTGAGCTGAAGGCAGAGGCTTTAACCCACTGAGCCACCTAGGCGCCCCACTAAATGATATTTAAAGTACAGAAATGACCTTGCCTGATACACAGGAAGGAACCAGAAAATTTGGGATTCTGACCTTGCTTTCTCATGTCTGAGTTTCTCACTCGCCTTGTCATTAGGCTTCCTGAGACAGGGCCAAAATGCCTTTCCTTGAACCTGTGCCATGAGGAAAGCATCACTATCTCTAGAGAGTATTTACTTGCCAGCCTTAAGATGTCTGGCATGCTGGGAAGGGGGGCTGCTCTTGGAAAGTGATTTCTGATCTCCAGCAAGGGTAGCCGCCCAGGGAACGCTGAGCCCTAGCAGCAACTCTCCAGAAGCAAAGTTGATTTTGTGGTGCACTTGGGCAGGCTCATTCTGGCTTTTTTTTTTTTTTAAAGATTTTATTTATTTATTTGACAGACAGAGATCACAAGTAGGCAGAGAGGCAGGCAGAGAGAGAGAGAGAGAGAGGAAGAAGCAGGCTCCCTGCAGAGCAGAGAGCCCGATGTGGGGCTCGATCCCAGGATCCTGGGATCATGACCTGAGCCGAAGGCAGAGGCTTTAACCCACTGAGCCACCCAGGTGCCCCCTCATTCTGGCTTTTAAGAGCTGTTATATTTTTAGAGATTTTTTGAACTGGTTTCTAAAAGGTATATACGTATGTGTGTATATATATGTGTGTATAGAAATATATACATGTTTGTACTGGGTAATATGTAACCTGTATGTATTGTATACATATGTTTATAGGTTATTGTCTAAAATTTCTATAACCAATAAGTTGTGTTAAACATAGACAGTAGTTTGGAAACTGAGTTTTGAGCATTTGCCATATTTTATTTATGACTAACGTTTGCAGGGGGGACATACCACGTAATAGTTGCTGCTTTGCTTCTCTTCCCAACTCCACATTCAGTGACAACATGTTAGCAACTTTGACCCAAATATGATGGGAATCTTTAGTAGCATGCACCACAAATCAAGGCTGGTTGACTTTAAAAGTTGACAGTGAAAATGTTAGTAAATCAGGTTAAACTTAAAAATGTGTCATGTCTGTACGTTGTGAATTGTGCAAAAAGTAGAGGAAATATTCCTCTGGTACTCAAAAGCTATTACTTAGCAAAGAGCTCAGCCTGTCATTGACGTAACGAGCAAAGTTCTGACCTATGTCCTCATCTTGTTTCACTTTGATCTTACTCTTTAACGTAAGTGAAAATATCAACCGACATTGTCAGAGTTTTACCCATTTGTCAGTTTTAAGCATAGGTTGGTAAAAGTCAACAAAGGCATTCTAAGAGAATCAACTGCTATACAGAATTGACAATCCAAGAGTCTTGCATTTTCCTATCATTTGTCAATGTGTGCTACACATCTGTAACATTACAATAAATTTCCTGCACGTAGGATACACACATTTCTTTCCCTTGGGAAGCTTCACGTCAAACTTGACCAGCATACCGCCGATGGTCGGACAGACTGCTGACTGTGATTGCTGGCGGGTCTAGAAATGAGATCAGTAGTCAGCCGCTGAAAGTTTACTTTGTTACTTGTCTAAAAACCGTTCACATCTGGTCACGGAGGCCGCAGTCCAGTTATCACCCATGCTAGAAACTGCCTGTCACCCTGTTCCCAGATCTGGGTGTGTGGACAGGAGGCTGGGTACTCCTGAGGAAAACCTTCCTATAACACCACTATGACTTTTACTCCTACAGTTCCCTAAAGAATTGCAGCCATTTACCAAGGTAAGTGCCTATTAAGAAAAGGAAATAGCATTTTTTAAAAAGATTTTATTTATTTGACAGAGATCACAAGTAGGCAGAGAGGCAGGCAGAGAGAGAGAGAGAGAGGAGGAAGCAGGCTCCCCGTTGAGCAGGGAGCCCAATGCAGGGCTTGATCCCAGGACCCTGGAATCACGACCTGAACTGAAGGCAGAGGCTTTAACCCACCGAGCCACCCAGGCATCCTAGGAAATAGCATTTTTGGAAGAATTCTAAGTTACAAGGACATGTACTGTAGTCATTCTAGGGGATTATGGGGGCAATTCTTGACCTGGCCCAGCTCAGAGGAGGCCTTGCGAGCTCCTGTGCCAGTTACTTGCCTTTTGGCTCTGAGATCCATTTTCTGCCTTATCCCTTGCTCTACACTATTGCATGTGTTTAAGCTCTGCGGGTGCTTTGACAACTGGTTTTCTGTCTGGTTTACTAAGTGGGAGGCACTAGCAATATACCAGAAGGTGAGAGTTGGGGGAGAAGCCAGGGTGTTTCTCTCTCACTTGCTCTGCTTTGCATGGTGGCTATGGTGATAGCTACATTGCCTCTGTTCTACCTCCTTCCAGTCACCCCTTATTATGGTCCCACCTCCTGCTAGGGACGTCTCTGTGGATCTGTCTAGCTCTAAGTGGCCCTGGTTCCTGGCTTGGTAATATCCCCTCCACCCTTTGGCCTCCACGCTCCAGAGTTGGTAACTGCTCTCCTGTAACTGATCCGAGTTGCCTCCCTGTTCTTCCTCTCACTCTCCAAGGACCTTTTTATTATATTAGTTTCCTCTGTCAAATCCTGCTACTGAAGCTCATGGTGTCTGGGTTTCCTGACTAAAGACTGGTAGACAAAACTCATTATTCCTACTTGGTTTGGTAACATTCATGCTAGCCTAAATCACATTCCAAGACAACACTGGGAACTGCCACCTTAGTGAATTCCCTGTGTGCCCAGTGGTTGGGGGGCATATTGAAGAGAGTTGCTACTCCTTGCCCTCCCCATCACTAAGAAGTATACACACGAAGTACACTATAAAGAGTAGTATTTCAACGTAGGGTTTCAGACAAAGCACACGTAACCAGTTTACTCAACAGTTTTTAGTTAGAGGCTATCATGTGGAACACATTTGAATGGCAGCCTGTGTGTAGATGAACCCAAATATTGTGCTTTTTAATACATACAACAAGCAATAGGTATGTTCTGTATCACTTTGGCCTATATTTGCCTAAATATTTTGCCTTTTTCTGTGACATGACTACTCATAAGCAGAAATGTGCAGGATAACCTCATGCCCCTCCCAAAGGCCAAAACACTGAGGGGGGGGGAGCAGAGAGAAGAGTGTTCTTCCTGAAAAAAAAAAAAAATGACTCCTTTGCACCACCACCCACTAAGTCTTCTATTTCCACTCTAGCAAGTACGAGTCTTCATAATGTTACATTTTATGTGTTAACTGTATTTGTTGCTCTCAATATTTCTTACTCTCATAAGCTTGTGTTCATTGTTCAGTTGATCTATTTTTCTATTGGCAAAAATTGTGTACTTAGGGTTGGGATGTAAAAGCCTCATCATTTTTATGTTAAACATAGTGGAAATTTTTTCCTTTTGAACAGTTTTTCACTTAGTGACACTTTTAATTAGGAGTGGATTAAAAATCCTAAAGAAAGGGTAGGTGTATGCTGAAGGACCCACGTTAAAACTTTTGGTTCTTTATCTCATGCTTCTGGGTTCCGGTGATACGGAGGTTTGTTTTTCGCATTGAATGGAGGAATTCTTCCATTACAGCAAACAGTAATGGTGTCATTAAATCAGAAGCTGAATGCCACCTGGCCATTTAAAGCTCTTGTCATCAGGAGAGCAGAGTTTTTGAAAAGAAGGGAGAAAAAAAAAACAACGTAGTGGTTGGTTTTATAAAGTTAAAAGGCAGGGGTGGGGTGGGGTTGCTCTACAAAGTTACTGGAAAAACATTATGGTTGGGGCATTTCCTTGTGCTAATTGCCATGTCTGGGTATAATGTTCCATGTTCAAAATTGTTAGTTTCTGTCTCCCAGTTCTGAGTTATGCTTATGTAAAGGTTTTAGTCCTGGGAGGAAATCTTCAGATCAGGAACGACAATGGCTGCAGTGAAGGCCAAATGATCTCTGTCCATTCCATATGTCTCCTGCCACTAGAAGGATAAAAAAGCTACAGTGACTGATCCTGACAGGCAAGAATAAATAGGATATTGGGGCTTGGGAGTATTAGGGACGGTCCACCTTCTTGAACTGTCATGCACAATGATAAACGGTAAGTGGAAATGGAAGACATTTGTGAGACACCCAGGCCATTGATGGTTTGGGTCAGGTTACCCCTAAGTAACTGAGATGTTGGTCAAGCCTAGGAGAAGTATGGCATTATATAAAGTGGAAGAGAAGTCTTACACACCAATCATAACCCCAAGGCCAGTTTCTGAAAGAAAAGAACAGGTTATATTCTCTACCCATGGTTTTCTATTTGCTGCTTCATAATTAAGCTCCCTCCCCAGCCAGTGCCATTTTATTAATTCAAAGAAAGTCTTTTAATTCAAGTGGTTTAAATTCAGTTCTATGCCAGTGAGGGCTTTACAACTTTATTTTTAATGAGCAAATATTTACACACAGAGGTTAAGTGTAAAATTTCATGAGTTTTTAAAAGCTAGTACGGTAAAACGTACTCACTTTAGGTGTAGAATTCTATTTTGACAAATTCCTACAGTCGTCTAACTACTGCGACCAAGATACAGAAGACCTGGGCACCTGGGTGGCTCAGTTGGTTAAGCAACTGCCTTCAGCTCAGGTCATGATCCTGGAGTCCCAGGATCAAGTCCCACATCAGGCCCTCTGCTCATCAGGGAGCCGGCTTCTCCCTCTGCCCCTCGCCCCTTTCATGCTCTCTCTCTGTCAAATAAATAAAATCTTAAAAAAAAAAAAAAAAGATACAGAAGACCTTCGTAGAGAGCCTTCTCCTCCCGCCCCCAACTCCTAACTACCATTCATCTCTTTTCTGTCTTAAATGATGTTACAAAATGTCAAATAAGTATAACGACAGGCAGCCTCTGGGATCTGTAACAACAGCGGTAGGCCCCTGCTCTTGTTAAGGGAGGGTATTCCCTGAGGAAAGAGGCTTTCTGCTCCAAGGACCCAGAAAGCTCTGGACGGCTCTGGTAAGACTGGCCCTAAACACGTAAATGTGGAAAAACACCAGTTAACCCAGATAACCATGAAGGTTATGCAGCAGATTTTTTTAAAGTCACGAGGTGAGTGGTGGCATTTGTGACTAGAGTCTGGGCTGCTATCTATGAGAGAGATAGGTGGGAACTAGCCCCGACTTTGGGGGAAGCCCGTGCAGGTGCAGGACCCACAGGCGCAGGGGCAGTGGCATCTAGAGGACGGGTGTGGGGGGACTGGATAGGCCCGAGTATCCAGGGACATGGGGACCCACCTGGGGTCAGAGGTGCGCAGCGAATCGGACACGAAGGCAAGTTGTGCTCACACGCCCCCAGCACAACCACACTGTGGACACCGGCAAGGCCCTAGCGCTGCCCTTCGGCGCGCGCGTCCTCTCACTCGGTCGGCGGGGACACCCATGGGACGCGCACCCGAGGTGCAAGCCACCTGCCCCGCCCTAGCACCGCCCACTTCAGCCCTGCGGCCCCGCCCCTCGCCGTCAGCCCCGCTCCGACATGGAACCGCGCCTGCGCGAATCCGAACCCGGCACCGACTCCCAGAAGCCCGTGGGGCGCTGTCTGTCCGTCGGAAGGCCTGTACTTCCGGTCAGGCTCGGGCCGGGTGTCCACAGCTACCCGGAGGCAGCGGTGCCGAACAGCCGGAGGCGGCCGGCCCTTAAGGGAGACGGCGGATGCTGTGTGGGCCCGGGGAGGGTCGGCGCATTGAGGCCTGCGCTCCGCTCAGTCCTGCCGCCGCCCTGGCCGGGACTACGCTTCCCAGGGGTTGTTGCGGCAGCCGCCCACGCCCACTTCCGGTGGCGGCGCCGGGCCCTGGTTCAGGCTGCTGGCCGGGTCGGGGGCTCGGCGGCCGCGGTGGGCGCGGCGCGGGGCGGGGCCCGCTGGACGCTGGGCGCGCCCGCAGTGGGTGGGGGGGAACGAGCCCGCTCGCCGCGCCGAAATGCAGGGGGCGGCGAGTGCGGGCAGGGGCGCGCGGGCCCGCGGGCGGGGGTCCCCACCGCGGCGCGGCGCTCCCCGCACAAAGCCCGGGGGAGGCCGAGGCCGGACAGCGGGGACCCCGGCTGCCTTCGCCCGCCCTGGCCGGGGAAGGCCGCGCGCGAGGAATGGCTCCCCATCCAGAGGCCAGCGAGGAGCGGTGACCGCGGGGCCTGAGAACCGAGGTGAGGTTGACAGGTGGTCGGGGCTGGGGACGGGGGCGAATTCACGCCCTCAGAACGCGGGGACAGTGCGGTCTTGGGGCACAGGGCCGCTCGGGCCCCTATGCTGGTGAGTGGTTGTCCCCGGGCTCTGAGGCTGGCAGGTCAGAGGAATGCAGGGGTTTCCAAGTTTACCCTGAGTCCCGACATCCTGCGGCGGTGCCGGGAGGGACCGTGACTCGCCCAGGGTCAGCCTGACCCCACACCATCCTGATTCATGCTCCCAGAGAGAGAAACCCCTCTCCCGCCGTGGCAGTCCCTCGGTAGAGTGGCAGTCGTGGACAGATCAGTGCCTCCAAAATTGGTCCCATCCTTTCGTCCCCGAGCGTTCGGTTCTCCACCTGTTGAAGCCCTTTCTGATTTACGGCCCTGGTTTAACACGCAGCCGGAAGGGACCGTTTCCAGCCTGGTGGTCAGGAGCGTGGTGTAGACTCGCTCTCCAGCGACTCCTTTCTCTTCCCCCAGCTCTTCCTTCCAGGGACACTGCCCTTCTCCAGGAGAAGAGGCAGAAGCAGGAGGCAGCAGGGACAAGAGCTGAAATGAGAGCCATGTCTCAGGTGAGTTGGCATTTCCACTCTCCTCTCTGAAGTGCAGTCTTGCTTTTCAGGACTTAATAATGTTTATTTTCTTTTAAAAGTTTTCAGTTTAAGAGACCTGTCCTGGGAGCTGGTTCCCATTTCCTCACATTCTGGTGAGTGATGGGCTGCAGGGGTAGCCCAGGGCCTCCCTCCCTGCTTCCTCTTCATCCCATTCGATGTTCATTCTTCATTGCTGAAATGATTCAGCCCCTCGCGGCGCCACTTTTCTCAGAGGGACTCTGGTGGAGCCGAAAGGTACTCTTGGGGCAAGCATGACAGCTGCTTGTGCTGTACCGTGGGTTTGGTATCTACCTGTGCCAGTCCCTGGAGACACGGACGTTGAAGCCCCAGTGCCTGCTCTCAAGGAGCTCACAGCCTGTTGGTGGAGAGTCGTGGAAGCAAACAAGGTTCTCGAGTGCAGGTGAGAGCTGACTGGAGGAGCTCTTGGCTTCTAGCTGCCTGTGAGGGAACCGGGCAGGGTCTCTTTCCCGAGGCGGTGATGTTGCAGCCGTGGTTTGAAGGGAGAAGGGGATGTTTGGCAGGCAGAAGAGGGAAGAGCGGTGCTGGTGCGGTGTGAGAAGCTGTCTGTATCTCACTTGATCGGGCGGCTTCGTAAGATGCTAGCAGATAATTTTGTCTGTTTCTGTCCTCTGTGTCTCATAAATATGAGAGCCAGCTCATAAATGAACCAGGTTCCACTTGGCCCACCCAGGCTACTTTAAGCAAGTTACCAGTGATCGCCACCTTACCAGATGCTCTGTCCAGTCCTCAGTCTTTTTGGGCTCTCACTGGCATTTGAGGTAGCTCGGGGGTTGGCCGACTTTCACCGTAAAGGGCTAGGAAGTGAATGTTTGAGGCTTTGCAGGCCGTAAGGTCTCTGCTGCGGCTGTTGCACTCTGCCGTCTAGAGCAGAAGCAGCCGCAGACAATATGTGAATGCATGGCAGGGCTGTGTTCCAATAAAACTTTATTTACAAAGACAGGTGACTGCCCACCCTTGAAATAGCTCATCCCTTGCTCTCCAGTGGGACCCTTTTTCCCCTGGACTTGTAGAGCACAGCAGGCATCTAGCCTTCCTCCCACCTTCCTGGCGTCTCAGTTTTCACTGCTGGTTCCTCATCCCCCGGACCTGCAACTGTCAGCGTGCCTCAGGCTGGTGTTCTTGGCTCTCCGTTCTCGTCTCTCTGCCCACGTTTCCCTGAGGAGGCCTGCCCGTTCTCTATAAAAACTCAGCCACAGGCCTCTGAGCTCCAGGCCAGTGCATCCAACTTGACTCCTCTTGAATGTCCAGCAGGTAGTTCGGACCTAACACATTCACATCTGCCATCAGCAGTTGCCCCCGCCCGGCCGCTCCTGCAGCTGTCTCTAGCTCTGGCCGTGGCAGTGTCATGCTGTCAGTTGCTCAAGCAGAAACTCTGCGCCCTTCTTGTCTTCTCTCTTTCCCTGCCGCCCATGTTTGCCTCATTGCAGACCCTGTCAGCGCTGTTTTCGTCCTGTATTCCCAGCCTGACAGTTATCATCGTGCCCACTCCTCTGTCGCTGCCTGGTCCTTATTATCCTACAGTTGGCCCCTCGACTCTCCCGTGACTTCCTGCTTCTACATATGCTCCCGCAGTCGCATCCCAGGGCTGCAGCCAGGCGGGCTCTGTTCTAACTACTGCGTTGCTCTCTGCTCAGAACCCTCCGGTGGCTTCCCTGAATGAAGGCCACATCCTTCATGTGCTGACAGGGCCCCACCGGACCTGGTCCTCTGGACCTCTCACATTTTCCATCCTCCTCCATCACTCACTTTGCTTCCTTGAAAATTGCCTTCTCATTTTCCCGAACCTTCTATCTGTAGCTTCAAAGACTCCCACCCAGATTCCTCACATCTTCTTCTCTGCATTACTCCTTTTTTAAACTCTGCACATTTCAACATACTGTACGTGTACTTAATACATCTGCTTTTCTGCTCCAGGTACACTTGAAACAGGCAGGGATTTTGGACAGTTTCACCCGTGAGTCCTGATTCAAAAAATATTTGGTGGAGGAATGTGTGAGCGTCTCTTGTAGCCAGTGTTTTGCTATTTAATATAGTATTACGGTAATCACTTTTATACCTGGAAGTGTGCTTTATCCCTGATCATTTCCCATGAATACATTCCTACAAGTTTTTACTTTGCGGATTAAAGTTTATTAAACTGACATGAAATCAGAATACTTTAAAAGTTTTATTTAGATGGAACAGGAGTAGAGCCTCAGAAGCTAGAGTTTGGTGTAAAAAGAGTAGACTTCACCAAAAAGAAAAAATTACTTGTTCATTCAGGTTCCTTAAAAATTGACTTGAACCAAAGAAAAACCTCTTTAGTGCGTTTTTTTTTTTTTTTCTTATAAAAGGCTTTCATTCATTTTTTTCCTATGGAGTATTAACATAAAGTATTCTTGTGTAAGGATAGAATTGCTTTTGTTTTCTATTTGCCTTTAATCTCCTTGTCTCTGTCTTTATGAAGATTAAGAGTAAGATCACCAGATTCAATTCTTACACTGGGTTTACCATTATGTTTTCTCTCTGGTGTAGTGTGACGTTGTGAAACTCTTTGGGAAGTCTGCGCATGTCCACGCTGACAATGGGAATAAGAGTAGGACGTGCTCCGTCGAGGGTGGTTCGCGTACCGTTGGATGAAGTGGGTTGATCGGGACATGAGTTGCAGAAAATTTGTTCTATCTGAAAGCCATGTTGCCCAGTGGGTCTTGTTTCGTCATCTGGGTGAATGGATCGCAAGCATGATGGCTGTTGGCAGAGTAGAACCTTTTAATAGGGACCTGCTGGTGTCCCGGTCACAGGCGTGGCAAAGGAGCCAGGCTGCCTGGGCTCCGATGCTAGGGTTCGCATTTAATTGCTGTGTAACCTCAGGGCAACGTAAATGAGCACATTTTCTTCACTTGTAAAAATGGGGATGATAATGATACTGGCTTAATGTGGTTCTTTGAAGGATTAAGTGAATGCACGTAAAGTGCCAAGAAAAACGTAAAGCTGCACGGCCCACAGTAGATCTCAGCAGGTGTTGGCTGCCAGCGACCTCATCTCGTTGGCATTTACAAGTTTACGGGCCAGTCCCTCAGGTGACGCCCAGTAACGTGGTGATCCGTGGTGCTGGAAGGAGCTGGCCAAGTGGCCTGCTCTGGCCTGCCGCCTCTTTTTCCATAGCCCGTGAGCGACAGATGACAGTCACATTTCTCGGCGACTGAAAAAAATGAAAATACGGTGTCATCTGTGAAATTACATAAGTGTACGCCTTGGTGCCCGTGGATGAAGTCCTCTTGGAGCGTGGCACACACGTGGTTTAGCCATGGTCTGTGGCAGCTGTCATGCAGCAAGGGCAGGGTTCAGTCGCTGTGGCAGAGGCCGTCTGGCCTCCGAGGCCTAAAATATTTGTCCTCCGGCTTTGTACGGGGAGACGTCGCTGGCCCCTGATGTAGAGGTTACGGGTGTGGACTGCGGAGCCAGACCGCTGGGTTCAGAGTCTTGGCCCTGCAGTTGGCTGGGTGATTGTGGGCAAGTTACCGCTCTCGGTTTCCTCATCTCTGAAGCGGGAGCAGTGCTGGGACCAACCGTCAGGGTTGGGGGGTCGAGTCAGCTTGTGTGTAAGCGTATGGAATTGTGTCTGGAATGTTCCAAGTGCTGTGAGCGGTAATCATTCCTGTTCCCAGTAAAAGACATTTGCTGGCTCTCCTGGTCTGTCCCAGTTGCCATCACAGACCAGCACGGACTGTCCCCCAGTCTGTCCCAGCTGCCGTCACAGACCAGCACGGACTGCGCGGCTGATGCGCCACAGACCTTTATTTCCCATAGTCCTGGAGGCTGGAGACAAGCACGATGGTGGGGTTGGCCGAAGGTATGTGCTGGCTGATGCTGACCGCTTCCTGTTTCTTGGCTGGCGCCCTCTCTCCGTGTCCTCCTATGGAGGAAGGAGCTAAGGAGCTGGGGGGGGTTCTCTTTTTTAAGGACACTAAGACCGTTAAAGAGGATTCCCCCTCATGACCAGAGGGCCTCCCAAAAGGCCCCACCTCCAAATGCCGTCACACTAGGCAGTAGGATTCCAAAGTATGGATTTTGGGGGGATGCAGACATTCAGACCATAGCATGAACAGAAGTCATTGGTTCTTTTTTTCTTTTTTTAAGTAGTTGCATTTTTTTTTCTTTTTTTTCAAAAGATTTTATTTGAGAGAGAGTGCACATGAGTGAGAGGGTGCGGGCACCCCCAGGAGGAGCAGAGGGAGAAACAGACTTCCCCCTCAGCAGGGACCCCAATGGGGGTTCGATCCCAGGACTCTGGGGTCATGACCTGAGCCAAAGACAGACAGTTAACCAACTGAGCCACCCAGGTGCCCCCAGAAGTCATTGATTCTCTACCTAAAGGGCAAGTCTGTTTAAAGTGAGAAACTGCCTTACTTGGAAGGTTACACATACTCGGTTCATGCTAGGTCCCTCTGGAACACAGAAGGAGAGAGGTAGAGAAGAGGACATTTCTTGTTAAGAAAAAAAAAAAAACAACAACAGACTCTCAAAAAACTGAGTTGCCAAGTATGAGAAGATTTTGGAACTTTTACTCTTCTGTGTAGTAGGGGCTCCAAATTCCAGTTTTCTTACCAATGACAAAATAGTAACAAATGCAAGAAAATTGGGCACCATTTTCTCTTATACCAACAGACTATTTATAAAGTTATTGTAAAGATGTGAAGATGCTATAGATTTTAGAAAGGCATTTTATATATAATCTATGTACTGTATTTTATATAATGTTTCATTTGGTAAAGAACATCTGAAAAGATTTTGAATATCGGAATAAGTAAGTACAAGACTTTTGCCTGGCATGCCGATAGGACTGTAAGGCTGGAATCTGTGAGAAACCGGCTTGTAGAATCAGGTCAGAATAAAACATAGAAGTAGCATGTGTCTGAGCACCTATGCCTTTGAACCAGTTGAAAATATTTGCACTGAAATGGGTTTTTTGGGGGGCATCTGGCTGGCTCAGTCAGAAGAGCATACAACTCTTGATCTCAGGGTCGTGAGTTCAAGCCCCACATTGGGGATGCAGACTACTTAAATAAAAGAATATTAAAAAAAGAAATGGCTGTGGTTTTTTGTTTGTTTGTTTAAAGATTTTGTTTATTTATTTGACACAGAGAGAGATCACAAGTAGGCAGAGAGGCAGGCAGAGAGAGTGGGAAGCAGGCTCCTTGCTGAGCAGAGCCCGATGCGGGGCTCAATCCCAGGACCCTGGGACCATGACCTGAGCCGAAGGCAGAGGCTTTAACCCACTGAGCCCCCCAGGCACTCCTGTTTGTTTGTTTTTAAGCCACTTGATTGAGGTACGATTGACACGTAGGAAGTGGCATGTGTTCATGTGCGCCACTCCGTGAGCTGGAGGGTGAGTATATGCTGGTGAGACTGTCACCGCCATCAAAGCCAGACACTTATTCATCACCTTCCAAAGTTTCCTCCTCCTCCCATTATTATTATTATTATTATTATTATTGACAGCAAGAACACTTGACATAAGACCTACCCTCTTAGCAATTGTAAGGATGTAACCTCCTACCGTTCTCTGTAGGCCGGAGCCTGTACGCCACATCCTGCAGAACGAAACTGTCCCCTCTGACTGTCACCTCCACATCTCCTCGCCCTGCCCGGCAGCCGCCACTCCACCCTCTGCTTCTGCAGGCGCCACGAGTCCAGCTCCGCGTGTGGGTGCGGGTGCGAGTTGTTTGCTCTGCGTCCGGCTCCTTCCGCCCCGCGTCTGCCGGAAATCCCGGAGCTTCCGTGTGCTCGGAGGTGCCGCCCGGGCGTGCGCGGTCGTCGCAGCCGGAGGCCGGGATCCGCCGGCGCCGCTGGGCTCGGCCGCAGGGCCAGAGGCCTCGCGCTGCTCGCTCGGCCCGCGCGTCGCGTCGTCGTGTCGCGTCGTGTCGCGTCGTCGTCGTCGGCTGTCTGGGCCGCGCGGGACCGCCCACTCGCTCGCTCCGGCTGCGGCGGTCTTGGCTGCTTCCTGCACGCGTCAGCAGGTGTCTCCGGGCGTGGGGACCGGGGACTTGTGTCAGGAGCTTCCTGTCTTCACGCCAGTCCGGACGCCATTTGCAGGCCCTTTGGACTCGTCTTTACTCAGTTCGGTTCAAAGGAACCTCAAAGGGACTTTGGTTTGCGGAGAGTCCGGCCGGTCAGCCGCGTGGTAGCTGACGCGCGTCCCGAGGCGGCGGGTGCGGGGTGCGCCATTCGGGCCACGGTCCGGGAGGTTTTGCTGATTTTTCCACTTCACAGTTGGGAACCAGGACGGAGCTGAAGCAGCTGAGACGGCAGGGCCGGCGGCGGGGGCTGCCCGCGGCCGCAGCCTCAGGGTAGCCGGACTTTCCTGCTCCGCGATCTCGTTGTGGCCTTTCAGAATCCGTGGGCAGCTGGTCGTCTCCATCCAGAGCAGCCACCGGTGGGATTCCTGGAGTCAGAATTTGAATGTATCAGAATTTTAAGATTTTACTTATTTCTTTTCTTTTTTTTTTTTTTTTAAGATTTTATTTATTTATTTGACAGAGATCACAAGTAGGCAGAGAGGCAGGCAGAGAGAGAGGAGGAACCAGGCTCCCTGCTGAGCAGAGAGCCCGATGCGGGGCTCGATCCCAGGACTCCGAGATCATGACCTGAGCCGAAGGCAGCGGCTTAACCCACTGAGCCACCCAGGCGCCCCTATTTATTTATTTTAAAAAGATTTTACTCATTTTTTTTTAAGATTTTTTTTTTTATTTATTTGACAGACAGATCACAAGTAGGCAGAGAGGCAGGCAGAGAGAGAGAGGAGGAAGCAGGCTTCCCACTGAGCAGAAAGCCCGCCTCGGGGCTCGATCCTAGGACCCTGGGATCATGACCTGAGCTGAAGGCAGAGGCTTTAACCCACTGAGCCACCCAGGTGCCCCATATTTTACTCATTTGACAGACACAGCGAGAGAGGGAACACAAGCAGGGGGACTGGGAGAGGGAGAAGCAGGCTTCCCACTGAGCAGGGAGCCCGATGCGGGGCTCGAACCCAGGACCCTGGGATCTCGACCTGAGCTGAAGGCACACATTTAACAACTGAGCCACCCAGGCGCCTGTGTAGTATTTTTCATTCTTATTAAACACTCCTCTTTATTTCGGGAAGAAGAAAAGAGAATTTTGTTGGTTTAGTATAGTTTTTGGGTTTTGTTTGAATTGACGCGCGTGCTCCGCATCTGGTGAGCACTGGAAGTGAAACAGAACTCCCTAGAACCTGCTTCGAGGTTGAATGCTTCTGTGATCGAGGTTCATCCTCAGATTGATCTTCCGACTCTTGTACCAACCAGGCCATGCACGTGTCCTCCTGCTAAGTGCTCCGGTCGCTCTCGTGTGTGGGGCAGTGGAGCCTCCGTTACTCATTGTTCTGAACTGACGTCGGATAGCTCTCCCGTGCGTACAGCTGCGCAGAACTGCCAGTCCTCCAAGCACGGGCTACCTCGGTGTCTTTCTCTTTTCTCTGGCTCTCGCTCCTTGTGTGCTAGTCTGTCCCCCAAAGCGAGGAGGAGGCAGCCCTCAGGCCCCGTGTGCATCAGCACAGTGCACCAGGCGCTTGCAGACGGCTGCTGCCCCAGTCTGCGGTGGGGCTGGACGTCGCGGATCTTGTGCTGGCGGGGGTGGTTTCCCTGGAGGCTTCTCTCTGGCTTGCAGATGGCGGCCCTGTCACTGTGTCCCCACACGCCCTTCCCTCCTTGCACTCGCATCCCTGGTGTCTCTTCCTCTTCTTGTAAGGACGCCCGTCAGATTGGATCAGGGCCCAGCCGCATGACCTCATTTAACTTTTAATCACCTCTTCCAAGGTCCTGTTGCCAAAATGAATCACATTCTGAGGGACTGGGTGTTAGACTTCAACATATGAATTTGGGAGACACAGTTCGGTCCGTAACAGCCCCCTGGTCTAGGGGGCTTGGGCACCGACTGAGCAAGGATGCGGTTTTGTCCTTTCAGAGCTTGGTGACATTTGGGGATGTGGCCGTAGACTTCTCCCGGGAGGAGTGGGAGTGGCTGAGCTCTGCTCAGAGGACTCTGTACCGGACCGTGATGCTGGAGAACTACAGGAACCTGGTGTCGCTGGGTAAGGGCACCCCTGCCCCCTCCCCCCCTTCCCTGGCTGCTGCCATAGCTCAGAGCCCTTTACTCCTTTGGCACCAGGCCCTGCTGCTCCTTCATCAAGCCCGGAGGCCCGAGTCTGCACAGACCCGCGGCCTGACCCCCTTCTACCTCTCCTTGTGTACTTAGGACTTTGCATTTCTAAGCCCGATATGATCTCCTCATTGGAACAGAGGAAAGAGCCCTGGATGGCGAAGAGAAAGTTGACAAGAGGCCGGTGTCCAGGTGAGCGGGGGAGGCCGCGGTAGGGGGAGGCCGCGGTAGGGGGAGGCCCTGCGGGTCACAGCTCGGGACCTCAGCCGTGTGCAATCATCGGTGGACTCTTCCCAAGCCTCCAGGCCTGGAGGGGAAATTGAGGCCTCTTGAGCACGGGCTCCCCAGGTGTTCATCCTGCCTCACCTCCTGCCCAGCTTGGCTGCCCCCCGCCCCCTAAACGGGACTTCTTTCCCCTCCTCTTGGTCCCATTTTTCCAGCTCCTTCTCAGACCTCTTGTCATTCAGGCTGGCATCTTCCTGTCTCTTCTTTAAACCATCCTTGGCCGATGCAGATGTCTTTTTTATATTCTTTCTCTTTGATCAAGTGACCGTTTCATGTGTAGACTCTTTTGCTCACTTTTGTTGTCAGTTTTGAGTAAGGCCGTCAGGTGCGGGTTGGTGGGTGAGCTCGAGCTCCTGAAGCATTAGCTGTGTCCCTGGGGGACTGGGCGGATCCGTGCCACCTCGGGTGGAGCAGAGACTGCCGCCCGGTGCACGGAGAGCAGGATCAGGGACCGAGGAGGAGGAAGAAAAAGCACTCCCACTTGCAAGCCAGAGAAACAAGAAGGAGAGTAGAGCCTTCCGCAGAAGGATTAGAACTCAAGAAGGAGACCGGCAGGCCCAGAGCCGGGTCTGGGTGTGACCGTCATCGGTTTGGGGCAGGTGGGCCTCCCGGCGCAGAGCGGAGTGGACCGTGGCGTGACCGGCTCTTAGCAGGAGAGGATGTGGGTTCGGATTTGACAGATCTTGAGGATGTTGTGATGAAATTTCTATCATTCGGGAAAAGAGTTATTTCAGCCAAGCATTGTTTCTGGAACAAATCAGTCAAGATCAGGGTCAGAATTACAGACTTTTCTTGGAGGTTACCACAAGAGGAGATGGTGCGATTTCTGAAGAATTGAGACTCTCGTAAAACGTCTTCGTTGAAGTCATACTTCAAGGGAAGACTTTGTATTGACAGAACAGGACAAGCCGCTCCCAGAACTTCCCAGCAATTCTCATGGCTTGTCCTAGGGTATAGTAGAACCGTGAAACTTTCCTATTTGACATTTAAATCACGTTTTCTGAATGAGTTTTTTTTTTTTTTTAAGATTTTATTTATTTATTTGACAGAGAGAGACACAGTGAGAGAAGGAACACAAGCAGGGGGAGTGGGAGAGGGAGATGCAGGCTTCCTGCCAAGCAGGGAACCCGATGCAGGCCTTGATCCCAGGACCCAGGCATCATGACCTGAGCCAAAGGCAGACTCTTAACGACTGAGCCACCCAGGTGCCCCCAAATGAGTTTTATAAAACTAAATAGCTTTTTCCTTCTGTCAGTCTTTCATTCCTTGCCAAGATTCTACTTGATTATGAAGACTTGCACTTGTAAGGCTGGGATTTGAACTTTTGTTAGTTAGCATTATAATAAAAGAAACATTGTTTAAAAAAAAGAGAAGGAGAAAAGACATTTTTCCTGAAAAAAATGGCAAAAGAGTCCAAGTGAGTTTTACTTAACAATGTTGAAATAAGGCTCATATAGCAATTTTCTTCTTCAGCACCCCCCTTTGTTTATTTTAGCTATAGTTCATTGTAGATTTAGGTGAGAAAGCTCATAATGTATCCTTTAGGATGAAAGCTACACAAATACGGGAATGTAGGGTTGGCTAGTCATATAAAAAAGCTTTTGACATGATGCAGTGTTTTGAAGATTTTAATACCTCTGATTACATTTTGGAAGTTTTCTTCATATTAATGCATAACGGAGAAAACTTCCTTTCTTAATACCTTCCAGATTTGAAGATTGTGCCAGAGATCAAGGCGTTGCCTGCAAAGAAGGACATCACTAAAGAGAAGTTACCCCAGGCAGTGATAATGGGGAGACTCACAAACTACAGTCTGGAATGTTCCATTTTAGGGGAAAACTGGGATTATGGTGCCCTGTTTGAGAGGCAGCCGGTAAGTGAGGTAAATTCTAGTCAAGGCACAGTATCCTTCCCAAAGAGACCCTTTTTGAGGGGAGAGACCACGAGCAAAAGGAGTTTGGGAGAAGTTTCCGTCTGAGTATGGTGCTTCCTGTGGGCAGAGTATCCCGCCAGGAGGAATTGCGCGGTCTTGATGCACAATACAAGAGGGGGGACGACTCAGTTGTAATGACTCACAAACAAGTCTCTTGATCCGAGACATTTGACGTGCCACAGCTTGAGAAGACTTTGAGCAGCATCTCAACCCACCCCTCTCATCAGAGATTACGTCAGAGAGGGAGACCCTGCAGACGTGTCGAAGGTGGGGAAGGCTTCGGTCATCATTAGAAAGTTCCAGCTGCTTGTAATTTCGTTTTCTCCTGCAAAATTACAGATTCTCCGCGGCAGAAACAGATTCTCCTATCTTTTCTCTCTTTTTGTTTCCCAAACATAGACAATATGACGAGGCCCAGTCATTAGGTGACCTGGATCACTCAGAACCTCAGAATTCGTTGCCCATGTTGCCCTCTCACATACCTCCCCAGAGCCTTTGCATGCTCGTGGCCACGTTTGGGCAAGAAGTATGTTTGTACCATTTCAGGGCCTGGTGGCCATCGCGAATGTGGCTGTAGACTTCTCCCAGCAGCTGGACCCAGCTCGGAAGAGCGTCTGTAAGAATGTGAGATGGGAGAGCCATGGTGACCTGGGGTCAGTAGGTAAGGGTGTCCCTCGCCTAACTCTGAACCTGTCTTCAGGCACTGCTACTTTCATTCCTCAGGTTTTGTTTTGTCCTGTTTTGTCTTAAGATTGTTTATTTATTTATTAGAGAGAGAATGAGAGAGACCATGAGCAGGGGAGAGGCAGAGGGAGAGGGAGAAGCAGACTCCCTACTGAGCAAGGACCCTGATCCGGGACTCGATCCCAGGACCCCGGGGTCGTGACCTGAGCCAAAGGCAGACGCTTAACAGACTGAGCCACCCTGGGGCCCCGTTGGTGACTGCAGAGGTTGGGGAGGGAGGAGGCTGCTGAAGGGTTGGGCAAAATTTCTGTCTTGATTCCTGAGATGAGAATCTGACGTTTGTAGAGCTGAAAGTTGGCGTCTTCATTATGCGTGAGGCAGCGTCTTCGGTGTCTTTCAGACCTGCTCACTTTTCTTTCTGCTTCTTCCTGTAATAAAACACTTTCCTCTCAGAACCAAGACACTGGTTCTCGACTTAAGAATGTCAAGTGTACGACAGAACCCCGTTATCTACCCCTCTGCAGGACCCTGTGTTCCTAAGCCCGATTTGGTCTCTCTGCTGGAGCACGGGAGGGAGCCGTGGATGGTGCGAACAGAGCTGACCAGGGGCCTGTGCCCAGGTGAGTGCGGCAGGGCTGGGGGCGGTGCTGGCAGGCAAGAGCAGAGCTCTCAGCAGAGCCCAGTCCTCGCTCAGGGACAGGAAGGATGCGCAGCACTTTACCAAGCCCTCCAGGTCTAAAGAGGAAATGGAGGTCTGGGGTTTCCACATGATTCTCTTTCCTCCTCCTCTGCTGCCTTCTCTCGAGTGGTTGCTCATTCCCTGTAATGTTTTCCCTGTTCTTAGCCACTCCTGTCGGCTCCGTTCCCCGCATGCCCTGTCCTGACCCCAGTGTACATTTGCGCTGTTCTTCGTGACCACCGGCCCACCTATTTCATGATGCGTCCAGTCCTGTACAAACTCCAACCGGAAAGTCATTTGAGGGAGCCCTTGTGCTTGGCATTGGCAGGTACTTGGAGGAGGAGAGCATTTACACGTATGTTGTACTTGTAAGTGGTCCGTCCAGTGGAGAGGATGACACATGGTTATGGATGAAGTAGAGTTTGCAGACTTTCCAGTGGGGCATTGCAGAGGCGCAGGAGAGGACTGAGCTCCAGTAGCTTCCTTTCAGGCAGGGTGGGCAGAGCTGGAGAGCGAGAGATGTAAGTGCAGGGTCTCTGCCTCTTTTTTCATGGGGGGATTGATATACGTTGATACCTAAGGGAAAGAAGAAATTTCTTTAGAAAATGATGGTTTACGGGAACTGTAATCTGATCACCTGTTTGGGAGCAGAACGTAAAGCCATGACCCGTAGTCACAGTCCGTTAACCAAGCGAGCGTAGACTTCACGTTGTGAAAAACACGCATTTTTCACGTGGTTGGAATTGCAGTGCGTGTTCCGTCACGCAGAGAGCTGTTTGTCGCATGCATCCGTGTCATCTCTCCCACTGCTCACTGAGGTCGCTTCACATTTTTGGTGTTAAAAGTGAACTCGTGACAGGAATCTTTATGTAAGCGCAAACTATACCTTTGGGGGGTTGCTGCATCCCTGGAAGCGAACGTCTGTTAGGCTCTGAATGTTTTGTTTGCTTTCTGCAACTGGCAGTGATTCTGTAACTTGCTGTGTGGGATTAATTGCATCCTCCCAGCACTGGGTATTTTGATGAAAACGTTTGCTTATTATTTGTTGGAAGGTTATATCCTAAAGTTACTTTTTTAATTGTGAAAGAGATTGAATGCCGTTTCTACATTTATTCTCTTTATCCTTTTCTTAAGTAAACCTCATTTATATTCACTCTCTATCCATGTCTTAAAAGCTTTATTTACAGTGCCAGTGGTGTTTTTACATCAACATACTAATTCTTTGATCTATCGTTTCATGCTTTTCCACATATGGATTAAGAGTTTCTGTTTGATTAGACCTTTTTAAATTGTGATATGTAAAAATTTTAACATTTTTATGTAGTCTAATTACTTCTTTTGTGAATTCTCCTTCCTTTTTTTATTTTTAAAGGTTTATTTATTTATTTATTTGACAGACAGAGATCACAAGTAGGCAGTGAGGCGGGGGGGTGGGTGGGAAGCAGGCTCCCCGCTGAGTAGAGAGCCTGATGCGGGGCTCGATCCCAGGACCCTGGGATCATGACCCGAGCCAAAGGCAGAGGCTTTAACCCACTGAGCCACCCAGGCGCCCCTCTCCTTCCATTTTTGTTCTCAGAAACTTGATATATGTGGTTTTACTTCATTGTTTTAATGGCTGTCTAGTATTACAATAAGCGAATACAAATTTACTTCGCTGATTTACAAAGGACATTTGAGCATTTAGGTTTTCCCCAGTTTTTACCTGTAATGAATTGCAGCCCAGTTTGTACTTCTTTCTTTGTATGATCAAAGTATACATTTTTTTAAAAAAGTTTCATGGATATAAGTGCTATATCACGAATAATATATGAGAATACCTGTTTCTAGACATTTTCACCAATAGTGAGTATTTTATATTTTTAAAATTTTTTGCCAAGCTCTTGGATGAAAATGGATGTTTTATTTAATTTGCATTTCTCGGAGTACTCATGATGTTGATAAATATGTAGTTTAAATCCATTTAGAGTTAATATTCTGTTAATGGTGTCTTTGTACTCATCACCCACGTTTCTTTTGGGTTGTATTTCCTTGCGTTCATATTGTATGGATGTACATGCTATCTCAAAAATACGGCACATTATGGGGTGCCTGGGTGGCTCAGTGGGTTAAAGCCTCTGCCTTCGGCTCAGGTCATGTCCCAGGGTCCTGGGATCGAGCCCTCATCAGGCTCTCTGCTCAGCGGGGAGCCTGCTTCCTCCTCTCTCTCTCTCTGCCTACTTGTGATCTCTATCTGTCAAATAAATAAATAAAATCTTTAAAAAAAAATAGGACACATTTTATTCCCATTTCTGAGTTGCCTGTGAGTTTGCAGATGCTGTTTCTTCTGACTACACAGTAGTTTGTTGGGCAGTATCTTTATAGAAGCATTTACTTTGCTGACCTGTGGTTTCATAGTTTTTTTGTTTTTGTTTTTGTTTTTTTTAAAGATTTTATTTATTGATTTGACAGAGAGAGATCACAAGTAGACAGAGAGGCAGGCAGAGAGAAAGAGAGAGAGAGAGAAGCAGGCTCCCTGCTGAGCAGAGAGCCCGATGCGGGACTCGATCCCAGGACCCTGAGATCATGACCTGAGCCGAAGGCAGCGGCTTAACCCACTGAGCCACACAGGCGCCCCATAGTTTTTTGTTTTTATTTATCATTCCCATTTGTACCACATTACAAACTTGGTCTTGTTTCTGTTACTTACTTAATTCTTTCTTCCTCTCTTCCTATCTGTGAATGAACATAGGGTGTCTTTCCATTTATTTCTATCTTCTTAATTTCCTTCAGCAATGTTTTGCGGTTTTCAGCATACAATCTTGTACCTGCTTGGGTAAATTTATTCGTAAATAACTTATTCTTTTAATGCTCTCCTTCATGTAATTGTTTCCATAATTTCCTTTTCAGAGTGTTCATTCTTAGTGTATAGAACTACAACTGTTTTTTGTGTGTTGTGATCTTGTGTCTTGTAGTTTTGATGAATTGATTTTTAGCTCTAATACTCTTCTGGTGGATTCTTTAGGGTTTTCTATATATGGGAGCATGTCACTTCAAGGAACAGTTTTCCTTCTTCCTTTCTAGCTAGAATGGCTTTTATTTCTATTTCTGATTGCTTTGGCTGGAACATCTAATACAGTGTTGAATAGAGGTTGCAAAAGCAGGCATCCTTGTATTAGTGATCTAAGAAGGAAAACTTCAAGTGTTTAGATTTCATTAAAAATGACTACTTTCCCTTTTTTTTTTTTTTTAAAGACTATTTATTTGTTTGACAGACAGAGATCACAAGTAGGCAGCGAGGCAGGCAGAGAGAGGAAGGAAAGCAGGCTCCCTGCTGAGCAGAAAGCCCAATGCGGGGCTCGATCCCAGGACCCTGGGATCATGACCCGAGCCGAAGGCAGCGGCTCAACCCCCTGAGCCACCCAGGTGTCCCACTATTTTCTCTTTTTTAAGATCATCTTTTTCCAAACATTTGATTCTCTGCATCATCTCCCCAATACTACTTATATCTGTATGTATTTACTGATACATACAGATATAAGTATACGTGCATAATTTTTTGGTGCACGCTAAGTGGTTTTACAAAAGGACTTCAGGTGTCTACGCTCCTCTCTGTAAGCGTCAGAGTCTGACGTAAGACGACACATGCTTGTTTAGTTGTGTTATGTCATTAAACATGATGGCAGCACTCATCATTTTCATACAAACGGTTGTTTTGAACTAAGAAATTAAACTGCAAGGTCCTATTCATTAACATATGGCCAGAGAAGTGCGGGGTTAATAAACAGCCCGACAAGTGTCAGGCGAGTGCAAGCGCGCACACGCACGTAGAAACGATTTTGTGTGTGTGCTGAGCTTCAGCGCCCGGCTGGCGACGTAGGTTTTGTTGAAATATAATAGATAAGCTGTGGCTAGCAGAAACCTCACTTCCTGGTTGTAGGGTAATGACCAGCTTTCAGATAATCCTGAGAAATGCTAACGAATACTTTGTCCTTCTTTATGCTTTGGTGCGCTTCTTGGAACAGCTTTCATGATGTGATGACCGCTCTGGCACCGACGCGAGGCAGGGCAGGAGAGAGGCTAAAGGCAGTGAATGTCAGAATTTTCAGGTGGTGTGATTGCAAAACATTTGCCCAGTTCCTTTCTCCTAGAACGTAACTGATTGTACATAGATTCTTTTCCGCTCACCTCTTGTAGTCTCCAGTATAAATTCACGCTAGGGCTTGCTTTACTTACATGGTCGACTGCCAGTTCACGTGTTTTAGAGCCACATAGTTTATGTGGTTTAATTAGGGTTTATTTCACCAATTAGTGAATTCATTCACAATTTTCTTTTTAGCAAATTCTTTTTTCTAGCGCACAGTAAGGGAAATAACTTGTTTTCTTGATGTCTTTCAGGCCAACAATCTATATGTGAGACCCAGGAATTATTTCCAAAGCAAGATTCATTTGCTGAAGTAACCAACAGAACTTCAAACCCAAATGTGGAATGTTCCACTTTTAGAGGAAATTGGGATTCCAAGGGTGTGTTTGAAAGGAAGCTGGTAGGTCAGGAGACACAATTCAGGCAAGAGGCAATCACTCATAACAAAACCCTCTCTAAGGAAAGAGAACGTACTCTTAATAAATCTGGGAGATGGTTTCATTTGGACATTTCAGAAGAGAGAGTTCATAATCATGACTCAGTTAAGAAAAATTTGCCCAAAAATTCAGTGGTAATAAAACATACAGGAATCTATGCAGGAAAAAAACTTTTCAAATGTAATGAATGTAAGAAAACTTTTACCCAGAGCTCATCCCTTACTGTTCATCAGAGAATTCATACTGGAGAGAAACCCTATAAATGTAATGAATGTGGGAAGGCCTTCAGTGATGGCTCATCCTTTGCTAGACATCAAAGATGTCACACTGGCAAGAAGCCTTATGAATGTATTGAATGTGGGAAAGCTTTCATACAGAACACATCCCTTATCCGTCACTGGAGATATTACCACACTGGGGAGAAACCCTTTGATTGCATCGATTGTGGGAAAGCCTTCAGTGATCACATAGGACTCAATCAGCACAGGAGGATTCATACTGGAGAGAAACCTTACAAATGTGACGTATGTGACAAATCCTTTAGATATGGCTCCTCCCTTACTGTGCATCAAAGGATTCATACTGGAGAAAAACCATATGAGTGTGATGTTTGCAGAAAAGCCTTCAGCCATCATGCATCACTCACTCAACATCAGAGAGTGCATTCTGGAGAAAAACCTTTCAAATGTAAAGAATGCGGGAAAGCTTTCAGGCAGAACATTCACCTTGCTAGTCATCTGAGGATCCATACCGGAGAGAAACCCTTCGAATGTGGGGAGTGCGGTAAATCCTTCAGCATCAGCTCTCAGCTGGCCACTCACCAGAGAATTCATACTGGAGAGAAGCCCTATGAATGTAAGGTTTGTAGTAAAGCCTTCACACAGAAGGCTCACCTTGCACAGCACCAGAAAACTCACACAGGCGAGAAGCCGTACGAGTGTAAGGAATGTGGGAAAGCCTTCAGCCAAACCACACACCTTATTCAACACCAGAGGGTGCACACTGGAGAGAAACCCTATAAGTGCAGCGAGTGTGGGAAGGCCTTTGGTGATAACTCATCCTGTTCTCAGCATCAGAGGCTTCATACTGGCCAAAGACCTTACGAATGTATCGAATGTGGGAAGGCGTTCAAGACAAAGTCCTCGCTCATTTGTCATCGCAGAAGTCATACTGGAGAGAAACCTTATGAATGTAGTGCCTGTGGCAAAGCCTTCAGCCATCGTCAGTCCCTTAGTGTCCATCAGAGAATTCATTCTGGAAAGAAACCGTATGAATGCAAAGAATGTAGGAAAACCTTCATCCAGATCGGACACCTTAATCAACATAAGAGAGTCCACACTGGGGAGAGATCCTATAACTATAAGAAAAGCAGGAAAGTCTTCAGGCAGACCGCACACCTTGCTCATCAGAGAATTCATAGTGGGGAGCCTTCTGCACGCCCCTCTTTACCTTCCACATCAAATCCTGTGGATCTGCTTCCCAGATTTCTCTGGGGTCCATCCTCGCTCCCATCACCATAGCCTCCATTAGTTGAAAAACTGGTCCCTCTGGTCGGTCTTGTCCTTTATGAGTGTGTTCGTCACACTGCAGTTGGATTGATTTTCGATAAGTGTTAATACAGTTCACTCACTCCTTATGTAACAACTTGTGCTGAGATCCTTTACACTGATTAATACGTAAGACGTGCCTAGCACAGTGCCTGGTCTAGACCAAGTGTTGAGTAAAACGTTACTTTGGGACATTGAAGAGTTACCACAGTCAGCTCTGGATAGAAAAGATGCATAGGAGGAGGCCAGGAGAAACCAGTTTAGATCAGGAGCAAGAGTTTCAAGGGAGTCAGTGAGGTTCTGCCCATGGTGGTTTAAAACTTGTTTCCGTAATGTTGAGTTACAGCTGTCTTTCAATCTCATCCGCATACAGGTAAGGTGATGTCACTATTGGTGAGAGAATTTAGCTTTACTCTACATCTGACAAGTTTTAGGAAGTATGTAGAGAACATGGATCAGTAGGCCTCTTGGAACAAAAGAACTGAAAGAATCAGAAAAAAAATGCAAGATATATATTTACAGAGTTAAAACTGCTGACATATTACTCAAGAATTAGTTTGGAAAGATTTGATCTATTTAAAATCACCTGGGCATATGAATGAACTCTTGTCAACTTTTAAGGAATTGTCAACCTTGAGATAAACTGGTCCAAAGTAGGTGTCAGTAAACTGACTCAGTGACCAAAGTCTCACTGGTTTTATATGGCCCGTGATATAAATTAAAAAAAAAAAAATTTTTTTTTAAATGTTCAACCATTTAAAAAAAAATTTTTTTTTTTAATTTATTGAACTAGCAAAGAGTATTTTGTGACAACATGAAAGTTACATTAAATTTAAATTTAAAGTTACATTAAATTAAATATCAGCATCTGTAAATAAAGTTTTATTGGCATACAGCCACAGCCGTTGACATTTTCCTGTGGCTGCTGTCACTCCACAATGGCAGAGGCGAGTAGCTGCAACAGAGCCGATATGGCCCGCAAAGCCTCAAGTTTTACTCTCCCCTTTTACAGAAGAAGTTGGCCAACCCCTGCTGTGGGACAGAAAAGAATGTATTAAAGGTTCTAATTATTTCTGTGTGTGTAATACAACTCTCACTTCAAAAACAAACTATAAGGCAACTTATGAATAGAGGTGAAAGGGAATTATTAAGACTATTGAGGTATGAAAATATGTCACTGGAGGAGAAATACATTTTTCTAGATGAAATACTCAATACCGTTAAAGTGTTGGTAAATTGTCCTTCACGACAGAGTCCCGTAGGATATGTTTACTTTGACAGTTTTAGTTGAAACTACACAAGGAAAGATAATTCGGCAAGCATAGCAGGACATCTTTGAAATAGGTTTCTTTGCATTTCAGATTTTGGTATAATAAGACTGGTTTTTGTTAGAGGGGAAATGATGTTTTGACAGTGGTTGTCCACCCTCTTAAAAAAAAAAAAAAGCACACATACATTACAGAAAAATGTCATGCAGTTGTATCTAACCTTTCTAATTACTAAATGATATGTAAGAAGCAAACCTAGAAAGGAGGAAAGTTTACTGAGTAGGACATGGGGTCCTAGAAGACATGAGGAGGAGAGTAGGTTGGCCTATACAGAGATTTAAAACTTCCACATGGTGGAAGGCACCAAAAAGATGTAAAAGACAGTTGACAAGATAATAGAAGTTATAGGAAGTAACATGTCATTTGGGAACAAAGTGCCATTACACATACAAGGCAGTGGAAAAATTGGCAGTGCATGCCAACGGGCATGTTGGTTGAAGAATTCAAAGGAATAGAGAAAATCTGTAAATTTCTTAATCTTACTAACCAGAAAATCACAAATTAAAACAAATTTCCTTGGCTTTCAGATGGATTAAAATCTAAAATTCGGATAATATCCAGTCCTGGCATCAGTGTGGGAAGACAGACACTTGATCATTAGCTGTGTAACTCTGTCTCCTTTTTGGATGGCAACATAGTATGACCTAGCAACATGATAAAGATGTGTTCCTTTTGAAACAATAATCCTAGATCTAGGGATTTTGTCCTATTGGAATAAATAGATGTAAATAATGTCTATTGCAAAATTGTTGTAATTATGATAAGTACGATTTCTGTGTCCTGCCAAGCAGGTTCATTAAATTGTGGTTATTGAATACTGTATTGTCTGGTTAGCAGAAGGAGGTTCGATTCTATGTGTGCTGCTTTGGAGAGCTGTACATCCACAATATATTAAATGAGATGTGTGACTTGGAAAACCTAGTGTGTAAAATCTTGTAGTCCTAGCATCAAAATTAATATTGAATATATATATGTGTGTGTGTGTGTATATCTACATGGTTTCTTTGGTATATGTGTTGAAATCTGTTTTTGTCTTAAACACACACACTTTTCCTAGCTCTCTGTTGCTGTGGTCACTTTCTTCATTCTGTGGTGTTCTGCAATTACACGTGGCTCCAATTAAGCCAATCAGAAGTTTCATTCTTTATATTTTATTTATTTATTTTATTTATTTATTTATTATATATTTGATTGCTATTTAGACACAGGGACAGGAGCGGGGCCAATACGCAGCCTTCTGTATGGCACAATGGATGTTTTCCTGGAGGGTTCATTGAGTTGTGCAGAACGTGAGACGTCCCTCGGGGCTGCCGTCCGTGGTTGGAGTCGGGTCAGCCTCCAGCAGCAGCATGAAGGTTTCTGCATTCCTGCCCACCCCCTGCTCCCCTGGAACCTTCCCTGCTTTCTCACACCCTGGCTCAGTTCTTTAAATCTCTGAGGGACTTGATATTCTTCAGTATTTAACTTCTGATTGTAGGTTAGTCTGCTTTTGTTCTCAACCAAAGAAAGCTGGCCCCTATGGCAACTGATGCTAGAGAGTGATTAGTAAAGGATAGAAGAGTGGCGCAATAAGGATTGATTATGGAATGAGATAGATCAAAAGACAGACATTTTTAATTCCATTTGTATTAGGAAAGGCTATTCTTTTTTTTGAATTTTATTTTTTTAAATTTTATTTGAATTCCAATTGTACTTAACATACATGTGATACTAGTTTCGGGTGTACGGTACAGCGAGTCCTCTCTTCCCTTTGTCACACGGTTCTCGTCACGGCAAGCGCGCTCCCATCCGCAGCCTTGGCCGCCTCCGCTCTGGTAACCATCACTTTGTTCTCAGTAATTAAGAGTGTTTCTTGACTTCTCTCTCTCTCTCTCCGTCTTTCCCCTCTGCTCGTTTGTTTTTATTCTTGAATTCACACGAGTGAAGTCCTAGGTCTTTGTCTTCCTCGGACTTACTTCACCGAGCACAGTACTCTATAGCTCTGTCCGTGTCATTGCAAGTGGCAAGATTTCATTCTTTTTATGACTGAATATTCCATTGTGTGTGTGTGTGTGTGTGTGTGTACATACCATGTTTTTATCCATTCACCTATCGATAGACACTTAGGCTGCTTCCATAATTTGGCTATTGTAAATAATGCTGCTATATATAGAGAGAGGTGCATATATCTCTGCAAAAGGCTATTCTTTTTTAAATATTTGAGAGCCAGAGAGTGAAGCAGACTCCCCACTGAGCAGGGAGGCTGATGTGGGGCTCAATCACAGGACCCTGGGATCATGAGCTGAGCCAAAGGCAGACACTTAAGCAACTGAGCCACCCAGGCACCCTGAGAAAAAGCTCTTCCTGATAACGGCAGGATTATAAGGCCCACAGCACGTTAGGACTAGATAGCTCTTACCAACAACGAAAGGTGATGAGGAATCCTAGTTCCAAAAGCATGTGCGATGCTTATTTATAATGAAGTTAGAGAACTAAAAGGCCACTTGAAATTCCTTTCGTAAGCAAAAACGGAAGTGAAGGTCTTTGTGATGGTGTCGAGAATCAATCTCACTCTTTCTAACCATGGGGCGGCAGATGCTGAAAGCCAAATGCAACAGTGGATCAGTTGCTGAGCTGTGATTTTTACTGAATTCCTGACCTTGCCGCTTCTTGTAAATGAAATTTAAGTTGGAGGAAAGATCTGAATGTATATTATTGAAACTCGACTACCATGAAGGTTTCAATCATCTTGGAAAACTTTACTCTCAAACCCTACGAAACCTCCCTGCTGACTCTTGTCACACCACCCACGTGATGGAAGACTCTTAAAATTGAGCCTGTTCTAGTCCCACCATTATGGGTTGGTTGGTAAACAAAATCTGCGTTTAATATGACCTATACTTTGAGATAAAGATGAGATTAATCTCACCCCGAAATATTTAATATCCTTTACTAATTATACCATTAAAAATCTAGGCAATATTTTTGGAAATGTATTTTGACGGTCAGAAGTTACTTGCATAATACATAAGGACACAAAGGAATTCAAAAGAGTATAACGCCTGCTTGGAACATTTATGTCCATGCCCCTGACTTGTCTTTTGTGAGGTCCTGTCAGGGTCCCGTAGCCTTTGCATGTTCTTTTGACAGAAAGCACTAGCATCTTAAAATTTTCATCAGGTCTCCTCCTTTAGGTACCGGGACTTCTCATGAGAGATTGCATTTGAAAGGGCTACCAAGGGGGTGCCTGGGTGGCACAGTCGGGCAAGCATCTGACTCCCTTTTGGATCAGGTCCTCATCTTGTGGACTTGCGGTTGAGCCCTGCGTCGGGCTCCACGCTCAGCCTGGCATCTACTTGAGACTGCCTCTCCCTTTGCCCCTGCCCCCTGCACACGCTCTCTCAAACAAACAGATCAATTTTTTAAAAAAAGTGTTATTGAACTATGGCATGTGTTGTAGCTGAATTACAGGGTAATGGTTAACCCAGGAAGAAAGGAAAATGGTCATAATAAACCACAGAATTCCAAGGATGTTCTAGTACCTAGTATGTCCACTGTACTTAATAATAGGTCCCCAGGGTTCACACTGCATTAGGGTGTTTTTTTTAAAAGATTTTATTTATTTATTTGACAGAGATCACAAGTAGGCAGAGAATCAAGCAGAGAGAGAGAGGAGGAAGGAGGCTCCCTGCTGAGCACAGAGCCCGATACGGGGCTCGATCCCAGGACCCTGGGATCATGACCTGAACCGAAGGCAGAAGCTTTAACCCACTGAGCCACCCAGGCGCCCCTGCATTAGGGTTTTGTTTTAATTCAGTACATTTCATGGCATGGCTGGTGAGTCACATTGATTTGTGTCAATAGAAAAGGACTGAACCCTCCTGAATGATTGTAATGAAAATCACTGTGAACAATTCCACTGGAGTTTCTAAAAGACCTGCATTTATGCAAGTGAGGGCTCATAGGGGAATTATTTTCTAGTTTAGCATATAGCAGGTCCAGTTACCAAAACCCATAAGATTATTTTCCAAGGTCATGGGTGTTTGTTATATCTGTGTTAGGACTAGATGACCACCCAAAGTTCGTGCCTCTTTTTCTGTTGTCTGGACTTGATTCTGGAATGTGAGTATGCAGTTACATCCTACATTACTCAGCCATTATTGATTCTAGTTATGGTTATTAGACTAGTTATTAGACTAATTTTCTTCAGCGTGGTTTGAATAGCAGTGTGTCAGTTGGGGCTTTGTTAATAAGAGGACGTCCTGTCCACCTGGAAGAAGAATCTTGATAATACGGAATGGCAAAACCGCAAGAAGGAAGGATTCTGGGCCCCTAAACCACTACATCAGAGGAAAGCCATCAGTCCCCCAGGAGCACCAACAATGGATTATTATGCGAGTGAGAAATAAACATACGTGTTGGGACGCCTGGGTGGCTCAGTTGGTTAAGCGGCTGCCTTCGGCTCAGGTCATGATCCCAGCGTCCTGGGATCGAGTCCCACATTGGGCTCCTTGCTCGGCGGGGAGCCTGCTTCTCCCTCTGCCTCTGCCTGCCTCTCTGTCTGCCTGTGCTTGCTCACTCTCTCTCCCTCTGTCTCTGACAAATAAATAAATAAAATCTTTAAAAAAAACCACTTATATGTGTTAAGGTAATAACACTTGGGTTTTGATCATAGTAGCTACCGTAATTCTAATCCGTACGGCATCTTTGAGTATGGATAGGATCCCTGTCTTAACTCACTGTGTCACAGAAGAAGAGTTGTCAAGGTGGTAAGATGGTCAGCTATTGTGTAACCAATGACCCTAAAGCATAGTGGCTTAAAACACACGTTGATTCTCTCACAGTTTCCTTGAAAAAGGAAGCCAGGCATGACTTTCGCTGGGTGCCTCAGCTCCCGTAAGGCTGCCAGCAAGCGGCTGGCCAGAGCTGCAGTGATCTGAAGGCTTTACAGGAGAAGAGTCATCTTCCAAATGCACTTATTTAAGCTGTTGGCTGGGTTGGGATCCTTGTGGGCCTGTGGCTGGACACATCAATTCTTTCCACATGGGCGGCTCCCAGCACGGTACCTGACTTCCTTGAAAGTGAGTAGGCAAGAGAGGGTACCTAAAATGGAAGCCAAACTCCTTTTGAACCCCGTATTATTGATGATGTCCCTTCTTTTTGTATTTGGTTACTTAGAAGTGGTCATGAGGTCCAGCTCATTTCCAAAGGCAGAGGATTACAAATGGGTATGAATAACGGGAGGCAAGGTCATGGGGAGGCATGTTAATGGCTGCTTACCACAGTCTGCTCTGGCTGACTCCTTGCTGGTTCATGTCATTTTATTTTTATTTTTTAAAAAGATTTTATTCATTTATTTGACAGAGAGAGATCACAAGTGAGCAGAGAGGCAGGCAGAGTGGCAGGGGGAAGCAGGCTCCCTGCCGAGCAGAGAGCCCAATGAGGGCTCGATCCCAGGACCCTGAGATTATGACCTGAGCTGAAGGCAGAGGCTTAACCCATGGAGCCACCCAAGCACCCCAGTTCCTGTCTTTTTACTTGGAAAACATACTCATCCCCTTTCAAGGCCCTCCCCATGTCTCATCTCATTATAGCACCAGCTCAAGGTTACGAATCTTGTCCTCTGAATTAGGTTTGGGTGCTGACAAGGCTCATAAGGTGCTGTCCCTTAAGGACAGTTCCTCTTGATCTACAGATCTCTGGACGTAGCGCCTTATCTGCTACCCCTGCTCCTTGTCTCAGGCAACAGTGAAATCACGGGTACATAGCAGTTTGGAAATCTGGTCAGAAAAATGTTTGGAAATTCCTTGATTAGGTCTCAAGGCCTGGGAATAATTCACATTCTGATATCTCAGTTCTGCCACGTGTTTGCAGCTCAGTAGTTTTCTAACCTTGCTTGCTGGCATTTGAATTTTTTTAATCCAGTCGTCTCTAGCTTGTATTTTCTGCCCCTGTTCACTCCCAGCTGGCAGTATATCTACTGAGCTAATTCTCTTGAACACTTTGTGGACTTTGTGTGAATTCCACTGGGCTTCACCCCATTGCACAAAAGCCACAGCCATGTATCATTAAATAGTACTCCAAGATACCAGTTTTAATCTTTCTGAGGTTCCAGCAGATTCTACAGTCATACTTTTTTCCTTCTAGATCAGTTCCCGAGCAGTACCCTGGGTTTTATCTCTGCTTGGATGCCATTTCTTGATTTTTAGCATCATCTGCCATCTAGGGAGGCTATAGATACTCAAAACCATCAAGTCCTGGCTTCTTGCGAATAGTCCTTCCCTCAATTTCTCTCTGTCCTTTGCATGTTTCTATAAGCAGCAAGAAAAAAAAAAGCAGGAAACATTTTCAACATGTTGGTTAAAATCTCCTCAGATCACCCAGGTCTACTCTCCACATTAATTGCAAATAGTAGGGTTGCTGAACTCTCTGTTCCTACATAACAAAACCCCTCTTTCTTCCAGTTTCTAACAAGGTTTGTCCTCACTTTTTTTTTAAAGCCTTCACCAGCACTTAAAGTTCAAAATTTCTGACTGATCTTTTATTCATGCAACTATTGGGCGAATTCCAGGCATCCCAGCTAAGGAGGAATTAAGGCTTCTTGGGGCGCCTGGGTGGCTCAGTCATTAGACATCTGCCTTTGGCTCAGGTCATGATCCCAGCCTCCTGGGATTGAGCATGGAGCTCCCTGCTTGGCCAGAAGGCTGCTTCTCCCTCTCCCACTCCCCCTGCTTCTGTTCCTTCTCTCTCTGTGTGTCTCTCTCTGTCAAATAAATAAATAAATAAAATCTTTAAAAAAAATTAAGGCTTCAGCCGCTACTATCTCTGGGTAGGCAGAGTTTGGACATGAAGTTCAGCCAAGCGAGCCACCTACCAAAATGCACTCAAGAGTAAGTGGACATATGCAGTGAAAGACAAGAAGAGAGAAACCAGTAAGGTACAGAAGACAGAAGATTAACAGAACCAGAAGCCCTGTCTTTGAAAAGATGCAGAAAGTATCCAATCCTCTGAGGAAAGAAAGGAGGTTTTTTTAAGCCAACTGAACACACCCACAACAATAACAAAACGGTAAGAAAAGAATGCAGAATAGAAAAGGGCAGTGACTTTAGACATGATGGAGAACTGAACACCCAATTATACAGTTATTAAGTATGAAATCTAAATGAAGGGGATAAACTGTCTGAGAAACATAATTGCAAGAAGACATACAGGAAATATTACTTTTTAAAGATTCATTTATTTTAGAGAGTGAGAGCATTTCTATGAGAGAGAGGACTGGGCACGAACTAAGACAGGACACATGCGCGCACACACACGCACACACACACATGCACATACACACGCACACATGCACACACGTCGCAAGTCACAGAAGTGCACAAAACATCTGGCAAAACCAAGTCCTCCCTCACCTCCTATTCCTAAGGCTCCGCCCCTGGACCCTAAGCCCCGCCCGCTTTCCGCGCGCCTGCGCGCCTGCGCGCCGCACGCCTCCTGCGATCCTATAGGCTCAGGGGCGGGGGAAACCCGGCCTCTGCGTTGTGCGGCTCACGGCGGCGCCTGCGCACTCGAAGCCTGGAGGGGGCTCCCATAATCCTCAGGGCTCGGCTCCCTTCAGGGAGGCGGCGTGTACTTGGGGCACCCAGAGCCAGGCCTGAGAGGCTCCCGCGCGGCACTGTCCCGCGCCAGCCGGCCTCTACAGGGGGCTGAGGGTAGCAGTCCCCAGCCCTCGGTGGGCTGGAACGAAGCTCGGCAGCGCGTCGTCCAGTCTGGACTACCGTCCCCAGGGGCCCCTGCGGCGCAGGACACGCCCACTTCCGGCGGTGACAGGGAGTGCGGGCGAGAGCGGGCGGGCGGCTGCTGAGGGGAAAGTCGTCTCGCGCGGGAGCCGGCAGCTGACGGCGTGACTGAGAGGAGCGGCCGCGCGCGTCCGGCAGCCCGTGGGCGAAGGGGCGTGCGGGAACGGATGACGGCGCGAGGCAGTGCTCCGGACAGCCTCCCGAGGGAGGCCAGCCCTGCGCAATCCCGTTGGGGCCGTGAGGCTGGAGGGGTGGACCGGGACTGAGTGCACAGGTGAGGGTGACAGGTGGCTGGGGCGCGGCGGCGCGAGTGCCGGAGGAGGGCGTCCCCGGCTGTGGGGGCCGGCGGACCCAGGAGTCCAGGGTCGGGGGTCCCTGACCTGTCCACGGGGTCGAGGAGGGGTCCCCGGGCCCGGAGCGTGCGGCTGACCCGTTCGGAGAGTCGGGGGTGGGAACTCGCAGGGCCCGGAGCGTGCGGCTGACCAGAGAGCGTGGGGTAGGCGGGTCCCCGGGCCCGGAGCGCGCGGCTGACCTGCAGAGAGTCCGGTGACCGGGTCTGAGTCTTGGCCCCCGGGTCATTGTGCGGTGGGGCTTGTGGGTGACAGGATGTTCACAGCCTCCTCTGAAACGGAAAGGGATCCCCAGCTTTCCAGGGCGAGGTCGCGGAACGCCTCCGGTTCTTGCCCCGCAGCCCTCTGCCGCCCCCACGTCCCTGCCTCCGGAGTGAGGACAGACGGCGGGAGGAAGCGCTCTGTGTCGCGCTGTGGCTCGCAGCCGCGCTCCTCTTCGCTGGTTGCGCTGAGTGACACCCGACGTCCCGGGAGCACACCGCGGAGCGCGAGCTGCGTCGTTTGCACAGAGAGGACCTACCTGAAGGGTGCAGAGGGCAGGTGACCGCCGGCGAGTGGGGGAGCCAGGATCCGGATGCGGCACCGGCTGACGACTCTCACGTAGTCCCCGCTACCTCTGCTTGAGGTCAGTGTCCGGAACCATTCGCGCAGCTGAAAACGCGACCCTCAGAGGGTAAATGACCTCAAGGGTCGAGACCCCAACTCCCCCCCCCACCAGCAGGTTTCTGTTTCCCGAACTCCGACGGAAGAAACTTGGCTCAGAGTGGGCAGGGGCTCCTTGAAAACTAGTTTGTCACAGAGCAAAGTGGGTCTCTTGATGGTTACTTTTGGTCCAGCGTCTGTAAGCCATGGGGACCCCTTGTTGTAACAGGTAATGCTTTCCTTCGGGCGAGGCTGCTTTTCCCAGGCGTTGACAGTGGACGGTGGCTTTGAGAGAGGAGGTGCGCCCGGCCTGCAAACCCGCAGCGGAGCCGCCCGGCTGTAGAGTGTAGGTGTCCCAGGGAGTGCCTGGACTGCGGGGATAGCGGGTGGGGGAGGGGAGGCGAGAACCGGGGGAGCTGAAGGGAGGCATTTCTAGGCAGGAATATTACAGCTACTCAGCTTCTCAGAACTCCTTTCTCCTGTCCTCCCTCTGCCCTCTCAGGGTAAAGCCCTTTGCCTAATGAGGAGCCCGGAAGAGGAGGAGGTGATGGGAGTTGAACTTCTTAAAGCCACGCCCCTGGTGAGTGAGTATTCCCTCCTTCCTTCGTAAAGTACGGTCTTGCTTTCCAGGGTTTGGTAATGCTTGTTTCCTTCTGAAGAGCATCTGCTGAAGACTTCGATCCTGGGCCTGTTTCCTATTTCCTCCCTTTCCGATGAGTGATGGGACCACAGAGACAGACTCAGATAACCCAGTGCCCTCTCAGAGCTTCCTCTTCTCCTTACAGCTGTTTAGTCTTCATTCAAGAAATGACCCACTCTGAGCTTGTCGGTCTGTGTTTTCTCATAAGTATATGACAACACAGAAATACAGTCCTGAGAGAAAATTTGAGAGCCATCATCTGCCCACTTCCTTAGTAGCCATCCTGGCTGGCTGGCTGGCTGGCTGGCTTGCTTTCTTTTTTAAAGATTTTATTCATTTATTTGACAGAGAGAGAGACAGCAAGAGAGGGAACACAAGCAGGGGGACTGGGAGAAGGAGAAGCACGCCTCCTGCAGACCACGGAGCCCCACGTGGGGCTTGATCCCAGGACTCCAGGATCATGACCCAAGCTGAAGGCAGACACTTCATGACTGAGCCACCTGGGCACCCCACCATCCTGGCTTTCATAGAGCTTATAATCTGTTGGAGAAATGAAAAGGCAGGAAACATTTATTTATACAGTGTGATCAGTGCTGTAGCTATAGAACTAGACTTGCTGTGGAGTAATGGGGAGGGACCATTCACAGGCCATCTAAGTACCTTTGGGTAAGTTAGGAAAAGGTGTTCCTTCTGGAGTGCTGAAGCTCTGTGACACACCACAATCTACTTTATTTTTAGCTCCGTTTTGCCTCCTTGGTGAGAGATCTTGAATAGCATGTAGCCTACATAATCATACTCACTGTTGAAGGGAGGAGGGGTTGGGAGCTGTGATTCCTGAGTTGTATCTTGAAGGAAGAGGAAGAGATCTGCAGGCATAGGTGAGATGTCTGGCATTTGGGCCAGAATATGCAAAGGTTTCCCCTCCCCACTTGGCTTGGAACCATGAGCATCTTAAAATGCCAAGGAATGTTCTGTATATCCTTTTTCTTTCCAGGATGAATACCATAATCTATTTAATCAGCCTCTTGTTCCAAAACTAAATTATTGCCAGTGTTTTATTATTTAACAGATTATTGCAGTGATCATCTCTGTTGTTGAATTTTTGCCCTCATCACTGATAATTTTCTTGGACTAAAGTCCTAAATTTTCATTTCTTGTGGATTAAGAGTTTCTCACACTTTACTTCAGAACATTTTTAATTTAATTTAATTTTTTAAAAAAGATTTTATTTATTTATTTGATGGAGAGAGACACAGCGAGAGAGGGAACACAAGCAGGGGAAGTGGGAGTGGGAGAAGCAGGCTTCCTGCTGAGTAGGGAGCCTGATGCGGGACTCAATCCCAGGACCCTGGAATCATGACCTGAGCCGAAGGCAGGTGCTTAACGACTGAGCCACTTAGGCGCCCTGAACATTTTTAATATTTTTATGACCAATAAGTTAAGAACTATAATTCATGTTCTAATTAAAGTGAACTGCTAAATGAGTGTCATCAAATTTTATTATAAAAAATTATAAAATTTGATGAATAAACTTACCAAATAAAAAATAACAGGATAAAAAATTGTCTTTATTTTACATAGAAGACACATTGAGCAACTTATAGCAAAACACCTTTTCTGATCAGGTATAATACCACAAAACATGCAGTACCAATGGAACTTGTTTCCTAAGCATTTAAACATTTTAGATGTAAGCAGTGTTGTTATTTGTAAGGAAAATATTTTAAGAGTGGCAAAGTATGGCATAAAGATTAATAACATGACTGTGGCACCAGACTGCTTGGGTACAAATTCTAGCTCCAATATATACTAGATAATAATCACCTTAATTTCCGTTTCCTCAACCATAAAAATGGGAATAATAACAGTACCTAATTTATAGCATTGTTGTGGGCATTAATGAGTTGATGTATTTTAAGTATTTAGAAAAGTACCTGGCACATAATAAGCACTATATAAACATTAGATTTATATGCTACTGTTTGCCTATGTGGCATGTAGTTGTTCATACAGTATATAAAATACACACAGTATATACACACTGTAATATATATGTGAAAAATCTACAATATGTTTGATGGACAAGAAGCCCTAAACATCAGGAGGCTTTTTATATCCAATGGGATTTTAATTTTAAAACTACTAATAATTTACACTGGATTGGGGAGAGTCCTTGTTCTGGGTAAGATGGACTAAGCCCAGTTTACCCTGTCTTTTCCACTGAAAGCTGCTATAGAACCAGAACAGCATGCATGGAGTGCGATTTGAGGCTTTAGAAAGTAAATAGTATGGGCGCCTGGTGTGGCTCAGTCGTTAAGCGTCTGCCTTCATCTCAGGTTATGATTCTAGGGTCCTGGGATCGAGTCCCACTTCGGGCTCTCTGCTCTGCAGGAAGCCTGCTTCTCCCTCTCCCACTGCCCCTGCTTTTATTCCCTCTCTTGCTGTCTCTCTGTCAAATAAATAAAATCTTAAAAAAAAAAAAAGTAAATAATAGCAGGCCGATTGGGGAAGAAACCCAAAATGCAATGTGATTACCTTTTTTTTCCCCTCCCAGTACCTCCTAGCATGGATTCAACAAAGCACAATACCCAGAAGGGGGTTTTGGCATGGGTAAAAAGAATTGCAGGAGAAAACCTGGTTCAGGCTCAAGAAGTAGGAAGGGGATTCAATGCTCAGAGAGGGTGGATGGAAATCTACCATACAAGAAAAGTTCTCTGTTTTCTCGTGCCCTTAGACTAGCAGTGGGGTCTGCAGAAGTCTAAAATTTTGAAGGATGAGAAATTTTCTCTGTGACTGAAGAAGCTCTTACCGCCTTTTTTTCCCCTTTTTCTTTTTCTTTTTCTTTTTCCCTGCTTATGTTCGTTCCTTTCTCGGTCCCATGGGTGGATATAGTCAGGGTAGCTGCCCAGTAGAGTGGAATAAATAAGCCCCAGTCATCTGGCCAGAAGACTGAAAAGGAGAACCCCTAGGAAGTAGAAAACACTGGACAGATCACAGAGAAGGAGGAGCTTTGGAAATCAACCATATAAAGTTGTTTATGAACTCCTGAGCTCACTCTAAGTTGCTCTTGCACGTAGCTGGCCCTGAAAAGCATGCCATAGTCTGTGAGAAGTGAACTCCAGATTAGATGGCTGGCCACCTAGTACTACACCAGTAAGACAGACGTGCACATCACTTCATAGGCTTTGGAAATGGAGTGTGAACAAAGTTATCAATATTCTTTACATAAATATAATTTAAACAAGACATGGAGTCTCATAACATCCAAAATGTCAAGGATACTACCTAAAACTACTCAGCTGATGAAAATCTAGGGAAATTTCAATTCACAGGGGAAAAGATAATCACCAGATACTAACATTGATGTGACACCAGTGGTGGAATTATCTGATAAAGATTTTAAAGCAGTTATTATAAAAATGCTCCAACAAGTAAAAACTCTTAAAGCAAATAGATTGTGTCAGCAAAGAAACAGAAAATATCAATAGGAAATGAGAACTAGAATTACCAAAATAAGCTCACTGGATGGGCTTAGTGGCATTATGGAGATGACAGTGGACTTAGTGAACTTGAAACTAAATAGAAACTATCTAATCTGAAAATAGATAAAAGACTGAAGAGAGTCTCAGGACCCTGTGGGACAACACCAGAATGTTTAACATTTGTATCATTGAAGTCCCAAAAAGAAGTGAAGTGTAGAAAAATATTTGAAGAAATAATGGCTGAAAAATTGCCAACTTTAGTGAAGGACATAATTTGTAGATTCATGAAGCCCAGCAAACTCCAGCATGAGAGACAAACAAACCAACCAACCCCTTGCTTGGGAGCTTCATAGTCAGACTGCTGAAAACTGCAGACAAGGGAAAACCTGGAGAGCAGCCAGAGAAAAGTGCTGCATAATATATAGGGCAGCAGCGATTTCAGTTCTGTGGATTTCCCGTCAGAAATCATGGCGGTCAGAGGAAGTAGAACAGCTTCAAAAGTACTCAGAGGAGGGGCGCCTGGGTTGCTCAGTGGGTTAAGCATCTGCCTTTGTCTTAGGTCATGATTCCAGGGTCCTGGGATCGAGCTCCTCATCGGGCTCCCTGCTCAGCGGGAGGCTGCTTCCCTCTCTCTCCCTGGCTTGTGTTCCCTCTCTCGCTGTCTGTCTCCTTGTCAAATAAATAAAATCTTAAAAAAAAAATAAAGTACTCAGAGGAAAGAACTGTCAACCCAGCATTATCTGTCCAGCAAAAATAGCCTTCAGAATTGGAGGTGAAATAGTTTCTTATATGAAGGAAAAGTAAGAAAATTCATTGACGGATTTCTCAAAGAATTGCAAAAGGAGGTTCTTCAGATCAAAATTATAAGAAGGGAACTGGAACATCAGGAATGAGAAAGTACAACAGGAATGGTAAATATATGGGGCGCCTGGGTGGCTCAGTGGGTTAAAGCCTCTGCCTTCGGCCCAGGTCATGATCCCAGGGTCCTGGGATTGAGCCCCACATCGGGCTCTCTGCTTGGCAGGAGCCTGCTTCCTCCTCTCTCTCTGCTGCCTCTCTGCCTACTTGTGATCTCTGTCAATTAAATAAATAAAAATCTAAAAAAAAAAAAAAAAAGAAATGGTAAATATATATATGTAAATACAATACACTGTTCTGAGTTATTTAAAATATCTTCAGATATTAAAAGCAGAACTAATATCTTCACCTTACTGAACAAAACAGGATTTGAATACAGTCTGGCTTCAGAGACCATGTTCTTAACTAACACAGTATATCGAAATTAGATAAAACACAAGTAAAACTTGTTGAAATATTAAACCAAATGTTTTCCCCTGTTCTTGGCCACCTCCTCCTTCTACTCCTTTCCTATCCCTCCTTCATTATTATCTTAGGTAACAATTGAGCACTTAGCCAGGTACTGTGACTGTTAACCCCATTAAATTCTCACAATGCAGCTGTGAGGTAGCTACCAAAATAATTCCCATTTTTCATGTGGGAAAACCGAGGCACGTGCAGTTAATTAACTTCACAGGATCGTCTAGCTAGTCTGTGCCAGAGCCTGAATTCTTTGAAATAATCTGACCTTTTTGTCTGGTTTTATTCACAATTGGTATTTATTCAGAACTCATTTTTAAATGTTGATGTAAGTGAAATCACAAAGTAAGAAGTGGAAAATCTGTCAGGAACCACAGAATGGGTGACCAGCTTCACTTGCTGGTTGGTTAGGAAATTCAGCCCATGTAGCAGAACAGGTTGTGCTCATCTCATATGATCTCTTTGGATACTTCTCATCAGTGTGTTTTCCTAATGCAAACATACTTTTATGTCAAAAGGAAAAAATATTGCTAGGCATTTTTTTCCTTTCATTTTTTAGACATACTTCTTAACATCTCAGAACACTAAGATTTCTTAGACTGTATTATGGAGGTTGAAATCATGTTTATCAGGTCAGCATCCTTCCTTGAAGCTTTACCCCCCAGTCCCAGAGCTCTTTAATTTCTCCATGTAGAAAAGAGATCTAGCTTCTAACATAGATAAATACAGTTGATCTTTGATCAACATAGGGGTTGACTTTGATCTCTGCATAGAAAATCCACATATAACTTTGCTCCCCCTAGACAGGACTCCTAAGAGCCTACCATTAACTGGAAGCCTTATTGATAATATAAACAGTTGATCAGTATATATTTTACATGTTGTGGGTATTACATGTTACATTCTTACAAAAAATGAGCTAGAGAAAATAAATTGTTAAAGTCATATGGAAGAGAAAATAACACAGTACTGTACTTACTGATTGAAAAAAACTCACATGTCAGTGAACTTGTGAAGTTCAAACCTGTGCTGTTCAAGGGTCAACTACAATTTAGTACTTGATGTTCTGTATTAAATGCAGTCAACATTTATCCATATGACGGTCTCTTCTCACCACCATAAAATCGTGAATATTTGGAGAGCTAATATAACTAGGCAGAAAAGTTGTCAAGTAGCTAACTGGTTTGGACCCAGGTGTAATTATATATGTATATATAATGTGTGTATATATATATATGTTTGGGTTTTCGTTTCCCCTGTAGCATGAACAGCATTGCCCTTGACCCGTAGAGCTAGCTAAGTAATGGCATGAACACTAAGCAAGGTTATTTTTGTGTCATTTCAGGATTCAGTGACTTTCACGGATGTGGCCATAGACTTCTCCCAAGATGAGTGGGAATGGCTGAATCTTGCCCAAAGGACTTTATACAAGAAAGTGATGCTAGAGAACTACAGGAACCTGCTTTCATTGGGTAAGAGTGTCCTCCTCCTCCGCATTGGAGTCTTTTCACCTCTGTAGTCTTTTATGCCTTTATCAGCATTTCCCTGTAATATCCCTTTTCTCTCAGTACCTTTTGGACTGGTCATAACTCTGCAGTCTCCACAACATAGCCGATTTTCTTATCTTTCCTTCTGTGAAGGTCTTTGCCTTTCTAAACCAGACATAATCTCCTTACTGGAGCAAGGTAGAGAGCCGTGGATGATGGAAGGAGAGATGACAAGAGGCTTCTGCTCAGGTAAGGCAGATAATTAGAGTTGGGGAACTATTCTCAAGAGGTTTCTTCTGTTTAAACAAGAAAAAAAAAAAAGATACTTCTTCTCTGATACTTGTTGGAAAACACCTCTTAAAAATCCCTCTCAAATTGAAACTTTTTGTTCTAACACTATTTTAAGTGGATCTTCTCCACTGGTGTGACATGCCACTTTTACCTTTACTGATTTCCAGCAGACACCACAGTCTGTTTGTGAGCTCTGTTGTGTTCTGTGATGTTTACCTGGTTCTCAAGTACCATATTGTTATAATCATCTCTGATGTTCAACATTTCTGAATCCTTTTTTTTTTTTTAAAGATATTTATTTATTTGACAGAGAGAGAGAGAGATCACAAGTAGGCAGAGAGTCAGGCAGAGGGAGAGGGAGAAGCGGGCTCTTCGCTAAGCAGGGAGCTTGATGTGGGGCTCGATCCCAGATCATGATCCCTGGGATCATGATCTGAGCCGAAGGCAGCTGCTTAACCTACTGAGCCACCCAGGCACCCCTACATTTCTGAATTCTTTAGACAAATTTGTGTTTAGTTTTTTAAACTGGTTTAAGTGTTTTCTGTAAAATGTGAGCTTATCAGGTTAACGACTATTATAGCTATGCTCTTCCCTTTGCCTTTAATTATTTTTGTCTTTGGTGTTTCTGTTATTTATTTTTGCTTTGTTGTTTATGTCTGGGTTTTTTTTCCCCCTTTACACCATCCTACTCCTTGAAATGAAAAGGTTTTTAGTCCTTTTATGTCTTTATATATTTGTAAATCTGTATTTTAAATTTGATCCATTTGAAATTTAAAACATAATCACTTGATACTCATAAAGGATGAATAAATTAGGTAGCTAACTTCACCTCCTTTCTCTATGTTCATCATCTTCCCACTTTTGCTGTACTCATTGGGATTTTTGGCCCAGTTAATTTTTTAAAATTTATTTATTTTTTTCCTTGCCTTGCTTGATAGGTGTTTTTCTGGTATGAAAGCTAGATAAGAGTTTATAGATTATATGTTACAGTGAAATAAGCCTCAGGTGAGATGGTTACAGTTTATTCTGTACCTTGTAGTATGGCTTTTTCCTGCTTCTAGTTCTCAGAGGTTCAAGAAGATTTGGGTAGGTCATTTGTAGCCGTAATGGTGTATATTCATAAATAAGAAAAAATAAATAAGCATCCAACTCAGGATATTAGAAAGAACAAAATGAGTCTAAGGTAAACTAAAGTGATGTACAGTGACTTACACTGCTGGAGGTAAAAAGTAGGAGTAAATGAACTAGTAAATACTAGATATAATGAAAATCAAATTGGTGCTTCTTTAGAAAACCAATAAAATATATAAATTGTCAAATATGTAAACAAATGAAAGAAAACAAGAAAAGAAATGATATTAAGTAACTATTGACGCATAAATACTTAAAAGAATCATATAAAAAAAAGAATCATATGAATCTGTTTTCCTCAATTTTCTATAAGGAATTTGAAAACCTGGATGAGATGGGTAATGTTTTAGGAGAATATAAATTATCGTAACCTACACCAGAAGAGAGAGAAATTTTAACCAGACTGGTTACCATAGAAGAAATGTAGAAAGTTGTCTCAGAACTGCTTTCCCCAAGAACAGAAGCAACAACTCCCAATAGTTTCACAAATAAATTCTGTAAAACCTGTAAGGAAAAATATCAACATTATTTAAAATGTTCCATGACAGAGAATTTAAAAAAGAATTTTAAGAAATTATGTTTATGAAGACAACATAACATTTGATGCCAGAATATTACCAAAATAGCATCAAAAAAGGAAAATACAAATTTCAATTATGAATATTGGTACATAATTTTGAATAAGAAATCATCTTGAAATAATACGCCAGAGCCCAGAAGGGTTTATTTCAGAAATGCAAGCATGGTTGCATTGTCTAACTTTCTGTAAGAATTGTCAAAGACCTCTGTGGTCTTCAGTAATTGATTCACACGGTTTCATTTTGGAAGTTTCCATTCTTCTAGCGTTAAGTAAAGGAGACATTTGCTTTCTCAATATCTTTCAGACTTGGACTATGTTTGGATGACCAAGGAATTATCACCAAACCAGGGCATTTATGAAGAAAAATTATCCCAGGCAATGATAATGGAAAGACTTCCAAGCTATGACCTTAAATGTCCCACATTAGGGGTAAACTGGAAATGTGAAGACCTACTTAAGAGGGAGCTGGTAAGTCAGAAGACACACTTCAGTCAGGAGACAGTCACTCATACAGATGCCCTTATTGAGAGAAGAGACCACTTTAACAAATCTGGGAGAGTTTTTCATCTGAAGAGATCATCTTATCTAAAGCAGGTATTTCCCATCAAAGAGAGAATATATAATTTTGAGACCGATAATAAAAGTTTAAAAACACATTCATTTGTGAAAAAACACAAGCAAGTCTACAGAGAAATGAAACTTCTGAAATGTAATGACTGTGAGAAAACTTTCAGCAAAATCTCAACCCTCACTCTTCATCAAAGAATTCATACCGGAGAGAAACCCTATGAATGTACTGAATGTGGGAAAGCCTTCAGCCAGAGTGCTCACCTCGCCCAACATCAGAGAATACATACAGGAGAAAAACCCTTTGAATGTACTGAATGTGGGAAAGCCTTCAGTCAGAACGCTCATCTTATTCAACATCAGAGAGTTCATACTGGAGAGAAACCATATCAGTGTAAGCAGTGTAATAAGGCCTTCAGCCAGCTTGCGCACCTTGCTCAACATCAGAGAGTTCATACTGGAGAGAGACCCTATGAATGTATCGAATGTGGGAAGGCCTTTAGTGATTGTTCATCCCTATCTCATCATCGAAGGATTCACACTGGAAAGAGACCATATGAATGTGTTGACTGTGGGAAGGCTTTCAGGCAGAATGCTTCTCTTATACGTCATCGGCGGTATTACCATACTGGAGAGAAACCGTTCGATTGCATTGATTGTGGGAAGGCTTTCACTGATCACATAGGCCTTATTCAGCATAAGAGAATTCATACTGGAGAGAGACCTTACAAATGTCATGTGTGTGGGAAGGCTTTTAGCCATGGCTCGTCCCTGACTGTACATCAGAGAATTCATACCGGAGAGAAACCTTATGAGTGTAATATTTGTGAGAAGGCCTTTAGCCATCGTGGCTCACTTACTCTTCATCAGAGAGTTCATACTGGGGAGAAACCCTACGAATGTAAAGATTGTGGGAAGGCTTTTCGGCAGAGTACACACCTTGCTCATCACCAGAGAATTCATACTGGAGAGAAACCTTACGCATGTAAGGAATGCAGCAAAACTTTCAGCCAGAATGCTCACCTTGCACAACATCAGAAAATACACACTGGAGAGAAACCTTATGAATGTAAGGAATGTGGTAAGGCTTTCAGTCAAATTGCACACCTTGTTCAACACCAGAGAGTTCACACTGGTGAGAAGCCTTATGAATGTATTGAATGTGGGAAGGCCTTTAGTGATGGCTCCTATCTTGTCCAACATCAGAGACTCCACACCGGGAAAAGGCCATATGTATGTCTTGAATGTGGAAAGGCATTCCGACAGAGGGCGTCCCTGATTTGTCACCAGAGGTGTCATACAGGCGAGAAACCTTATGACTGTAATGTTTGTGGGAAAGCCTTTAGCCATCGTAAATCTCTTACTCTACATCAAAGAATTCATACAGGAGAAAAACCTTATGAGTGTAAGGAATGTAGCAAAGCCTTCAGCCAGATTGCCCATCTTACACTTCATAAGAGAATTCATACTGGAGAAAGGCCCTATGAATGTAAAGAATGTGGGAAAGCCTTCAGGCAGAGTGTACATCTTGTGCATCATCAGCGAATTCATACTGGAGAGTCGTCCTCAATTATTCCCTCCTCCTCACTCCCATACCACCAAGTCCTCTAGATTCAATCTTCTGATTGTCCACTTTTTTCCAGTCTATGTCCTATCATCATAGTCCAAGATGAAACCATCTCATTTTTATTTTTACCATAGTGTTACAGCCATTATCCCTCTTGCACCCCTCAAGTGCATTTTTAACACTATAGCCAGCGTAATCTTTTAAAAATAAAAATCTGTGTTACTTTCCCATTTAAAACATTTGTCTTTAAGAATAAGTTGGTCCACCTAAAGGGCTTAGCGCACAACCGTTGACGTATAATTAGTGCCATTAAGGTAAAGGTTTCCTTGCTGTCATGTTCAGCTGCATGCAAAGTCTAGTAGTTCAAGGCTAAGAAGCCTATACATTTTAGAGAAGACAAAGGATTGTCTGCGTTCCTAGGAGGTAGAAAAATGAACACATTCAGAATTGAAAGAGTCTGTGATGGACAAGATAACATGTTGGCTTACCACTCCCTCCGAATGAATAAATACAAGGGTTTGTAGCACTGCTGATGAGGGACACTCACTTTCCCCGGCGCTTAGCAGTTAGACTAGGCCCGTTAGAACAAAGGCATTTGGTAGCATGTAGGACTAGCTAGGTATTAAAAACAAACTAAAGTCAGCAAGCAAGAAAACTTGAACAGATTAATAGCCAGGAAATAAACAGAAAAAAGTAGTTTAACACTTTCACCTGTAGAAAAGCACGGACAGTTCCTGTGATGTTTGAATTGTTCTAGAGCATAAAATAAATACAGCAAAGCTTCCCGTCTTACTCTCTGAGACTGACAAGAGTGGTACCAGAAGAAAAGCACATATGCTGCATTTAGCTTGTGAATGTAGATGTTAAAACTTAAGCTTACTTTTTAAATATTAAAAGGTGGAGTAAGTGGAAAGCTAGACCTTCTTTGTAAAATAGAAAGACTTTGGCAAAGATATTTCTCCTTGTGTTAAATCTGTAAATTAATCAATAGTCCAGTAAAAATCCCAATATATTTTTAAGTTGACAAGCTGATTCTGACTATCTATGGAATATAGGATTGTGGTATAATAGTGAGTATAATAGTGAGTGAGTGAGTACTACATGTCTTACTATACTCACTTAACATTAACTGAGCATTTACTAACATGTTCCAGGCCCTGTGTTGGGTGCTGCGGATAGAACAGAGTGCAAAATATGCAAGTTTTTGCCCTCACAGACCTAGTAGGAGAAGACAGACAAAGTTGAAAGTCATACTATGTGAAAAGTGTGCAGTATGACCATGACGAGAAATTACTGAGAGAGGGAGCTAGGGAGTGATGGCAAGGAGTGCCTTACTGTTCCCGAACATATGGGCATTAGAAGCAGTTAGAAGAAACTGTTTGATACAATGGGTATAAGTTAGTCCTATGGTAGATAATTATGCTTTTGGTGTTGCAGGAAGACAGAACTGATGGTTTTAGAAGGATCATGAACATTCTCTTCACACTATCGATAGTGATTTTCGGGTCTAGTGGAGGGTTGTTTGCTTGTTTCTGGTTTTTGTAACCTTATTGAGATACAATTTACGTACCATATAGCTCACCCATTTAAAGTGCACGATTCAGTGACTTAGTATGTTCAGATTTGTACAACCGTTACCACATTTCATTACCCAGAAAAGCCTACCCGCACCCCTGGAGGAGTACTCTTACTTGGTGCTTTTGGGTTCTCTCTTCCGACTTGCCTGTGGCAGTATAGAAGGCCATGGGGCGGGGGCTCTTATCTAGAGGGCATGAGTGCTAGAAAATGGAGCTTTGGGATTCTCTTGACTTGGGGATAGAGACTAGGGGTTGGGTGGTCCTATTAGATTCCCCTTATGTATGGTAAAAAGGATTTTTCATTGCTGTGGGAGGAAGATGGATTAATCAAATGGTGTTGGGACACTTAGCTCTATGGAAAGAACATACCTTGTACACTAATGAAGCTCTGAAAGATCTAAGTACAATATTAGAGTACAAGAAAAACATTATTTCTATAATTTTGAGGTGGGCCTTCTTAAATATCACACATAATCCAGGAGCTGACATTAAGATAACATTTATATGTGGAAAATATCAGAGTCAAAGTCAAATATACAAATACGAGATTGAAAGAAAATACTTGCAAACCAACATAACGAAGGATAATAATCCCTGATATTCAGAGCATTACTACAAATAATAGTAACACCAGCAATTCAGTAGAAAAATGGACAAAGCTAGTGGCCCGTTCAAAGAAGATGAAAAACAGCTAATGGAAATGACTCACTATCACTAGTGATCAAGGAAATGCAGAATAAAATGATGTTATATCTACTTTTTCCCCCAAAAGATTGATTTTAAATAATAGAAAAGTGATTATATCTAGTGACTGTGTCAAAAACAGTTCCATTGTCGGGCGCCTGGGTGGCTCAGTGGGTTAAAGCCTCTGCCTTCGGCTCGGGTCGTGATCCCAGGGTTCTGGGATCCCGCCCCGCCTCGGGCTCTCTGCTCTGCGGAGAGCCTGCTTCCTCCTCTCTCTCTGCCTGTCTCCCTGCCTACTTGTGATCTCTGTCAAATAAATAAATAAAATCTTAAAAAAAATTAAAAAAAAAACAGTTCCATTGTCGGTTATATAAATTTCTGTGTGTATATACCATTTTAATCATTATTACTCAGAAACCAAAGTGCACAAATGTAGGTAAATGTATAATGGCAAAAATAATTTTTGATGGTGAACTCAGTAGAAACCATTCGGGTGCTGGGTAAATGGATAAGTTAATTATGGTGTATTCATTCAGTAGAATTAAATGCAGCTGTTGAAAAAAGCTATAAATGTATATAGACATAGAAGGATGGTTGTATTATGCTAAATGAAAAACATTTCCCGATCTTTAGTATAAACTCATACCAAAAATAAAACTTAAAATATGTATTTTTCTGTTTTTCTCTGCCCTGTTTTCCATTCCTTCTTTCAAGGACACCATCTCTTCTTTTCCTTCGAGCAGCTGACCATACTGTACCATATGGTGTTGATGGTCTTGGCTAATCAGATTCTCTCTGGAGTTTGCAAGGCGGTTGGATCTGTGTCATCTAATGGCAGCTCCCTAAAGGGATGACGCTGGTGTTCTCATGGCTGAGATCTTTGGGGTCACTCTAGCTTTTGGGCTTTCTAAGGCTGTAATTCTGCAAACTACCCACTACACTATCCTTCAATTCTTCATTTTTTACCTGTATCGCACATTTGCTTGTAATTAAAGCAAGTTAACCAATACAGTTTGGTATGAAGATTGGGTGATAGGCTGTAGAATCTTTGGAAAATTTTAGGTATTAGGGATTGGTTTTAAGTGAGATGGCGCAAGTAAGAGTCCTGTTTCTTTTCTAGCATAAGAAAGTGAGAGCTCATGGTGTGCACGGGGTAAACATTGAAGTAAATTATTATTTGTAGTCACCTGAGATGAGTGGAGGTCAGGGATCCTGGATTATGGCAGTTTAAAGAGGAAGAGGACTGCTAAGTCCAAAGAGTGTATATGATGCTGGTATCTAATTGCTTTGGGTAATTTAAAACTCAGATCTTGAACTTCCACCATCAAGGCAAAGAATTTCAACTAAGGATATTTGTATGATATTGTTGAAAATGTCTTATGCTAGTTGAAGTCATAGGGTTAAGAGGGCATAGGGCACAGAATCCTCATGAATGGGATGTCAGGCCAACTCATAGAGTGGAGGGGCCACACTCCATCCCTTGTGTCCTCAAAACCAGCTTCACACCTGGCACATGCACTGAGAGCCTGTGATATTGGTAACGCTGTCTGACAATAGGTCCTCTCTCTCTACCTGAAAGTAGGACGTCACCTATCTGGCATCTGTGATGCTCAGGGCATCCCCCAACAGACAAATTGGCTCTGATTTGCTCCTGCATTTTTTGGGCTGGGTAATTTGTGGATTATTCAAACAAAAATGAACCCCATCATGGAACCAGTACTCGTTAACTAGGAGTGCATACGACATCCTAAGGAGTGGGCAGAGGTGCACGGCACCTGGACCCACAGACCTGCCTGCGGCATCACCAAACTCCTGCCTAGAGTTGGCCGGTGTCATGAATCCTGATCTAGGAACTCTGGAAGGAACAGGCTCAGCCAGCAGCCCCCACAGTTCCTCCCAGGCTGCCCTCCCCTGGGTCCATTTACCCTTCCCACACACAGAAGAGCAGCAGCAGCAGTAGTATCTCTGCGTTGAAGGAACCAGGTACCTGCCTTGGTACCATCTGGTTCCCAGAGTTTTTCCTTCAGGGAATGGGAAAGGCAGAGAGTGTTAGCCTCCAGCCGTTAGCCTCTGGGGGAGGTGGGGATGGTGACTGGGCCCAGAAGAGGAACTTCAGACCCTCAGGGCCTTAGGGCTTGGGCAGCTCTGGAAGAGCCTCTAGTCCCACCTCCCTTGGTGCCTTAGTTTGCGAGGGTGTCATAACGAAATACCGCTTAACCACAGAAATGTGTGTCCTCACAGATTGAGGTGTGGGCAGGTAGGTTTCTTCCGAGCCCTCTCTCCTTGGATTGTAGGTGGTCACCTTCTCTCTGTGTCTTTATGTGGTCATCCCTCTGTGCTGTTTGTGCCCTAACCTCTCTTTCCTCGTAAATTGCTGGTAGGAATGTAAAATGGTACAGCTATTCTGCGAAACAGTGTGGCAGTTTGTTTAAACAAGGAAAAACTAAAAATGCAAATACCATATGACCTAGAAATTGGACCCCTGGGCATTTATCACAGAGAAACAAAGATTTATGTTTACACAAAACCTGTCACAAGGAAACAACAGTGAGAGGGCAATCTATGGAATGGGAGAATATTTGCAAACCAAGTATCTGGTAAGGGTTAATATCCAAAATATACATGATTTTACCACAATGAAAGAAAAGGGCAAAAAAAAAAAAAAAAAAAAAAAAACCCACCTGGAATATCCCCAAACTGAAAATATCCCAGATGTGATACCCAAATTGTGGTGTCAGTACCATGGGGTGGAATCTGGCAACAAAGTAATAAACTGATACGTTTAACAGTTTGGATAAATCTCAAGAATTATGCTTAATGGGGAAAAAAAGCCTATAGTAAAACATTTTTAAAAACAAAATTATGGATATAGAGAACAAGTTAGCGATGGGGTTAAGAAAGGATGGGGTCTGGAAGGAAAGTGGGTGTGGTTATGAAATAGCCACGTGGGGGAACCTAGTGGTGATGGAAATATTCTGTATCTTAACAACATCCACATCAGTATCCTAATTTTGATACTGCAAGATGTTGCCCATTGGGGGCAACCAGATGAAGGATACAGGGGATCTTTCTGTATGGTTTCCATTTTATTTTTTGCAACTGCGTGTGATTCTACTTTTATCTCAAAATAAAATACCCGATTAAGAAATCATGAGTCACCACCTGAGGTTAGCTGATTTTTATTCTTCCGTGGTCATTCATTTAGTAAATGCTTTTGTACCTAGATTCCAGGTTTATGGTATAAGAGGGACCCGTTCAGGAGGCCTGGTTCCTCCCCCAACAACCCCTTTGCTCTTGTGAGACCTCTCTTGTCTGCACCACTTTCCTTACCTAGAAAGTAGCTTGGTAGGCGCCTGGGTGGCTCAGTTGGTTAAGCGACTGCCTCCCGTTCAGGTCGTGATGCTGGAATCACGGGATCAAGTCTCATGGGCTCCCAGCTCCATGGGGAGTCTGCTTCTCCTTCTGACCTCCCCTCTCATGCTCTCTCAAATAAAGAAAATCTTAAAAAAAAAAAAAAAAGCTTGGTTGTAAGGATTAAATGAGTTCATAAATCAGAAAATGCCAAGTACAGAAGATAGCACCTAGGAAATCTAATAAGAAGGGTCAATATTTTTTTTATTATGATCAATTTCTTCTTTGTGTCGGGGAGAATCAGCGTGATCATCAGGTTCTAGAAAGCTGTCCGGTATTGTCCTTCAGTGCCGTCTTTAGGCCGGGCTGCAGGATGGCACAGAAAAAGGGGTTTTCTCTGCCCCTCCCTACGACCCCTCCTTTTCTGGAATTTTCCCTCCCCACTTCTCCCCTGCTCCTTCTCCTCCTCCCCCATCTTCCCTCCTCAACCCTTTTTTGTTCTCTTTTTCTGTCCTGGTCGTGTTCCTTCTTCTCCCCTCACCTCTCCTCCCCTTCTCAGATCTTCCTCCCTCCTCCAGGTCCCTCCTCCTCCCATCTCTTCCCTTCTCCTTCCTCCCTCCCCCGGCGCGTCCCGTCCCTTCCCCCTCCCCCTCCTTCCTAAGCCAACCCCCTCTCCCCTTCCCCTCCCTGACCCTTCTCCATCCTCTCCCGCCCTTCTCCCTCTCCCCTCCACTCCTCCCTCTTTTTCTTCTCCCTTTCCCTCCTTGCTCTCGCCCCGCCCTCTCACTCCCCTTCCCTCCACCACGCGGCCCTGTCGGTAGAGGTGTGGCTGGGACCTCCAGGAAACGAGAGGGCGCGATCGGGTCTCGGCTTCGCTCCGCTCCGCCCGGCCGGAGGCCCGAACGGAGGCGGCGGCGCGCGGTCCTCTGGGTAGTGTAGTCCATCCGATAGCGCAGGCGCAGTGCGGCTGGGCGGGCCCCGCGGGCGCGGGTCATTGTCCTGGCAGAGCCGCGCGGGTGAGTCCGGCAGCGGACGGGGCGGGGCCGGACGGGGCGGGGCGGAAGGAGAGGGAGGCGGGGTCTCCCACCCAGCTGCTCCCGCGCGGACCGACCCTCGCCCGGCGGAGGGGGCGTGCGGGCTCAGGTGAGGGCGTGCGGACTGCGGGCGAGGAGGGGCGGAGGAGGGTTTGCGGGCTGTGGAGACGCGGCTCGGGTCGGAAAGGAGGCGCCTCTGTGTGCCCGACCGCGTGGGCGCGGGCCGTGCGGTCGGGCCCGTGTGGAGTCTGTGGGGCGGGGCGGCGTCCTGCGCGCCCGCCGTCTCGGCGTCTCGGGGTGCGCCCCTGAGCCCGGGGCCGGCCTGCCCACCTCCGTGCGAGCGTCTGCTTAGTAGCGTGGCCGAGTGTGTGTGTGTGTGTGAGGGCGCCGCCCTGGGGCGCAGCTCTGCGGGTCCCGGCCTCTGGCCCCTGTGTCTGGGTGTGGGGTGTGTCCCTCCGAGGCCCACCTGTCCCCCTGTGTCCGTCTGTGCCTGTCGCTGGGTGTGAGTGCGTCCGGGTGTGCCCTCGCCGTCGCGCGTGTGGAGGGCCGGCTGTGGCTGCACACGTGGGCCCAGCCTGGGGCCCCCGCAGACTTGTGGGGCCCATAGAAGGCTCTGGAGGGGCCGGGAGCCCGCGGGTCGGGGAGTGTGGGCGGCGGCAAGTGGGGCCGAGGGGGCGTGCTCCTTCCTGTCCCGCCTCCGCTCACAGGGCCTTCTCGAGGGGAGTCGTGCCCCGTACCCCATGCTGACCAGGAGTGTATTTGTTCAGAGAATGTGTACTGGGCACTGAGAGTGCTGCTCTGGGCACTTTGCGGGACTACCTCTTTGAGAGGCCTTCCAGGAGCTCTGAGGTTGCAGCCCTGACCAGCCCCATTTTACAGATGGGGAAACTGAGCTCCGAGACCAAGTCACCCAGCTTAGAGACTAAGAAGACCCAGGCATTTGGGGTCCAGAGCCCCCTGCTTAGCCACCAGGCAAATGGGAAATTCTTTATTCCTTTCAACTCGTTGGAAACAAAGTTCCAGGATTTTTCCCCCATGGGATTCTCCCCTAGAAACAATGGAAGGAAGGAAATAGCAGAAACCTCAGAGGAAGAGGAGGAAGGAAGGAGCCAACAGCACAGCTCTCAGACCACACTCTGTCCAACAGTCACCAGCCCTGTGCACGTGTCACCTTACAGGGCCACTCTGAATTCATGGGCTCCTTTCTCAAAATAAATTTGTTCTTAAGATTACAGTTTGCGATTCCACTGCTGTAAGGACTTACATAATCTGGGTTCGATTACATTCATCTTTTTTGATATTAAGGGCGCTCGGCTCACTGTACCTCATGGATAATTTGGCTCTGGTTCTGTTTGTGTCCAGCCGAAGAGCCAGAGATGTTGACCTCACAGTGCAGGGATAGGAGGCAGAGTCTGTCAGTCGGAAAGAATACCTTTTGAAAAGTTAGATATTTTTTTCAAACATTACAACAGTGATACGAAATTACTGCATCCAGCGAAACAATTAGAACATGAAGGAAAACATGGGGCGCCTGGGTGGCTCAGTGGGTTGGGCCGCTGCCTTCGGCTCAGGTCATGATCTCAGAGTCCTGGGATCGAGCCCCGCATCGGGCTCTCTGCTCAGCAGGGAGCCTGCTTCCTCCTCTCTCTCTGCCTGCCTCTCTGCCTGCTTGTGATCTCTCTCTGTCAAATAAATAAATAAAATCTTAAAAAAAAAAAAAAGAATATGAAGGAAAACAATGAGTCACACCTCCTTCTCATTCCTACTTTGTCCCCTCAAGGCACCAGCTGGAGTCCATCATTCCATGCTCTTCCCCAGGGAAGCAGCCCCTGCCCTCCACGTGCTGGTTTGTCTTTATGCAGAGAACTTAAAATCCGGTGTAAAACTCTCATCTAATTGTGTTTCTCACTTAGTGAGGTTACGGATGTGAGTAGGTGCAGAACTACTCCTCCTTGGTAGAGAAGACCTGATCCTTAATATGGCCTCTCCCTTACTGATGGGTACTTTTTATTTTATTTCTGGACTTTTTGTGGGCTGGTTGGCCTTTTGCCTCTAGGAATAGTTCTACAGTAAATATGGCTTTTTTGCTCTGTAACCTTTTTCACAGAGCTTTTATTGCTGTGGGCAGTCTTAGGGCTGCTGGGTTATGGGGTTCGTATGTTGCCAGCTGGCTTTCTGGAAAGGTGAGAGACTCCCATTCCTTCCGCTGTGTGGAGAAGGCCCATTTCTTTGTGTCTTTGCCAGCTCTAGAAGTTTGCTCACCTGTTCTTACCCTCTGTGTTCGGGGGCCTCTTGTGTGCCACACATTGTCCTGGGTGCCGTGATCATCTTTGCTTCCTGACGAGTTGCCTTCTGGTGGAGGGAGGATAGATAAGGAACTTGAGAACAACTCTTTATTTTTTAAAAGATTTTATTTATGTGACAGAGAGAGAGATCACATGTAGGCAGAGAGGCAGGCAGACCAGCGCGACGGGAGTGGGTGGGGGGCGGGCCTTGATCCCAGGACCCTGAGATCATGACCTGAGCCGAAGGCAGAGGCTTAACCCACTGAGCCACCCAGGCGCCCCGAGAACGACTCTTTAAAAAGACAGTTGCTGATAATCATGTGTGCTATAGGAAGATGGTGGAAGGGGTGGGGGTGTTGCCGCTTGAGCTCAGGGGCCTGGGGGTGGGGGACTTACTTCTCCAAGGAGGTGATGCTTAAGCTGACCGAGAGAAGGTGCTAGCCATGGGAAGAGTATCCCTGAAGAGGGAGCAGCAGATATGAAGGCCTGTGTGCCTGGGCCAAGTGTTGGAGAGGAGAGCAGACTGGGAGGGTGACGGCCAGCAGGCGCAGACTATGAGGGCCGCGTGGGCAGCTGGGAAGCCTGGGTGATTTCTAATGCCGCAGGAGGCCACAGGAGGGTTTTTAAGCTGAAGGACGTTTTTACTGAGGGCTTGCTGCAGGCCAGACACGGTTCTGTGGAGTCTGTGGATGGGAAGTGGTAAGAGACCTGAGCCCATGTGTTTGCAGTGGATACTGGGGCTCCTTGGCCTCGCTCTATTGGCAGTCTTTGCTGTGGGGCCGCCTTGTGTCTTGCTGTGGACTCGGTGTACTTGGCGGTACGGAGCAGCATCGCTTGGTCTCCACCCATCAGATGCCCAGAGCAGCTCCTGCAAGTTGTGGCACCTGCAGAATGTCTCCAGACATTGCCAAATGTCTCCCGGGGCCAAAATCACCCTCTGGCTGAGAACTAGTGTTCTAAAGACTTCTGCCAACCCGTCCTTAAGTGCGAGTTAAAATCGCAACTTCTGCTTATAAAAGTGGGGGGCCCTTTGGGCTCAAAAAGACCCTTCTTTGTCTTCATGGTTCTTACACTTTAAGAAACTCATTTGGAAATCAATAACTCTTGGTCCCCATCCCAGCGGGTTTGGTGCACCAGGTCTAGGCAGGGACCTAGGGATGTGTATTCTGAGAATTTTTTTTTTTTTTTATTTGACAGACAGAGATCACAAGTAGGTAGAGCAGCAGGCAGAGAGAGAGAGAGAGGAGGAAGCAGGCTCCCTGCTGAGCAGAGAGCCGGATGTGGGGCTCAATCCCAGGACCCTGAGATCATGACCTGAGCGGAAGGCAGAGGCTTTAACCCACTGAGCCACCCAGGCTCCCCGGGATGTGTATTCTGAATAATAATAAGCATTCCTGGTGATTTCTGGCATTTTGAGAAATGGCACAGAAGCTGAGGGGCTTTTGTGTAGGAGAGGACTGCATTTTTACAAGTGATCCTGAGGGAGGTTTAGGGAGGCGTATTTTGGCTTAATAGCGGAAAGAAAATTTGTTTCCAGTCAGAGGTATTGGTACTCAGGTAGTGAGCTCCTCATCACAGGAGGCATGCAAGTCCTGGCAGGTCACTGTGGAGCCAGGACTGAACTAGCATGTCCTAAACTAAGAATTTGTGCTAACCTATGCCACCTGTCTAGTGTTTTACTTTGCTTTTAAATTGGCTCACTGGTTTTTAAATTTATTATATCAACTTAGTTTATTTTTTTAAAAGATTTTATTTATTTTAGGGAGAGCACACAAGCACAAGTGGAAGGGGAAGAGGGAGAGGGTGAGAATGTCTTAAGCCGACTCCATGCTGAGTGTGGAGCCCTACAGGGGCTTGATCCCAGGACCCTGGAGATCACGACCTGAGCCAAACCAAGAGTTGGACGCTCTGTCGACTTCGCCACTTAGGTGCCGCTAAATCAACTTAGTTTAAAAGGGTATTCTTTGTGACTGCCGCACATGGGAGCAGGGCTTTGCCATAAGAAAGGAGACTTCAGAACAAAGCTGACTGCATTCCACTCTTTGGAACATACTCGACCAACAGCAGTAGTAATAGCTGTTATGTGTTGAGTTTGTGCTCCAGGTTCCCTCTGTGTATGTTAGCCGAACCCCACAGATACCCCAGGAGAAGTGGGGAATCGCCTGCAGCGGGGGGGGGGAGTGGCACCTCAGACCAGCACTCCGACCTGGGGAGGGGGCCTGAGCAGGGTGGCTGGGAGAAGGCAGAGGGTCCTGTTGCTCCCAGCAGCTGTGAGACTGGGTGTGAGGGTGTCTGGGGGTGCTTTTGAGAGGCAGTAAGCACCTAGAGCTGGACATACTCGGCCCACCTCCATTCCCAGCTGTGTCATCTTGGGCCAGTGGCTTATCCCTTGGACCTCGGTTTTCTCATCTGTGAAATGGGATGGGTAGAAGTAGGACTTACTCTGTGGGGCATTAAGAGGATTAAAAGAGAGATGTCTGTCCATGGCCTCGCACAGAGCTTAGTGTTTAACGTGTGTGTGTGTGTGTATGACTCCTTGCCTGTCTCCTGGTGGGTATGTGTCTGTCTGTCCTGTCTGCCAGGCCTGGTTTCTCACTGTGTCCCCTCTCTCTCTCTCTGCTAACCACAGTCCGCCCATTCCTGTCACCCTGGGCACTGGAGGGATGGCCACCCAGCTGCTGACTGACGAGGCCCTGGTAAGTCCTGTCACCCTCTCACACTCCATTCCAGAGGCTCAAGCTCAAAGGGCAGGACTCCTGCCTGGGATGACCCTGTGGCCCCCAAACCCCTCTGGGGCTCACGTGCTCAGCACAGTCCGCAGGGGCCTGTGTCTGCCCTGTGGGGGGTGGGTCACGTGCAGGGGTGCTGCCCTCCTCTGCTCTGCCCTTTCCGGGCCCAGCAACCCCTTGCCTGCCCCTGACACTGGCTTCGGTCAGCCGAGAGGGACAGGGCAGCTTGAGAGGGACTGGCTCTGTCCTCGGGGCTTTCAGGAGACAAATGGGCCCCTGGGAAGTGGCGGTTAAACAGACCACATCAAGTGTGAAAAAGGCCCCTGCAGAGGGACCTGGGCCGCACACTGGACCAGACTCGTGAATGTCGCTTACGGACACCCACACACGTGGTGAAAGTCCAGAACACAGGCTGGAACGGGCCTGCACACTTAGGACAGCGGTTACCTCTGGAGACAGAGGACGCCGCCCTGGGGTAGGGCAGCTGGGCATCTGCGGCTCTCACTGGTAGGCTTCTGCTTTAGTGGGTGGCACATGTATGGTTGCTTGTTGTATTTTTCTCTAAATTTCCTTTTGTGCCAGAAATATTTCATAATAAAAAAATAACGTGGATATTCCTAGAAAACTGGGAAAACCGTTAAACTGTAAGTAAGACAATATAATTCACTCATAGTCCCTTTCTCCATAGATAAGCCATATGGATATTTCGGTATTCGTTTATTTTCTTTTTTTCCGATTATTATTATTATTATTTTAAGATTTTATTTATTTATTTGACAGACAGAGATAGCAAGTAGGCAGAGAGGCAGGCAGAGAGAGAGGAGGAAGCAGGCTCCCCGCGAGCAGAGAGCCTGATGCGGGGCTCGATCCCAGGACCCTGGGATCATGACCTGAGTCGAAGGCAGAGGCTTTAACCCACTGAGCCACCCAGGCGCCCTTCTGATTATTATTTTTTAAAAATTGACCAAGTATTGGTTCTGCCATTTAAAAAAATTTTTATTTATTTATTTGACAGAGATCACAAGTAGACAGAGGCAGGCAGAGAGGGGGAAGCAGGCTCCCTGCAGAGCAGAGAGCCTGATGCAGGGCTCGATCCCAGGACCCTGAGATCATGACCTGAGCTGAAGGCACAGTCTTAACCCACTAAGCCACCCAGGCGCCCCAGTTCTACCATTTTATTTTATTTTTTAAGATTTTTTATTTAACAGAGAGAGAAAGAGAGACAGTGAAAGAGGGAACACAAGCAAGGGGAGTGGGAGAGGGGGAAGCAGGCTATCCACTGAGCAGGGAGCTCGATGCGGGACTCTATCCCAGGACCCTGGGATCATGACCTGAGCCAAGGCAGATGCTTAACAACTGAGCCACCTGGGTGGCTCATTTTAATATTGAGATTTTTTTTTCCCATTCAACTTTAATTAATAAGGATTTCTCTTATTTTGAAACTTCATGAACTTTACAAACATCACTAGTTTTACTTTTTAAAAAAATAACTTATTTTATTTTTTATTTTTTAATTTTTGATGGAGAGAGAGATCACAAGTAGGCAGAGAGGAAGGGAAACTGGCTCCCCAGTGAGCAGAGAGCCTGATGTGGGGCTCAATCCCAGGACCCTGGGACCACGACCCGAGCTGAAGGCAGAGGCTTTAATCCATTGAGCCACCCACGTACCCCTAAAAAATAATTTTTTCAATGCTATAGATAGCCTATCATTTAAGAAGATTCCTGGCAGGTAAGGAAATACACGATCATTATAAAGAACTTAGAAAAATCCAGAAGAACATAGCAAAGAGAATCGGAGTGACCTGTGATCTTACCGCAGGAGATAAGCACTGTTCGGTGTTTGTGTGTCTTTCTTTCCCTGGATACATGCTTTGAAAAAAGCAGAATCACCTTGGCTAAGCAGTTTTTATATCCTGTTTTGTTGTTGTTGAATATTTCATCCTAAGCATTTCTCTGTGTAGTTAAAAGCTCCCCGTGACATCCATTTTAATGGCTACATAAAAATTTCACCTAAGGGCTATAGCTGGTTTCCTTCTTGGCTCTTTCAGGGGACTTTTATTTGTTTCCTGTTACTCGTGGTTATGAACAGTATCAGGAGGGACATGGCTGGTGCATAAGTCTTTCGTGCGTTTCATAGGATTTCTTAGGTGTGCTTCTCTGAGGAGGAATCCTGGGTTGGATGTTTCTGAAGCCTTCCATGAGGCACTGAGCACTTTCCCGACAGGTGGTGGCCGTGTGTGTTCCCGCCAGGCTGGAGGGAGGCTTGCGTGGACTGTTGTCAGAATTTCTTCTGCACTTGGCATATAAATGACACACGGTGGTGACCTTGAGCGTGATGGGTGACGAACGGTGTCCTATCTCTTTCTGAGTAGCGTTGTCTGTGGTATTGGTGAGGGTTTATTTTCAGCAAATGTTTGTTAGCCATTTCTGCAGGTGGGTGGATTATCTGTCTACAGGATTCTCAGTGTTTTGGAAATTTTAAGCGCGCTTGTGCACGCGCGTGTGTGTACACGTAAGTAGATGTAGCAGCTGTTCTTCCCAGGCTCGCTCTTTGTTTCTTCTTTCATTCTGTGTTTTTAAAATACAAAAGCATTTCAGATTTTTATTTAATTTATGTTTTTAAAGATTTTATTTATTTATCTGACAGAGAGAGTTGTTGGGGTCCGTTATCAAAGGAACGAGACTGAGACAAAGTGAAAGTTTTGCTTTCTATGCCAAGCATTAGAAGTCAGACTGACCGGCCAGGGCCGCCTCCAAAGAGAGCGACCCTGTCCCAGTCTCACAGGCTGGTTTTATAGGGCATAACCACAGACCCAGACCCAAGGTACGTGGCTTCTGTTGTTAAGGCATTTACTCCCGGAATCAATACCAGGAACTACTGGGGTGTTTATTCCCGGAATGAAGTCCGTGGATGTAAACAATAATATGGCTAACAATATGGCAATATGGAGTCGCTCTGGCTAAGCAGGCCCTAATGGTTAAACAGGTTTTAGCATTAAATCGGCCCTAACAAGAGACACAGCGAGAGAGGGAACACAAGCAGCGGCACTGGGAGAGGGAGAAGCAGGCCTCCCGCTGAGCAGGGACCCCCCCCCCCCCAATGTGGGGCTCAATTCTAGGATGCTGGGATCATGACCTGAGCCGAAGGCAGAGGCTTAACCCACCAAGCCACCCAGGGTCCACATTTCAGATTTTTAAAACCAAATTTGCCTCTCCTTCTGTGGTATCATCTGTTATCTTTTTTTTTTTTTTTAAAGATTTTATTTATTTGACAGAGATCACAAGTAGGCAGAGAGGCAGGCAGAGAGGGAGGGGGAGGCAGGCTCCCTGCTGAGCAGAGAGCCCAATGTGGGGCTCGATCCCAGGACCCTGGGATCATGACCTGAGTCGAAGGCAGAGGCTTACCCCACTGAGGCTCCCCAACATCCATTGTCTTTAAAGGTCTCTCTGTTCACAGGTCACACATGACCTGTATTTTCTTCTCTTTTTCCGTTTATCATTTAGGTGATAACCACAAATTTCTGAATCTTGTGTGTATCTACCTGAACTTTAATTTGCTGCGTGAACGTGTCAATTCCGTTGTCTGTGAGTGTCGGTTTGTCATGTCGTTTATGTAGCTCCTTTATTGGGACACACCCCGCCTGCCTGATCTGATCTGATCGCAGGGCTGTGCGGCGGCCACCCCGGGCAATTGCAGAACGTCCTCACCCGCAGACCAGAAATGTGTGTCCAGTGGCACTTGCTGCCCTTTGTCCCGTTAACCCCTGATCTACTTCCTGTCTCTGCGAGTTTTCATATCAGGACGTTTCAGGGAGTGGCACCGCCGGCCGCGTGCTCGTTTGTGTCCGCGTCCAGCGCGGTGGCGGTGAGGCCCCGCTGTGCGGTCGCCGTGCGAGTGCTTCCGCGGCGGCGGGGCAGAGCGCGCTCGCTCACTCACTTTCTGGTCATTGTTAACAGCGCTGCCGTGGACAGGGCAGGTTTTGCGTGTGAACCGTGTCCTCGCTTCTCTCGGGCGCACACCCGGGAGAGGGGTTGCTGGCTCCCACGAGGACTGCTTAACCGTCGAAGCAGCCGTGGGCCCCTTCCAGAGCAGCTGCCCCGAGCTGTCTCCGCGTGTAGCTTGTCCGTGCTGGTTGTGTCCGTTTGTTCTTTTCCCTGCATTATTTAGGAGGACTCGGAGGGCTCGGGTGCGTTTGGGGTTAAGCTTCACGTCCACGCGAGGTCTCCCCGGCCACCTGCTGCCTGCCCTCCCAGCATGCTCTGCGGTAAGGCGTGGGCTCCCAGACTTCCGAGACTGGCCGTGTGGTTCTGGGGCACTTTTGTGCACCGGCAGCCCAGGCTTGATGTGTGGGACCTGCTCAGCAAATAGTTGACTCATTGGGTGAGCTGAGATGGAACCTGTTTAGGGTAGACTTTCTGAAGGAATTAGTATATAAAAAAAATTAAATTTTAAAAGGGGGCAGGAGGAAACTTGAAGTGATGGATGAGTTTATGGCCTTGATCGTGGTGGTGACTCCATGAGTGTATGCTTTCCAGACTTAGCAAATTTAGTAATTAATGTTCATGGCTTTTTGTATGGCACCCAGGCCTCAATAAAGTGGGTTTTTTTTAAAAGAAGGAATTATTAGCAGGACTGGTTAAAGGATGTATTAGGTCAGAGAATTAAGTAGTAATGTCCTATATCAATAATTGTTATTAATAATAAAAAGTATATATAAGATACATAGGAAATAGCAAAATTGATCAACTGATGATAGCAAAAGCTGGCGTCCGTCAAGCGCTTACTGCAGCCGTACCAGGCACGGGGCTGGAAGCACACGTCCTTACCTCGCTTAACACCCAGGACAACCATGGGGGGGAGTTGTTGTTATGAAGCCCATTGAACAAATGAGGCTCAGAAAGGTTGAGAGAGTAGCCCAAGGAAACACAGCCTAAGAGGGACAGAGCCAGGATTGCATTGCAGCCTACCAGCCTCCCAAGTCCAGACCCTTACCCACTGCTGCACGCTGCTGTTCCTGCATCAGGGGATGGTGGCCACTGCGACGGGGAGGCCAGCGTGAGCCCAGAGCACTGGGCGGGCGCTGGGGACAGTGAGAGAACTGGCCAGCAGATGAGGTCTCCTCCCAGGGAGGAAGGGTCATGATTCAGGGCCCGGGGCTGGAGTGGCGCTCAGCGCACTGGAGGGACCCAAGGACCTGTGGGAGGCAGTGACAGTAGCTGATGGTTGTTGAGCTCCTACTGTATGGATGTGCTGTTCGGACAGCAGACGGGGATTACCCTAATTCGCATACCCTCCTTCTCACTGATCCGTTTACTCACTCAGGAGCTGTTTGCCGAGCGTCGGCCGGACGCCAGGCATTGTAGGAAGCCTGGGGATATCGTGGTGAGCAGGACGGAGGCACTGGCTTGCTAATGCTGCCATGACAAAGCACCACAGGCTGGGGGGCTCACAGCGGAGATCTGTCTTCTCATAGTCCTGGAGGATGAAGTCCCCACGGTCAGGGTGTCGGCAGAGCCATGCTTCCTCTGAAGGCCTTAGAGAAGGAGCCGTTCCAGGCCTCCCTTTGGGCTTCTGGTAGTTCTGAGCTTGTGGCAGCATGACACCCGTCTTCCCGTGGCTTTCTCCCTGCCCGCGTGTCTGTGTCTAAATCTCTCTTATAAACGCACATCAGTCCTGTCGGATTGAGGGCTCACCCTAGTCCAGTATGAATTCATCTTGACTCATTACATCTGCAATGTCCCTGTTTTCAAGTAACGTCCATCCTGGGGTGCTGGGGGTTCAGACTTCCACACAGGACTTGGGGGTGGACATAATTCAACCTACGACAAGCGCTTCGGATAGGACCCAGCCCATAGCAAGTGCGTAAGTGGTAGGTCTCGTCATGTGGTTGTTGACGTCACCACCGTGATCATTACCTCCCGTGCTGTGGAATATTCATTTTACCCATGGGGTTTATGGCATCTGCCGGGAAGGCACCGAGGCTTCCACCCCAGGAACTCCCCACCGTTCCCCATGGCCTCATCTGCCTCTTAAGCCTCAGACCCCTGTGGCCTCCCCGCACAGACCCAGCCATTCATTGTCCCTCAGATTGCGTTCGGTGTCAGCTTTCCGAAGTCTTCCTGGACGCGCCCTAGAGCTGCCATTGCTCAGGCGCCTGGAGGACTTCTCGGTGGTGGTGTTCAGACGGCTGGTCGATTACGTGTGTGTTCTTGTGCCTCGTTCATGAGGAGCTGGTTCTTGAACTTTCTCTGTGTCCGTTTCCCAGCCCCTATCTCAGTGAGTGTAGCTCTGCAGGGCTCAGGACAGTGTGTGGAATGACTGGATTCCATCTGCCCTTACTGGGCAACTAATGCACACGTCCATTCGCAGGGTCGTGGTCATCACCCCTTTGATTCCTGCTCTGTTTCTAAAGTGTGTGATGTTCTGCTCTAATCAGTCTCACGTTTGTTTTATTTCTATGTCAGAGGACCATCCCGATATAGGTAGACACCAAGAACACTGAGTGGTCGGTCCCTTCAGGACTCCACGCTGTGTTGAAATCACTCCAGAGACATCCCGAGCCTCCCCTAAATCCTCTTGGCTTTTCTGGCCATTTCTCTAGACCTCCATGAGCAGGGCCCTGCGGTGAGTGGTTGTGGGTTTCCTCTTACAGGAATCAGTGACGTTCAGGGATGTGACAGTGGACTTCACCCAGGAGGAGTGGCAGCAGCTGGAGCCTGCCCAGAAGGACCTATACAGAGATGTGATGCTGGAGAACTACAGGAACCTGGTCTCTCTGGGTAAGGGGGCGGCTTCGCTGAATTACGCACCATCAGCCTGTCACTTGAGAACTACAAAGAAATAAGAAAAAGAATGGACAGATTTGACTCTGTAGAAAGTTTAAAGATAAAAATAAAGTTGACAGGTAATGAAGTGGGGAATAATATTTACCACATGTATAATAGTCAAAGGATTATAATTATATGAAGAGCTCCTAGTAATAAACAAGAGTGAAGTGAGAACCAGAATGACAGAAAGGTAGACCAAACATACGAGCTGGCAGTTCATAAATGTCGAAATACACTAAATTACACTTCATAAAAGATTTTTAAACCTTACCAGTAGTCAAAAGAAATACAAATCAAGTCAAAGAAATACCGTTTTTGCCCATGAGGAATGATAATCGTCGGCATCGTAAGGGTGCAGGGAAAAGGACTTTCCTGTTTTCGGAGTATAAAGTTGGGATGGCAGTTTTGGAGGATCGTTTGACGTTGTCAACCAAAATTTGAATGGTTGCATTTTTAGGTATCTGTCCTTTAGATATCTTCCTGTGAGTACGCAGACTTTTACATAGGAAGGAGAGGAGAAATGACCTCAGTGCCCACCCGTGCAAGACTGACTAAACACATCAAATCGTATCCGCGTGACGGAGACCATTTAGCTCATCAAAGACAAACACTGTGTCTGGATGCTGACACGGAAGATGTCCCTTAAACCACTGACTTCCAGAACGAGAATATGTTCCCATTTCTCTCACAGCTTTCGTGGAAGTATAATTTACCTACAATTAACTGCACATATTTAAAGCAAACATTCTGATGCATTTTGACATCTGTATACGCTCGGGGGGAGTCCATCACCGTGATCCAGATAAGGAACACATCCTTTATCCCTTTGTAATATCGCCGTGTGCCTCCCACACCCACCCTCCGGTCCCCGGGCTGCCACCTTATGTTGAGTGCCCGATGGCACTGTGGTTTAATTTGCTTATCCTGAAATTTTGTATATACGCACTCATGCAGCGTGTTCTCTCTCTCTCTCTCTTCTTTGGTCTTTCTTTCGCTTGGCTTAATTATTTTGAGGTTCACCCGTGTTGTCTGTATCAGTAGTTCACTTCTCTTTATTGCTGAGTAGTAGTCTGCTTCACGGATAGACCACGATTCGTTCCTCCGTTCAGTTGTTGGTGAACATGAGGGTTGTCTCCAGTTCTGAGCCACCGCAGATGGAGCCACTGTGAACCCGTGTGTACGGCGTTCACGGAGGACCTGTGCTTTCCTTTCTCTTGAGCAACTGGGGAGTAGAATGGTTCAATCACGTGGTGGGTGCATATTACCCCTTCAGGAAACTGCCAGACGTTTTTCCAAAGCAGCGGTGCCGTTTTCCATTTCCGCCCGCAGAGCCCGGGACTTCCAGGTGCTCCGTGTGCTTGTCGAAGGTTTGTGTGCGCAGTCTTGGTCATTTGAGCCATTCTCAGGGGTGTGTGGTGGTGGTGGTGGTGTTGGGCTTTTGGTGTCCTGTCTGAGAGACCATTGCCTGATCCAAGGGCACTAAGATTCACTCTGGTCTTTCCTCCTAAGACTTCTGTAATTTTGGCTCCTCATTTAGGTCTTCGGTCCATTTTGAGTTAATTTTCGTGAATTGTGCAGGAAAGGGGTCTAATGTCAGTCTTGCATGTGGGTATCCAAGGGCCCCAGCACTCATTGCTGAAGAGCAGAAGCTTCTAATTTCATGTAGCCCAATTTATCAGTCATTTTTCTCTGGGATCATGCTTTTGATGTCCTCTCTAAGGAATCTTTGCTTATCTCAAGGCCATAAAGGTTTTCTTCTTTAAGTTGTACAGTTTTATGTTTTATGTTTTATTCTGTGATCCTTTAATTTTGTAATGATGCAAAGTGCTAATTGAAGCTCTTTTTTTTTTTCTTCCATCAAATGAATATCTAGTTGTCCCACCGTTTCTTGAAAAGGCTGTACTTTTCCACTGGAAATTCCACAGAATTGCTTTTGCACGTCTGTCAAAAATCAGTCATCCGTGTGTGTGGGGGAGGTCTAATTCTGGGCTCTGTTCTGTCTCCTCAGTCTATGCCTGTCACGACATCAACACCGTGTCATTTGATCTTCTCTCAGTTTCTGCCTTTATGACCTGTGCTCAGTCTAGACAGCTTGCAGTCCTCACGACCCTCTGCGTGTCCTGGCCAGTGCCTGTGAATTACATGGTGGCTGGCTGCTGTGAGAAGTCACTGTTCCCAGCCTTCATCGGCTCTGGGTACATTTTCAAATCCTTTTGCGTGTTTTTTCCCAAGCTTGGGTAGTTTCCATGTCCGCGTGTTCTGATCAGGAATCTGATGCTCGCAGATCTCCAGAACACTCTCTCTGCTCACGCGGCCTGTCAGGCTTTGCCTCCGTGTCCATCCTCCTCCCGCTAAGGCCCCACGCCGCAGCCTGCAGCCTTTCTCCTGGCAAGCTGGGTGGTCGTAGGGCCTGCCTCTCTGATCCCACCTCTCAGGTCACGTTGCCCTTTCCTGGCTGATGTCCAGTGTCTTACAACCTTCGTTTTACATATTTTGTCTTCCCCCTTCCTACAGCTTTAGGCTGTAGGCTGAAGGGAAATCTTATCCCTGTTACTCAATCTGGGCCAGAAGCCCCATTTGAGGGGGGCAGGGAGTGGGCATTTGTGTGTGTGTGTCTGTGTCTGTGTACAGGTTTGTCGTCTGTACTTTTTAAAAAAGGTGTGCATGGGGAGAAAGTTCTTTTTTTAGGGGGTGGAGAAAGTTCTAAAAATACAACCCAAATGGTTAACACAGGTGAGATTGCAGGAGACTTCCGCGTTGTTATTTTTTGAAGTTTGATATTTAATAACAAGGGTGAATTACTCTGTGATCAGAAACAGTCTTAGAATTATCGAATATGGGAAAAGAAACTATGAAAGACAAGAAATCTAGTTCCACAAAAACGTCCCTACTTAGATGCAAAGGAGAGAAGAGCGTCGTGCACATCAGTGGCTTTTTCCCCAAGTGACCTCTGCAGACGCTGTCCTGTTAGCGGTTCCCTCGGCTGCGGCAAGAAAGCCCATGTCCACGCCCTCCACGGGCTGCATGTTGGCGGGCGGCTGCTGTTTGCGGGCCTGTTGGTGAAGCGCCGTGGGGCCGGTTGGTTTAACTGGGCTGATGTCAAGCTGTCTCTTCACAGCTTTCCAGAGCTGAGAGCCAAGTGTTTGCTTTTCTGCAAATGATCTCTCGTGATGGGTTTAATCCATGAAAGGAGGCCGCCTGCTTCCCCTGCCCGCTTGGATTGCAGGGTGTGTGGCATCCTGCTTCTCAAGGGTGTTTGCTCCAAAGGACTTCCAGCGGTTTCCCAGCTGAGACTCTGCCTGCTTTGACCTCTGCACCATGGCCTGTTGATACCCCAGCATGTCTCAGACCCCACCGGCCCCGTCCGGATTCACCATCCCCTTCCTGTCCCCACCCCACAGCCTTCATGTCCTGTGCTGCCACCTGCCCTAACGGCTGAGCATCTGGCACACCCCAGGGGGACTAAGCCGCGATCATTCCCCTACCTTAAGTATTTCCCACATTTTTTCCTCTGGGATAGGAAAGCACCTCACGGCAAAATCAGTGACTCCTCAGGGTGCATGGCTCTGGGATCAGACCGCTTGAATCCCAGCTCTGCCTTGAATGTGCTGTGCCCTTGAGTTTGTGACTTGCCTCCCAGACCCGCAGTTCCCTCGTCTGTAAAATGGGTACACTCAGGAGTACCTGGCTCGCATGTGGTTGTCAGGGCCATGTGGGATGATCCATGCAGATGGCTTTGCGCCATGCCAGGCATGATGCCCAGGGAATGTTCATCTGACGGCTTCTGTGTGCCAAGCAGTGCTGTAGGTGGGCCCCGACAAGGTCTGAGCTCCTCCTGGAGCTCACTGTCCACAGGGAGGCTGGCAATAGACAGATCTAGGCAAGAGCAAGCAGGAGGGATGACAGGGAAGGCCTCCTTGTGGTGGATGTTAGCTGGGGGCTGAAGGATGTGCACCGTTGGGAAGGTGGGGTGGGGTGGTGGCAGGTGCAAAGGCCCGGAGGCAGGAAGAACTTGGCAGGGACAGCTTTGCTGGGAATAAATAGGGAGCCACAGGGCAAGTGTGACTGACAGCAAGTGAGCTGGGATGGATGGCGGGAGACAGGAGAGGGGGGCCTGGCTCTGTCCTGAGGACCCTGTAGGCCAGGGGAAGGTGCTGCCTTTGATTCTGGACACTCAGCACGCCAAGCAGACACTGGAGGGTTTCACCTGCCTCTTAAGAACATCCTGTAGCTGCTGAGTGGGAAATGGTTGTAGAGGGGCGAGGGCAGTGGAGGGTGGTGGATCTTGCTGCATTTCGGCCAGAAAATCCGGGTGGCTACCTCAGTGCGTGGCAGGGGGAGAGGCGAGATTTGGTCTAGTCGGAGCTATTGTGCCCCAGTGGCCCCTGCTCCCCATCTGGATGGCGGGAGGAAAGGGGTGAATCAAGGCTAACTACTCCGTCTTTTTTTATTTTTTTAATTTAATTTTTTTAAGTGGTAAGATAGACCTAAACTTCAGCATTTTAACCATTCTGGGTGCGCAGCTCCGTGGTGGTGAGTACGCGCAACTGCTCCGCCGCCGCCCCCATCCGTTCACAGAACTCTTTCATCTTGCAAAACTGAAATTCTGTCCCCATTAACGTCCTCTCTGCACCCCGTGCCCCAGCCCCTGGCGCCACGGTCTGCTCTCTGCGTCTGTGAGTGTGATGACCCAGGGACCTCACAGGACTGGGGTCGTGGGTATGGAGCCTTCCGTGTCTGATTGACTGTGCTAAGGCTTTTGGGTGAGGCTCTTTTTCTTGTTGATTTTGGAGGAGCGGGGGTTCCTGAGCCACAGGTTCTGAAGGAGACGTGCGAGGCTTGCAGTATCCAAGAGGAACACCACGTAGGCTTTCGCGTACTTGTCAGCAGAGCCCAGAGGAGGTCTGGGTGAGGTGCAGCTCTGGGAGGCGTCAGCATACGGAAGATCCTGCAGTCCACACTCCCCCGGCCTGGCCCGGCCTGACTTAGGGGAGGGGTCTGGGATGCCAGCACTTGCGGGCTGGGTTGGGGTTTCGATGGGGCAGCAGGAATGGCTGTTTCACCCCTGCTCTGGTTGCCTCGAGGAAGGAGGGCCCCGTGGCCTTATCTTCATTTTTTTTTTTAAGATTTTATTTATTTATTTGACAGAGATCACAAGTAGACAGAGAGGCAGGCAGAGAGAGAGGTGGAAGCAGGCTCCCTGCTGAGCAGAGAGCCTGATGTGGGGCTCGATCCCAGGACCCTGGGATCATGACCTGAGCCGAAGGCAGAGGCTTAACCCACTGAGCCACCCGGGCGCCCCTATATTCATATTTTTTATGAGATTTTTGTGTAAGATCTCACGGTTTTTAAATGTTGTAAATGAAGCCGTTAGATCCACGATACAGAATCTGGAGCTGGGGAGAGTCCTCTAGACTGGAAACAGATTTAGGAATGAACAGGATACACGCGGGAGGGGGTTGGAGCCGCAGCATGGCCGGGACTAGCAGGCAGGGACAGATGTGCAGTAGTAGGAGGGTCTGGAAACAGCACCAAGGGACACCTGCTGCTCCGGGAGTGGGCGGCGGTGGAGGGGTGAGGGGCACTGAGGGTATAGGCTTGGCTGCCGCGGGGGACATGGAGGATAACCAGCATGTGCCACGCAGATGCCCGCTGGCATCTTACCGTTTCTAGTAGGAGTGCTTGGGGAAGCCTGAGTGGTGGGGACAGTCAGGATGGAGTCCAGAAGCAGGGAGCCCAGGGCACTGCCTCAGGGCTTGGGTCTGCAGGAGCCCGTGGTCTGCTCCATTCAAGCCGGCCTGCCTCCTGTTGCTTCTCCTCAGATGTCTCTCTCGGAGCACCCGGCTGCTGAACGTCCTTGTCATTGCTCTCCCGAAGGGACCCTTGTTCCCTCTGCTCCTGTCATGTCGCTTCTGCTTCTTTGAACCACCTTTGTCTCCAGCTCATTGCCTCCCCTCCGATCAGCGGGGTGTCCTTTGCGGTCTGCGTCCGAGCCCCGCTGTGTCTCTGACTTCCCATACTCGTCCGTCAGGCTTTGGCTGGTCCCCTCCTCCCAGCATTGTTAACCCCCTGCGTTTCCTCTTCTCTTTCCCCTCCCCCAGACTTGGAGACTAGACCTGAAATGAAGGAGTCGGGGCCACAGGAGGACAGTGCGGAAGACAGACCGCCCGCTGGGGTGGTCGCGGAGGGACCCCCGAGACATGGTGCTCGCGGTCTGGCCTCTGACAGAGTGTGGACGCAGGGCGAGCGGGTGGAGAGGCAGCTGGGAAGCACAGGGACCCGACCGCAGCGGCCGGAGCTTTCCCCGGGGCTGCCCCCCACGGGCCGGGAGTTTCAGGTCTTCACCGTGCAGAGCTCTGGGCTGGTCCCACCACGGTCGGAGGGCCCGAGGGAAGAGGGGACCCGGGCCCTGGCCGCGCTCGGGAAGACCTTCTCCGGGGACACGGCCGTCAGCCCGCCGACCCGACCGGACGTGGACAGGAGGCCCTACGGCTGCAGCGCGTGTGGCAAGGCCTTCAGCCGGAGCTCGTCGCTGATGAAGCACCAGCGCACGCACACGGGCGAGAAGCCCTTCGAGTGTGATGCGTGCGGGAAGCACTTCATCGAGCGCTCGTCCCTCACCATCCACCAGCGCGTGCACACCGGGGAGAAGCCGTTTGCGTGCGGCGACTGCGGCAAGGCCTTCAGCCAGCGCATGAACCTCGTCGTGCACCAGCGCACGCACACGGGCGAGAAGCCCTACGTGTGTGCCACGTGCGGGAAGGCCTTCCGCAAGACGTCCTCGCTGGCGCAGCACGAGCGCGTGCACACCGGGGAGAAGCCATACGCGTGCGGCGACTGCGGCAAGGCCTTCAGCCAGAACATGCACCTCCTTGTGCACCAGCGCACACACACGGGCGAGAAGCCCTACGTGTGCGACGCGTGCGGCCGCGCCTTCAGCCAGAACATGCACCTGACCGAGCACCGGCGCACGCACACGGGCGAGCGGCCGTACGCGTGCAAGGAGTGCGGCAAGGCCTTCAACAAGAGCTCGTCCCTCACGCTGCACCGGCGCCGCCACACGGGCGAGCGGCCGTACGCGTGCGGCGAGTGCGGCAAGGCCTTCAGCCAGAGCTCCTACCTGATCCAGCACCAGCGCTTCCACATCGGCGTGAAGCCCTTCGAGTGCAGCGCGTGCGGCAAGGCCTTCAGCAAGAACTCGGCACTCACGCAGCACCGGCGCGTGCACACCGGCGAGAAGCCCTACGCCTGCGCCGTCTGCAGCAAGCACTTCACGGGCCGCTCGTCGCTGCTCGTGCACCAGATGGGCCACACCGGCGAGAAGCCGTTCGCGTGCGGCGAGTGCGGCAAGGCCTTCAGCCAGAGCGCCTACCTCATCGAGCACCAGCGCATCCACACTGGCGAGAAGCCGTACCGGTGCGGCCAGTGCGGCAAGGCCTTCATCAAGAACTCCTCGCTCACGGTGCACCAGCGCATCCACACGGGCGAGAAGCCATACCGGTGCGGCGAGTGCGGCAAGGCCTTCAGCCGCAACACCAACCTCACACGCCACCTGAGGATTCACACCTAGGGGGCGGCCTGGGGGGACACCTTGTCCCGGGGCTCCCTTCAAGGACCTCCAAGTCCATTGCAGGGCGGGTAGGATCCATCAGACCCGCTGGCAGTGCGACAAGTCCGACAGGTCGCCCACCGCTGGCACCCTGGCTGAGAGGAGTCCCACCCCACCCAGGCCTTACGACTGGGACCTCGTGGACGGCTCCCTCCCCACTGGGCACCTGCAGCCCACAGCAGAAAGGGAGTCCCTCCGGGTCTGACGCACTGGGGGCCATGGTAAGGGCCGTTGCTGTGGCTGGAAACTCCCAGGAGCTCCAGGAACCCGGCATCAGGGTTCCAGGCCGTGGGAATGACATATAAGGGCCGGGAGAAGGCATTTGGTGTCTCTGGGTGACACTCAGTAGGAAAGCAGGAGGGGCGGGGGGAGATGGACTCGATAAGTGAACGTGGGGACATTTCTGGACCCTAGATCTGGTCCAGATGTCAGGTCGTCATCCTCCATGAAGTCCCTCCTGGGGTGGAAGCCAGAGGGCCCCTCCCTCCACCCGTCCCTGAGCCACCATGCTAGAGATGCTGGCAAGCTGTCAGTGGGCGGAAAAGGTGGTTTTCAGAGTCCGTGAATAACAGTAAGCACTTTGGATGCCGAAGTTTCTCAGTCTGTTAATTTTTTTTTTAAATAAAACTTTTAAGAGAGTCTGGTGTAATTTTAAACAGTCGTCAGGTGCAAAAGGTATAGGCACCAGTGGTCCCGTCGAAATCTGCCTCAGTGCCTGTGGGAGACGGGGAGGGCAGGCAAACACTAGCAGGCTGGGTATTCAGGTTTAAAGACTTAGCTTAGAAAGTTTGTGTATCTGGGCATACACTCCGTTTTCATAGTGATTTTTGCAGTTAAATTTGAAGGCAGCTCCAAGGGAGTTTCCTAAGGCTCACCTGATGCTCTGTTTACACAGAGATTCCGCCCCCTCCCAGCCCCAGTCTCCCCTTTCTTGGGGCCTTTGATGCTGCCCTTTCTGTTTTAACATTCGATGCTACTTGTTGCAGATGTCTAGGTGTTTCTTATGTCAATGTGCACAAAGAGTAAACAGTTCATTTTAAGAGATCTTTTATATGTGTAAGCACTTTGTGTTGCGAGCAGGAAAAGCAGCTGCTCAAGAGTGCATGAGGACGGTTTCTCGGATGGTTGTTTGGCAGCCAGGTGGGTATCAGGGTAGGCTTGTTCCAGGCGCCAGGAGCGTTGCTCTGGTTCTCTGGCTTTCCTGTCCTGTGCCAGCCTCATTGCAGGCTGGCTTCCCTCACGGTTTTGTGATGGTTTCCAGCACATTTTCTCAGTCATGTACTGGTGGCGACAGACCTCGTGTGGTGACACAAAGGCCCAAAGCTTCATTCTGTGGACTCAACCACCAACAATTGCCATGGCCAGTGAAGCACCCTGTGGGTATGGGTCTATATCTCGGTCTGGGTCTCTCCTTCCTCCCTGAGAGAGGCAATGGCCTAGGGCCCGAGCTGCTGTGTGCCTGCCATGGCTGTGGGGTCATTCCATCCAGATCAGATTCCGGGGAAGAGGGAGAACACAGAGAAGGCAGCCCTGTGGTATCATGCCACAGGTAGGGGGTGAATGGGGCTTAGAATTGTGTGGCTGCTCTGGCTTTAATCATCAGAGTGAGGTCTTGCTGCTCGTGGCACTTCCGTGGGAAATGCTGTCACTGCTGTGGTGACCAGGAGGGCCCTCAGTCCTGCCATCATCATCTGGGCAACGGCAGGGGCAGCTGGGGCCAGGCTAAGGGGGTTGGCCAGCCCCCACCCCACCAGGAGCTGAGAGAGGCAACCTCACGTCTGCTTGTCCCGATGTGGCTGGCTTGGCCCTGTCCCCATACGTCCCGTCCTGTCCTCTGAATGAAATGTTGCCAGGTCACCTGTGTGGCGGTGGCTGGGAAAGATGGGGAGTCCTGACATTTGGGGTGACTAAAACCCACAGTAGCACGTGTGTAGGCCTTTGTGGTGAGACGTGACAAGCGTGGAAGGTGGCCAGGGAGGATGGGGAGCCCGGCCTCGTGATCCTGAGCCAGTTCTGTCCGACCGTGTGTCTGTGTGGTCAGGAAGGGGTGCAGGGAAGCCTGTCACCTCTCCAGTCCTTCTGGTAGCCGGGAGGCCTGGTCTCTGGTAGCTTGTGCCAGCAGCCATTGTCTCCATGCCCGTGCTTCCTTCTGTCCCATCACCAGCAGTCCCGGGTCCTCCCTCTGGGGCATCCTTCCCCTGCTGGTGAGGGGAGGCTGAGCACCTCTCCCTGCTCCGCCTTCCCATGCCGGGCCAGTGCTCTCCCGGCCAGTGTAGGGCAGGGAGTGGAGGGGTGAGGCGAGAGGCACCTCCCATTTCACTCTTTGCCGCCTGTCCCTGAAGGTGGGCTGGGATGGGGGAACCTGAGGCCTGGGACAGACGGGCCCCAGCGGCCCTCATCCTACAGCAGTTCCTGCAGACTGGGCGCGGCTCCCGAAGCCGAGGCTGGGGCTGCAGCACGGAGTCCTCAGGCCTCCGCAGCGGTGAGCCGGCGAGAGGCGCTGGGACATGGAGTCCGGCCGCAGAGGGGAGCCCGGTGGCGGTCGGGGGAGGCGAGCCAGCCGAGGCACGAGGCCGGTTCAGGCTGGCTGATCCCCACAGAGACCTGAAGACGCCAGGCAACCTTGAGCCAGACGGGTGAGATCCCCACCCAAGGGCCTGGAAGCGGGGATTGGAGGTTCAGCACCGATCCTCACGGGGCAGCGGGAGCACGTTGTCAGGACAGTTAGCCTGTGTGGAGCGTTGGGCACGTGCGCAAGACGTGACACAAATGCCGTCCTTCTCACCACATCACTCAGGGCGCCGGTGGGGAAGCCGAGGCCCAAGGGGGCTCCAGGCTGGAGTGAGATCGCACAGCCTGCATGCGAGGGCGCCCGGAGGAATGGGGCCAGAAGCCACACTGCCAGGGTTCAAATCCAGGCTCTGCCCTTGCTCTGTGACTCTGGGCAAGTTTCTTAACCTCTCCGAACCTGTTTCCTCATTTGTAAAGTGGGGGTAATGGCAGTCCTCACCTGATGCATTGTTGTGGGGAATAAATGAGGTGATGTGTGTAGCCCACGGAACGTAGTGCTGTCGACTGAATGGTTTGTGTCCTCAGGGGGAGTGTTTTGTGCATGTTTAGTCCTGGCATGGAGCTCCTAAATCTCTTGGAATTTCTTCTTCCAAAGCGGAGTCTTTTGTTCTGATGAGGCGGGCCCCTGGAGGGCTGGTCACCAGAAACACCAAACCCTGATTAAAAGCTTGGGATTTTCAGCCCTCCCACGCACCCCTTCTCTAGTGAGAGGAGAGGGGCTGGAAATGGAGTTAATGACTGGCCATGCCTGGAGGCGGGGTGGGGGGCAGCTCCACGGGGACAGAAGCTCCTGCACTGGGAACCTCCCAGACCTTGCCCTGTGCACCTCCTCACCCAGCCGTGCATCTGCGTCCTGCCAGGTCCTTCATAAGAAACCAGGGACCTAGGGAGTAAGAGGTGTCTGAATTCTGTGAGCCCCTCTAACAAATTAGACCCAAGGATGAGGACTGAGAACCTCTCAGACACAGCCACTCAGGACGGGTGACAGTCTGGTGTTGGGAATGGCCTCTGGGGAGCCCCCACCCGTGGGATCAGACGCTACCTCCAGGCAGACAGTTGAGCTGACTTGTAGGACACCCAGCTGGTGTCACAATTGCTCGGGGTAGGGGAGCCCCCGCACATCTGGTGCCCAGGAGAAGTGGGGTGTTTTCCTACTCATACTTAATACAGACATTTATACTTAAATACCAATACAACATCAAACATTATACATATAACATACATATATAATGTATACATTGTATTATGCAATAATTACTATAATTGTTATATACATTATATATTTTATGTAATATATGTACAATATATGTAAAATAAGATAATTTTGGATATATATTTAAGATATATACAATGTTAGGGGCGCCTGGGTGGCTCAGTGGATTAAGCCTCTGCCTTTGGCTCGGGTCATGATCTCTGGGTCCTGGGATTGAGCTCCACCTCAGGTTCCCTGTTCAGAGGGGAGCCTGCTTCCCTCTCTCTCTGCCTGCTTCTCTGCCTACTTGTGATCTGTCTGTCAAATAAATAAATAAAATCTTTAAAGAAAAAAAAGATATATACAACGTTAAAAATAGAGCTACCCTAAGACCCAGCAATTGCGCTACCAGGGATTTACCCCAAAGATACAAATGCAGTGATTCGAAGGGGCACATGCACCCCAATGTTCATAGCAGTGACGTCCACAACAGCCAAACTGTGGAAGAAGCTGAGATGCCCTTCAACAGACGAATGGATAAAGGTGTGGTCCATATACACAATGGAATATTCCTCAGCCATCAGAAAGGATGGACACCCTCCATTTGCATCAGCATGGATGGGACTGGAGGGGATTATGCTGAGTGAAGTAAGTCAAGCAGAGAAGGTCAATGATCATATGGTTTCACTCATATGTGAAGCATAAGAAACAGGACAGAGGATCATAGGGAAGGGAGGGGAAGACCAAATGTGAAATCATCAGAGAGGGAGACGAACGATGAGAGACTCTAAACTGGGAAACAAACTAAGGGTTGTTGGAGGGGAGGGGGTTGGGTATGGGGTAACTGGGGAATGGGCATTAAGGAGGCATGCGTTGTGATGAGCACTGGGTGTTAAATGCAACTGACGAATTATTGAACTCTACATCTAAAACTAGTGATGTACTTACATGTTGGCTAGTTGAATTTAAATTAAAAAAAGAAAAAGACACAATGAGCTAATGATAGTATATGACACAAAGTGCATGATATATGTAATAAAATATACACATATAATAAGATAAGACTTGCGTTTCTGGAGAACCCTGAATGACACAAGGGCCTGCCTTAAACATTGCCTTCCTGATTTCCCTGTTTGAAATTGTAGCTCCATCCCCTGCTTTGTGACCCTGACCCAGACTACAGCCTGCCTTAGTACTGATTTTACTTCTTCGTCATCTGTCTTCTTCACTGAAATGAGGGCAGAACTGTGGTCGGTTTTGCTCACTGTTGTTTCCCCAGGACTTGAAACAGGGCCTGGTAAACAGTAGGCACTCGCTAAATGCTGAATGAATGAGTTGAGGGTAGCATCAATAAATGCAAGCGAGTCTTCCCGAGCGCCAGTCCATTCTGCTCTGGACGTAACGCAGTTCCTGGAAACCTGGATGTGGCCTGTGTCCCATTGTCCCCCAGGAAGGAACAGGGGAGGCAGGGTGAGCGTGTCTGGATTATTCAGTGGACTGCGGGGCCCGTGGGGGCGGCCACAGTTGTCTGGTACCTGCCCGGGCGCTGAGGGCAGGTCAACAGAGGCTGGCGCGTGAGTGAGAGCCTGGAGAGAAGGTTCTCGGGCATGAGCGCTCTGACCAGCCTTTGAAAAGCTACTTACAGACGAGTTGTTCCCTAGCTTGTTCCTAGAGCTCTGGGAGGGGCAGTCTCTCTGGCGCCAGCAAGGCCCCCGAGAGGGCAAAGTGGCAGAAAATGAAAGGCATGGTGGCTCCATCATTGCCCTAGCCAGAGCCAGTCTCCCCTTTTAGCCTCAGCGGGGGTGGCCGGACGAGGCTTCCCGTGGGCCTCTGGCCAAGTGCGGCCCTCCGACATCCAGCCAGAGGGACGTAGCCCTTCTGCTCTACTTGCATAGACACTGCCCTACTGCTGGGAACCTCACCAGAACCTCAGGGACCCCACATGCCTGCCCTAGAATATGAGGAAGGGGTCTCCGGGGTCAGCCAGCTCCCCTCACAGCCCCAGTTCGTGGGCTGGGAGTGGTCAGACTGGGGGCCTCAGAGATTGGGGAGAAGGAGGCTGGTCCTGCAGAAGCCCAGAGCGGCGGTGGCGAGCCATCCCAGGAATCTCTTGGAATCTTTGGAATTACAGAACAATCCTTTGTCACGTCACAGACAATCACTGCACCCACCCAACCCCGCTGTGAAGCCCAACACGCTGGATGGAATTCCCGTGAACTTGTGAAGTGCTCTGAGTGAAGCAGGAGTGTCATCCGGTACAAACCTCACCCACAACCTGAATAGTTTCATATTTTATTATTGATAATCACTGTGCTCTACTTTGTCCATAATAAATAGTATTAAGTATAAATAATACAAATAATATGATATAATTATGCTCTATTATCAATAATAAAATATTTATTAAGAAATAACTGGTATCTGGCATACTACTAATTATCCCACTTTTCCAGTGGGGCAACGGAGGCTTGGGGGACCAATACTGTACTTGAGATCAGGGAGCTGAAAAGACAGACTTTTCATGTGCAGTGTTGCTGTTTTCTAAATGGTGCCCAGTTTCCATATTTATTTAAGAAATGCTTTTCGGGCCAGAGCTGGACAGGCCACACCAACTATGTGGGCGGGTAAGAACTGCCCCAGGCCCTGGGCCTGTAGCCTGTGCAGTGTGGTTGGGAGCATGATCAGGGCAGCTGCAGGGTCAGTGGACCCCGGGTTCTGCTGCTGGTCCCCACACTTACTGGGTGCTGAGTGCTGAGCTCCCCTGGTGTCTCCTTGTCTGTCAGAGAGGGCTGGCACCTGACTTCCCATCCGGGTGGAGGTGATGGGTGAGGTCATGGACCTGGGTCAGCAGGCACTGAACACGGCAAGCAACCCCAAAGGCCCGGGACGTTATTCCTTGCAGCCAGTTAGGAGGAGGAAGCACTCCGTGGGGGCTCCCTCCACCATCTTGCACCTCCGCTCTTGGAGATACCCCAGGGGTGGGGATCCAGAGCACAGGTAGGGGAAGGGCAAGTGGCAACGGCTCAGCCATTTCTGAACACATCCCTGTCTCACTTTCTACAGGTGAGGTGTGGCCCATGTCCCCCACCCCCCGGGTGCCAGTGGGAAAGGCAGTCTCTGACTTCCCAGACCAACTCCACACCTTGATGCAAAGGTTATTAGCCCTCCGTGCCACCCGCACAAAGCACAGGTGGGTTGTAGACATCCGCTACGGCTATAAAAGGTCAAGCCTCTAGCCATTTGAGGATGTCATAGATTGAATATGTTCCCCCAGATGTATATGTTGAAATCGCAATGCCCAGTAACTTCAAAATGTGACTGTATTTGGAGATGGGGCTTTAAAGGGATCATTGTGGATAAATGAGGTTGTATGTGTGGGCCCCCATCCTATGGCTGGTGTCCTTATGAGGAGAGAGACATACCAGGGGCTCACACAGGGCTGCCATCAGCAAGCCTAGGAGAGAAGCCACAGGAGAAACCAACCCTGCAGACACCTCGAGCTCAGAATTCAGCCTCCGGGACCATGGGAAGACAGATTTCTGTGGTGCTTTGCCATGGTGGCGGGAGCAAACCAATGCAGTGAATTGGGGGGGGCTACAAAAAGCTCCCCCAGGGACAACGTCCCTCACCTGAGACGCCCGAGACGCCCAGATCCTGCCGCAGCCACGCAGCCAACCAACAGGGAATCACGTTTATTCTATTCTGGATTAAGTGCCAGGTACAGAAAGCTGCTGGGATTCCGGACCAAGGGCAGTGGCTGGTCTGGCCCAGAGGGAGGCCTAGAGATGACAAAACGGAGCCATCCCATCTCAGAATCCCACCACCTGATGCGACCAAGCAGGGACCTTACCTTGCACAGTGAAACAGCCCAGAGTTCCCACAGATAACTCTTGGTTGATGGCCAGGGGCTGGTGAACTTTCTGTGAAGGCCCAGATGGGAAATATTTTACCCCCTGTGGGTCACAGGAGCTCTCTCACACTCCTTTCATTGGATTTTACAACTCTTCCAAAGGTAAAACCCATTCTTGCTTTGCCGGCCTCGCAAGAGCATGTCTGGCTCTGTGGGTTGTGGTTTCTCAGCCCCTGCTCTGATCTGCTCCCCGGGACTGGCAAATTCAAGACAGTGACAGCAGAGCATGACCCCGATGTGCACCCTGTGTGGGCGCTCAGGTCGAACACCCACGAAGCCGGCCCTGCTGTCATCTTTACTGGAGTCTCAGGAAGGTGGCACCAGCCTCACAGGCATCTCTCGAGGTCCCGGAGTCTCAAGTTTCAGCATTATGGCTGAAACTTGGGCCACTAGGCCAGTCACTGGAGGCTCCGTTGTTGGTTATCTGGGAGGAGGGCCCACTCCCTGAGCTGGGCTGGCGCGGGGCCCCCTCCCAGCCACGCGGGGCTTCTGGTGGCAGGTGAGATTCCCCATGTGCCTGAAGGCCTTCCGCGTGGCCGGCTCTTGCAGGGCTCTCCCCGGTGTGGAATCACCGGTGCCCGCTCAGCATGGGCCAGTGGCCCAAGGCCTTGCCGCACTGCGCGCACTGACAGGGCTTCTTGCCGGTGTGGACCCTGCCGTGCTGGGCGGGGGTGGACTTGCCGCACACGCCGCACTGGGAGGGCCGCTCGTTGCTGTGGATGGCCCGGTGCTGGAACAGGAACGACACCTTCCGGGAGCTGCGCCCGCACTGGCCCAGCGGTGCGGCTTCTGGCTGGCGTGGCTCTGCAGGTGGTAGAGAGGGGCGCCTTCTGGCTGAGGGCCTTGCCGCACTCTCGGCCCGGAAGGACCGCTCCCTGATGTGTGTGCGCTGCTGGACGGCCGGGTAGGCCCCTGGCTGTAGGACTTGCCGCAGGCGCTGCACTGGGCCGGCCTGTCGCCGGGGTGGCTGCGCGGATGCCCGGCGAGCTGCACGTTCTGGCTGAAGGCCTTGCCGCGTGGGCGCAGCGCGAGCGCCAGTCGCCGGGCTGGAGCCTCTTGCGCAGCATGAGCGCGGACGACCTGGTGAAGCGCGCCCCGCACAGCCGGCACGGGAACGGCTTCTCGTCCGTGCGCGTCTGCTGCTCCGCCCGCGTCGGGCTCTGCGCCAGCGCCTTGGCGCTCTCGGGGCACCCACAGGCCGCTCGCCCGTGTGCGTGCGGTGATGGCGGGCCAGGCCGGACTTCTCGCGGAAGGCCTTCCCGCACACCCGGTATGTGTGGGGCCGGCGCCCGTGGGGGCCCGCGCGTGCCCGAGGAGGGACGAGCGTTTGCTGAAGCGCCTGCCGCACACGTGGCACGCGAACGGCTTCTCCGCGGTGTGGAGGCGCTGGTGGTCCACCAGCTTGGTGACGAGCGCGAAGGCCTTGCTGCAGTCGCCGCACGGGTAGGGCCGCTCGCCCGTGTGCGTGCGTGGGTCCCCGACCAGCTGCATGTTCTGCACGAAGGCGCGGCGACAGAGCGGCTCGCCGGTGTGTGTGCGCCGGTGGGCGGCCAGCGTGGTGTCCGGTGGAAGCGTCGCCCGCACTCGCCAAACACGAAGGGCTCCTGACCACGGTCGGGGGCTCCCCGGGCACCCTCGTGGTCGGGCTTCCGCGGCTCACAGCGGTGGGGGCCCCTGCCTTCTGGAACTCCTAGCTGGGCGTAGCTGGGCTGATGCTCTCCTGGGGCCCTTCCTGGAGGCCCCTCGGCCTCTCCCGGTGCCGGAGTGCCAGAGGCGGCTCCCTCCCAGCTCTTTCAGGGCCAGCCCAGAGGATGCTCTGGGGGGAATGGCTTCCTCTGGGCCGTCCCTGTCAAGCCTGGATTCCAAATATGAAGGAGCCCCAACACACGCACGTCACCCGCGTGGCCTTCTCCCGGGGCTAGGAGAGCCAAGAGAAACCCCCTCAAGCACTTGCTGAGGGTTCTAGGATAAGGCCTGATGGCTGGCGCAGGGGACTGATGTTTGTGCCCCCCCATTCAGATGTTGAAATCCTAAACCCCAGGTGATAATGTTAGAAGGGGGTGCTTTGAGAAGGTGAGTAGGTTAGGAGGGCTGAGTGCCCTCCCAGAAGGGTCCCCAGAGAGTTCCCTCCCCCCTGCCTCCCTGCGAGGACACAATGAGAAGTCACTGGTGGTGAACCAGAAAGAGGGACCTTCCCACAATGGTTGTTCTTACCTAGTGAGCGCAGGTTCTGGAAAATCACATCTCTGTACCGGTCCCTCTAAGCTGGCTCCAGCTGCTGCCACTCCTGGGTGAAGGTCACCAATTCCTGCAACCACAAAGTCATCTGGTCCACCCAGGCCTGTGGGGGAGGTGGGACAGGGAGCTGGCTTCAGTGGGTTGTCCCTGGGAAGACCCCCTACACACCAGCACAGTGCAGGGGGCACATAGTAGGTACTCAAGAAACATCAGGTGAGATTATGATGCCCATTATTGTCACAGGGCTGGAGTTTGAGGCCAAGTCCCTGGGTTTGTTGATTCTTTATGAGGACACACAGGACTCCGAGTCATACTTGTGGCTGCCCTGCCCCAGGTGCTAGGGAGATGGGCTGTGGAGGGGACTCAGGCAGGCAGGGGCTCAGTCGACTCTGTCCCCCCACGAGGAGGGCGAGGGCACAACACGACTTACCAGGGCCTCGTCGGCCAGCAGCTGGGCGGCCATCCCTTCACTGCCCAAAGTGACGGGGGCCTGGTGGCTGAGTCTGGGGGCTGATGGGGTGAGGTGGAGGGAGAGAAAGAGAGGGAGGACAGTGAGGAACCAGGCCCAGCACTGCTCTATACACACATGCACACACCCTGCCCTCCTTTTCTCATGGAGGGATGAGAAACATTTCTCAGGGGATGCTCAGAGAAACACACAGACACATGGCAAGCACAGCGCAGGGGCTCACACTCGCCAGACCCCCGCAGTGTGGCGGAAGTGGGCAGTGGAGACATGCCTCCAGGCAGGCTCGGACCCAGGCCCGCTCTCCCTACGTACCCCCCACCACCCCTGACCCGGCTCCTGGGGCACTTTCCTCCGGTGTTGGTGTCTAATGATACACAAGTACCGCAGTACAAAACATGGTATATCGTGCTACAAACTAGAGACTGTATCTACGTGTAAAACGTGTACTCGATACGCACAGTACTAGATACTAGACATGCAGGCCTATACACACCCACTGTCTCTCTCTCTACACCATGTTTACTAGTATAGAAGATACACACATGCTCTAAAGACCAGAGTAAATGCCACAGATACACATACAAAACATATATATGAATGGGTGTATGTGAGGGGTGTAGAGAAGTACAGAATGTCACATGTACAGTACACGTGGTCAGTCACACACTAGACCACATCTACCTGTGTATGTGTGACCGTTTTATCTGTATGCTGGGGTACCAGATGCCACGGAGACCTGTAATGGCATGGAATCCCACACACTAAACACTATACGCGTGGGTGAGATATGTGTAAACTGACGACACGTGTCATTGTTCTGAATACTGTGTGCACCACATGCATACGTATGCGTGTGAACAGTCCACACACGGTACCCCAGGAACAGGCACAGAAGGTGGACAAACACTACCGTATGTACTCACAAACAAGGTGTATATATGTGCATACACTGAATACTGTATATACGGTTATGTAAGGTGTATATGTACGCACACATGAAATACCGTAATTACACTAATATACATGTGTATGCCACTAAATTCTGTATTTCAATGACTCCAACATACCATACACTGAAAGAAGGCATGCTTTTATCTAAGGGGGGAAAATCTGCCAATTAAACCGAATTGCTCTCCTTCTGCTCACACTGAAACGACTCAGAACACAGCTCTACAGCTGTCTGGCTTCCCCACTGCATGGCCTGGCACACCCCATGTTGGAGACCACGGTCCTGACACAGCTCAGCCCCCGGGGCCAGGCTGCCCTGCCTGCCGCTCCCTAGCGGTGTGCCTGGGCAGGTCACTTAGACTGTTTCCTCATCTGGAAGGTGAGGGACCTAAGACCCCAGCTTTGTAGGGTTGTTGTGAAGTGGTACCTGCACAAGGCTTAAGTGTGGTTATTGCATTAACTCCCCTACCCTTGTGGGGGCGAGGGGGCTTTTCATTTTGTGCCTCAGTTTCCACATGTGCAAATGGGGGGAAATCCTAGTGCGAAGGGCACGGGGCTCCTGTAGGGTTCAAGGAGATGACAGGGTGTCTCCGGTTTCCGCAGGCGTCCGCGGCAGCATCGCTGGGAGTTCCAGAAGCCCCCGGGGACCGCCTCTGCGAGTTCGAGCCGATCTTCCCGGGGGTCTGCACCTACGACAGCCCCGGGTGTCACAGGGCTGGAGATTGAGGCCAGGTCCCTGGGTTTGTTGATTCTTTATGAGGACACACAGGACTCCAAGTCATACTTGTGGCTGCCCTGCCCCAGGTGCTAGGGAGACGGGCCCCGTGGAGGGGACTCAGGCGGGTAGGGGCTCAGTAGACCCTGTCCACCCAGCGCGGGCACCGTGGGAGAGCGGCCCACGGTCCGTGAGGCGCTGACTCAGGCACGTAGCTAGGGGATGCTCCGAAACTGCTGGTGGCAGCGCTGCCGCTACTATTACCTAAACAACAGCGACGAGAGCAGCTCCGACGGATGGAGCTCTGCGCGCCACCCCGGCACAGGTGCTGTCCACACCCGCTGTCCGGGCGGGGAAACCGAGGCACAGAGGGGCGGGGCTCACAGCCCCTTCCGGGCCCCTCCCGCGATCCCGGGTGCGTGATCCTCCCCACGAGGACAACCTGGCGGACGAGTGAATCCGGCGGGCGGCGCGGACCCACCCCGCCACCGGTCCGGATGAGCACACCGTCTACGCCTGCGCACCTGGCCGCTCCCGCCCCGCCCCTGCGCAGCGCCGGACCACAGCCCCCTCCGCGCTCCCGGACGCCTCCGCGTGGGAGGAGACCGAGGCTAGGAGGAGGGAGGAGATGGGGATGGGAATGGGGGAGGAGCTTGGAGGGAGCGCGGGGGAGAAATGGAGGGAAGGCTTGGAGGAAGGAGGGTGGAAGGGAGGAGGATAAGGAGGGGAAGACGGGAGGGGCTTGGAGGAGGGAGGGGGAAGGCAAGAGGGAAGAGGACTGGGAGGGTAGACGAGGAAGGGCTTGGATGCGGGAGTGGGGAGAAATGGGGGTGGGGAAGAGTTTGGAGGGAGGAGGAGAGGGAGGGGCTCTGAGAGAGGGGAGGAGGGAGGAGGAAAGGCAGGGGAGGCAGGTAGGGGCTTGGGTGGAGGAGTTGGGAGTAGAGGGGAAGGGCTTGGGAGGAGGAGGGAGGGGTAAAGGGAGGGGCAAGCGGGAGGAAGTGGTAGGAGAGGACTGGGAGGGAAGAGGCGTGGAGGGGCCGTGGGAAAGGGGGCTGGGGGAGCTAGGGTAGAGGAGGGGGGTGGGGAAAGAAGAGGGGAAGGAAGGGGAGCAGCCTCCGCAGTACGGAAGAGAACGAGAGGGTGATGCGTTCGAACCGGGTGGGAGCAGCGTCTCTGGCCCCTGGTGCTCCTGCGCTCCGACCCCGACCTGTGTGGTTGCACCTCTGAGCCTCGGTTTTCTCACCTGCCGGGAGACTGCGAGGAAGGAGACCTGCTGTAGGGTTGCTCTGTGGGTTGCACGCGTTCGTTCCCGCGGAGGGCGCCCCGCCGAGGACCCCCTCCCGCGGCGCAGTCCGGCGGACCCTCGCGCGCCCGCGGAAAGGTTCTGCATCCGCCCCGCCCGGCCGCAGGTGGCTTTGAGCTCTTGAAATGTGGCCAGTGCGGCCGCGGCACTGAATTTGCGGCTGTGTCGTATTTTAATTAACTTACAGTGTCATGGTTCTGCGTGGCTACCGGCTCCCGCTTTCAACGGGGCAGCCTTAAGGTCTTAGGTCTCTTCACTGTATGGGCCGAGCTTCTCTTGCACTTGTACCAGTGGGGGGGCCTCCTTCACACTCCACAGCGCAAGACGGACGACAGCAGTTCGCGCTCCCTGGAGCCCTTGGTGTGGACTAACCCACTGGTGCCTCACCACGTGTGTCTCGGGGTGCCTCTTGCGGTGTGTCTGGATGACTTTACTACTACTACCGCTTACTGAGAGCGTACTGTGTGTCCGGCCCCCGGAGAGACTCCGGACACCCCTGTAATGTCGTTTAACTGCAGGAGGAGGAGGCTTAGGTGTAATGAATTTGGGAAAGGCCAGAGGGCAGGGTCAGCAAGAAGGGGATGGCATGCGGTTGTGTTTTTGTCTCTACTTGGATCTAAGCTAGAAAATCCTGGAACTCACGGAGAATGGATGGGCAGAGCGGAGGTCATCTGCCCCGGAGGCTCCGCCTACCGCCCAAGGGGCGCCCCCCACCCCACCCCACCCCACCGTCCCACACTACCTCTTCTCAGGAACTGGGGCTGGGTTTTTTTTTTTCTTTTCTTTTGTTTTCCATTGCTCCTTTCTCTTTTCTGCCCCCCGCCTGCCTTTCCATTTTCCTTTAAATTTTTTCTCATTTTGGATATTAAAAATGGCACATCTTTTTTTTTTTTTTTTTTTCAGCACCTGCTACCAAGAGTCTGTTTTCCCAGTCCTTGAATCTGCGCTGTCTGGGTAGCTTGCTTTGATCAACAGAATGTGGGAGAAATGATGCTGTAGGATTTTGTAAGTTAGATCTTTTGATCATGTGTTCGCTCCCCCACACCACCAAGCAGGTCTCTGACACTGGCTGGGTGTTGGAGGCCCTGTCCACCTAGAGGAGGTGTCGGTTTGAAATAGCTAACCGGCACCTTCCAAAGTGATTTCTCTGTTGGCTCTCCCACAGCTGATGTCTCAGAACGCCTCTCTTAATTACTGCCACCCCCCCCCATCATGGGCAGCAGCCCGCTGTGAGCTCCTGAATTTTGAGATCTTAACTAACTTGGGAGAAGGTCAAAGTGTATGTGGGGGGGGGTGAAGACTGCTCATTGTCCCCCAGTATGTCGCCTCGACAGTGCTAGAACCCCTAAGTTTGAGCGGCATTTCCCAAGCTCCCTTGCAGCTAGGTGTGGCCTTGCAACTAGGTTCTGTCCCTGGAATGTCTGGTGGCCCCGGGTGAGGGCTGTCAGGCAGTGAGCGTACTGCTGCGTTCAGACTCTCCCCTTGCCACTCCCTCATTAAGGAACTTTGGGAAAGTGACTTAAATTCTCTACAGCTTAGTTTTTTCATCTGTAGGGTGGGGAGAAGGGATAGCATCTACCTTACACGGTTGTGGTGAAGGACAAACAGAGTCTAGCGGTGGAGCATTTAGAGCAGTTCTTGGCAAGTAGGCTCTCCTCCGTGTGGTCATTATCATTATAATACTTTTACTATCACCTCCTAAGGTTGATATAAAGGTTTGTTTTTTTTTGTTAAGATTTTATTTATTTATTTGTCAGAGAGAGTGAGCACAGGCAGACAGAGTGGCAGGCAGAGGCAGAGGGAGAAGTAGGCTCTCTGCTGAGCAGGGAGCCCGATGTGGGACTCGATCCCAGGACGCTGGGATCATGACCTGAGCCGAAGGCAGCCGCTTAACCCACTGAGCCACCCAGGCGTCCCAATTGATGTGACGTTTAAGGGCAACCCTGCTCCATGCATGTTAGCAGAACGTCTCCCTACTGTCTATTGGTCCCCCAAGACAAGGGAGAGATACTGGGAGTACCCCCACTCACCACCACCACCCCCCAGCATGGCCACTCCCGGGGTGAGAGTGGATTTTCCATTTCCTTCATCATGGATACTCATCCGCCCTGTAAATATTTCCCAAAGCTTCAACATTCATAGGAGGAATCTTTCTTTTGCCCAAGTTTCTTTAAAGCCTGCCTACGGGGATGTGGTGTTTATTATAGGTGATCACCTGCTTCCCAGAGAGGGTGAGAGGTGGGAGAGAAGTGGAGGGAAAGGAGAGGCAGGTGTGAAGCTGGCATTTTTCCACTGTCGAATTTAATGTCGCACAGGGAGGTTGGTGTGAGCAGAGGTGTATGGGAAGGGGGAGGAGATACTTGGGTCAAGAAGGAGCCTGAGTGGTTTTTTTTTCTTTCCCCCTTAGCGGTGGGAGAGAGGCCATCTAAGAAATAAGGTGGATGCGTAATATTGGAAAATACTTTGATTTCCTGCATCTGCTGATAAGCAGGAACCTCAAGGGACAAGAGGCTTTGGGGTGAGCGGAGAGTCATTATTTCCAGAAATATCTGAGCCCCTCCTCTGTGCCAGACCCGTTCTAGGAACAGGGAGTCCCGCAGTGAGCAAACCAAGGCCCTCGTCTTATGAGGCCACGAGTGCTAATTTCTGAGCATGGTCGGAGGTAATGAGGGGGAGCGTGAAGGGAGGCTGCTTTGGCTTTGGGGTCAGGGAGGATCTCTCTGGGATGGTGACTTAGAGCAGAACCCTGAGGAGCAAATATACACAGTTAACAGCACGATGTCTGTATAGGTTATTAATCTATTGAGATGCTCCTGTGAAAGCCGGTGAGGAGTTGACGAGGCGCGTGACCCAGCTGCCTTGTCCCGTCCTACAGGTCACCGAAAGGGTGCTGGCTGTCTGCGACTACAATACTGGCTCCTACTGCTGTGCGGGTTGCTGATTTACTGAAATTCTTCAGTGGGAGAGACAGAACAAAGGTACTTACCCCATCTTACCTGAAACTGGGACCCTCATAGCTCCGTTCAAAAGGTAACAATGAAATTATACGAGCCACAAGGATAGTCTAGAAGATAAGTCAGTGTGCTTCCCGTGCATTGACCACTCAGATTTCTTTTTTTTTTCTTTTTAATATGTAGGGACATGACTTTTATTTTATTTTATTTTATCTTAAAAAGTGGTTTTTAGGGGCACCTGGGTGGCTCAGTGGGTTAAGCCTCTGCCTTTGGCTCAGGTCATGATCTCAGGGTCCTGGGATCGAGCCCAGCATCTGGCTCTCTGCTCAGCAGGGAGCCTGCTTCCCCGCTTCCTTCTGCCTGCTGCTCTGCCTACTTGTGATCTCTATCTGTCAAATAAATAAGTAAAATCTTAAAAAGGGGGGGTTTTAAAAAAATATTTATTTTTATAGAGAAAGTGAGCGAGCAGGGTGGAGCAGCAGAGAGAGAGGGAGAGAGAGTCCTAAGCAGACTCTGGGCTGAGTGCAGAGCCCGACCTAAAAAGTAGTTTTAAGCCACCATACCTTTCATGTCGACATTGTATCCCATTCTTTTTTCATTTTATCCTAGTTCTTTAAGTTTACCTACTTTTGTGCTATTTCTCATTATTCACTGAAGAGCTTATTTGATACAAATCTCAAAGGGGACAAAAGAATATATGACAGAAAAGCAGGGTTCTCTCTCTCTCTTTTCCAACACCGGGTTCTCTTCTGGCAACCACCACTTGGGAGCCTCCAAGAGATGTTGTCCGTGTACATATACACCGCCCCCCCCCCCCCGCATCTCATCGGATCCTAACAGGGCCAGCAAAGAAGGGACTCAAATGGTAGGACTGTCTTTCCCTTGGCTGTTGGTCTACATCCGAGGGAGGGTTTCCACGGCCATCAACCATCTCTCACCGTTGGAAAGGAGAGACAGGTTGGCTGCCCAAGAATGGATCCGGGATCCTCTGGGGGAAGAGGGCTGCCATAGAGACCCAGAACAAAGACCAAAACAGAGGAGACACAGCCAGCCGTGCCTCAGCCCCCCTCCCCTCGGGATTGGGCTGTCCTGGGGTGAACCTGGGGAGGGGAGGCGCCTCTCCTGGTGTTGAAGAACTTCCAGAGAGAGTCTGCCCCATGGAGCAGGACAGGGACAGGCTCTAGAGCCAGTCTCTCAGGTCTGCATCCCAGGGGTGCGATTTACTGGCTGCGTGAGCCAGGTGACTCGGTTTAATAGTGATCAGAAGGTGTTGGGCATCAGTGCCGAGCAAGACTATTCCCAGCCCGTCTTTGGGAGGGGCACTCACCTTCTCCAAATCCCTTTTTAAATAATATTATTTTATTTTATTTCTGGAAAGTTAATAAGTAAACGTATTTTCTTTGTCAAAGGTCAGAACATATTGATAAAGCAAGACTTCCGGGGGCTCTCACTTCGTCAGCGTAGCCCTCTGCTCTGGAGGTGAGTAGCTGGTGGATTTGGGGCGCACTGGGAGGCACTTTTCTTCCTCATGTACAGATGTGTATGTGCCCAGAGAAATAGATGCAGCTTTTGTGTGCATGTCTGGGAATCATTGATTCTGAGCTTCACCTTCCCTATCCGTAGAACAAGCCTGGCTAATATTAGCCATCCCATAATAACAATGCCAAATATATATGGGTCTTTTACTATGATATATGCGCTATTATGGCTGAACAGTTGTAATAATTAAATCTATGTGTCATATTTGTTTGATGCTAAGGTGCCTCCCCCTTTTTTTACATTCTAACGTCTTTGACTTGGAAATATGCCTTCATATTGTCAGTATCTTTGGATTTTAGGATTTTAACTTTTTATCTTATAAGCAATACATATGGAAGCAAAACTGTCACACTCATGGCATACCGTAGTCAGGAAGAAAAATTAGTTTGCTCCCTGAGATTAACCAAATCTAACAGGGCCTCCCTGTCTAGTCCTGATCCCCAGATAATAAAACACTTGTTGTAAATCTGTAATCCGTGGTAAAAACAAACAAACAAAAAAAACAAAAACAAAAAAAAACCAGTAACACCTGAGTTTTGCCTTGCTGAGACTTGATCTGTCTCCTGGCTTTGATCCTCATTTAACAAAACTGCGGGTTTTTCATCCTGAATGAATACGTGTAGCCACGAGAAACTTGCTAATCTTGTGAGCCTTTTCTCATAAGCATCGGTCGAGTTTTAAATTTGCTAAACCTTTTCATACGCGTCTATGCATCCATAGAAAATACCGGACGTTGTATTGTATGTAGTTAGGATTTCGTATGAGTGATGGCACACTGCATCTGCGGCTCTGCAGTTTGCTTTTTTCCATGCGATGATGTGTCTTCAAGATCTTTCCATATCAGTCCACAAAGATCTGTTTTGTTGTATGAAGTGAGGGTAAGGATATTACCCAACTGACAGCGTGGAGAGGACGCATATTTCCTAAGCAGACTTGGCAACTCTGTCATTTTTCTCTTTCACCCCAGACACCCCCCCCCAAAGTGACTAAATTCTTCAAGGTTTTAGGCAACTAGGTGCGTTTTCTCACTTCAGTCATCGTCTTTTCCCCTGCAGAATAAACTGAAGGATTTTCAGTAGTAGCAAAATAAGAAGGCCTTAGGTGACAGATTGCCCTGGGTTAAGTTCTAGCTGTTTGCAACTTGAATTTGGGCCTTTCCCAAGAGATCTGAGGCTCCCAAATGATCAGTCTCTGGATGCAACCTTAATGTCTGCTAGTTGGGGGAAAGACCATGCAGCAACATAGTGGGATTAATTCCCTGTAGTTTTTTTTTTTACATTTTTTCGAGTTTTATTTATTTACTTGCCAGAGAGAGAGAGAGAGCACAAGCAGGGAAGGGCAGGCAGAGGGAGACGAACCTGACATGGGTTCCATCCCAGGACCCTGGAATCATGACCTGAGCCAAGGGCAGATGCTTAACCGACTGAGCACTCAGGCACCCCTCCTTGTAGTTGTTTAAAAGAATAAATAGATTCTTCTCTTTGTGGAATGATCCGTGCTGACAGGATCCCTTGCTTGACGCCACAGCCCTGTCCTCTGGGCCACAGCTGAGGGACCAGAGTGGGGAACAGGTCAGCTGCCCATGGAACAGTCTCATTGCAGAGTTCTGCTCAGTAAGGACTCCTTGATCTTAGATGACTCAACTGTGCGGACCACGAGCTGCATCCAGCCCACCTATGTGTCGGTTCAGTTCACTCATCTTTTTAATTTGATGAGTTGCCATTGTTAAGATATCGGGATATTTTATGTTTACAAACATCACTTATTGTTCACTCAGTCCTTGAAAAGAACATTCATAGATCATCAGGGTGTGTCAAACAATGTTCTACATGCTAGGGGCTCAGGGATGAATTAGAAACCCACAGCCCCTACCATCATGGAGTCTACATTCTAGAAGGAGAGGAAGGCAATAAGCAAGAATATATATAATATAATGACCTCCAGCTTCTTTAGCGAATTTGGAATATCACCCTCCAGGCCAACAGCTCCATGAGAAGATAGAAAAGTAGGTAAGAGTCAGACTTCAGTGACTGGAGCTGATCAAAGGGTCCATATCAGAGGCTCAAACCTTCCTGCTCTTGAAAAGGTGTAGAAATAGTCTTCTTAGGAGAAGGGATTATGCCTCTGGTATTGTGGCTGTTCCCTGCAATGGCCAGCACATAGTGGGTGCTTTTTGAACGTCTGTCTCTTGAGTGATCAGAGTAGCTGCAGCTTCTCTGGTGACCAGATCTTTGGGAAAAACAAACATATTCATCCATCCATCCATCTGTCCGTCCGCCCCAGAGTGGGTGGATCTTATGCCAGGGACTCATTCTTGAAGACCTTGGACAACTCAGAACTCACATAACTCAAGAATAGTCCTAACAAAATGGTTGACATGTCTCTTCACTAGATAAAGTGATAATATAATAACAAGTATAGTTTACAATGTACACAATTCAAAAGTATGGATTTTATGGACTCTGAAAAACAATCTGAGGGTTTTGAAGGGGCGGGGGGTGGGAGGTTGGGGAAACCAGGTGGTGGGTATTAGAGAGGGCACGGATTGCATGGAGTCCTGGGTGTGGTGCAAAAATAATGAATACTTTTATGCTGAAAAGAAATTTAATAAAAAGAACCAAAAAAAAGGTATGGATTTTTTTTAAAGAATTTTAAATTGTAAGACTTCTTCTCACTTCAAAAAATACTCCCAATGCTCATGATTTCAAATGTTTATGATTTAGGTTAGCATAAAATATAGCCATGCTTGGGGCATGTGGGTGGCTCAGTGGGTTAAAGCCTCTGCCTTTGGCTCAAGTCATGATCTCAGGGTCCTGGGATCGAGCCCTGAGCGAGCCTCTCTGCTCAGTGGGGAGCCTGCTTCCTCCTCTCTCTCTGCCTGCCTCCCTGCCTACTTGTGATTTCTGTCAAATAAATAAAATCTTTAAAAAAATATAGCCATGCTGTATTTATATAAATCTACAATAATACCTTTCTTGTGACCCCACCTCATAACATAAAAATAGGGTCTTGACAATAATTCACACATACGTATGTAACACTGCCATTTCCCCCCAGCCCAAGGTAACCATCAGCCTGAATCCTGGGCATTTTCCCCCTGATTTTCTTTTTGTACATTTCCCCCCTCAGAGATGTTCTGGAAACTCTGCGTTAATAATTCCATTCAGGTTATAGTCAGGCCCTGCTGTCCTCAGAGCCAAAGTTGCCTCTTAAAAATGACTCTGCAGTTTTCTCCCTCATCTGCTTTCATCCTGCACTCCCCGCAGCCCAGAGAGCTTTGTTTCCAGGCAACAGCAGGGCTTTCCCCAGGCAGGTGGATTCTTTGAAAAAGGGAGAGAGGGTGAGGGTGGCAAGGGGGGAAAGGGGGGAGAGGGAGACAGAGACAGAGAGAGGGAGAGAAAGAGGGAAGGAGAGGGGGAGGAAGAGAGGGGCAGAGAGAGAGAGGCAGAGAGAGAGGGGAGGGAGGGAGAGAGGCAGAAAGAGGGACATACAGAAAGAGGCAGAGGCAGAGAAAGGGAGGGAGAGAGAAAGGAGGAAGGGAAGAGAGAGGCAGAGAGGGAGACACACATAGAGACGGAGGCAGAGAGAGAGAGAGAGACAGAGATAGAGGCAGACAGAGAGACATAGAGAGACAGAGGGAGGGAGAGGGAGAGAGACAGAGAGGGAGGGAGAGAGAGGCAGAGGGGAGCTAGAGCCCTCTCCAGCTAATCCACCCAGATGTTCAGCACCACGGACAGCGCAGACCTGACCGGTTCAGCACCGCGGACAGTGTCAGGAGCCCACTGGCTCTGCTGCATATACGTGCTCTTCTCCTCTCCTCCTGTTCCCTCCTCTTCTTCTTCCTTATTCTTTTTTTCTTTTTTTCTTTTTTATTATTTTTTAAAGATTTTATTTATTTATTTGACAGAGGGAGAGAGATCACAAGTAGGCAGAGAGGAAGGGAAGCAGGCTCCCTGCCTAGCAGAGAGCCCGATGTGGGGCTCGATCCTAGGACCCTGGGATCATGACCTGAGCTGAAGGCAGAGGCTTTAACCCACCAAGCCACCCTGGCGCCCCCCTTATTCTTTTTAAAATATTTTATTTCTTTATTTGAAACTGAGCAAGAGAGAGCTGGAGCAGAGGCAGAGGGAAAGGGACAAGCAGACTCCCCAAGCCCAATGTGGCGCTCGATCCCAGGACCCTGTGATCATGATCTGAGTTGAAGGCAGAGGCTTAACCCACGGAGCCACCCAGGAGCCCCTACATGTGCTCTTCTGAGCATTCCTGGGCCCACTCCACAACCCTCACCCCCAGAGTTTCTGAATGTTGATTTCTGGGTAACACAGGTTCTCCTGGTCTTAGTCTCAAAAACACAGGCATCAAATACTTAACATGCCCCACAGAGAGTGTTCTGGGTTTTCTCACAAAGAAAGTGGGTCCTCCTCACTGCATTCACTACAGGGCACTTAGTTGTTCAGGCTCAGAGTCCAAAAGTCGTCCTTGATTCTTTCTTTTCTCCTGCCTCCCAAATACCGCCCATCAGGGAGTCCTTCCAGCTCCATCCCCAGAGTGTATCCTGAATCTGTCCACTGCTTTCCACTCCTATGGCCACATCACTTCAGTCCACCATCATGTTATGGTTGGTTTAGTCCAATAGCCTCCGAACTGATCTTTCCATTTTACTCTTGCCCCTTCTAGAGTTTTTCCCACACAACAGTTCAGTCATGCCTTGAAAATGTAAATTGATTATATCACACGCTTCCTCAATGTCCTTCCCTAGTTTCTCAGTGCACCTACAATAACATTCAAAGATGTTGCTGTGGCTTTCAAGACCATGGATGGCTCTCCGATCCTGTCTCCCATTGCTCTCTCCCTTGCCCAACCACTCTGGTCAGAGTGGCCTTATTATTCCTCAGGACCTTTGCACCTGCTGTTCTCTCTGCCAAGAATTCTTGCATCACTGGCTCCTTTTCATCGTTTGGGTCTTATCTCAAAATGCCACCTTTTCAAAAAGATCTCTCCTGACCACTCCCATCTAGAGTGGCTTTGCAGTTACTATCCTGTTGATCTATTTCATGTAACTCAGAATTAACAAAACTATATTTTGTTCTATATTTATTGGTTTAGTTGTCTGCTTCATTTCACTAGAAGGTAAACGCCATTAAGCCACAGGCTTTGACTACCTTGGCACCTAGGACAGCAGCTACAACATAACAGCTGCTTAATGAGTATTTGTTGAATTGTTGAATGAGTGAGCGAATGAATGAACACCTAGCATTAATTTGCCTTTTCCCAGCTACTCCTGGAGCCCCAAAGAGATGTCAGCAGTACTTAGCTCCTGGTAGAAGGGCAGTCATAGGTACTGGTCTGGGGTTTGAGAGTGGTGTAGCAAGTGCCCGAGACCACTCCCAGATTTGATGATCCACTAGCAGGACTCACAGAACTCATCATACAGGCATACTCCTGATGATGATTACAGCGAAAGGGTAGAAGGCACAGTCAGCAAAGGGGAAAAAGCTCATGGGCATAACACGTCTTCATCCTTCCATGGTCTCATGGTAATCAGAGTTTACTTCTTCACCCTTCAACTCGCCATGAAGAGTGAAGATGTGTCACAGCTAGGGTGATGGTGAATTGGGGCTGATAATTCAATCTGCCACATCAAGTGGCAGCTTCTAGCTATGATTTATTAATTTTTATTTTATTTCCATTTTTTGTTATGAAGCATGAAACCGACTTTCCACTTACAAAGTGCTGCAAAGTTTTCTTTCAAGGGGCGCTTTTAAAAAAGAAAGTGCATTTATTTATTTGTTTGTTTGTTTTTAGAACATTTTATTTATTTGACAGAGAGACAGAGATCACAAGTAGGCAGAGAGGCAGGCAGAGAGAGAGGGGGAAGCAGGCTCCCTGCTGAGCAGAGAGCCTGATGCGGGGCTCAATCCCAGGATCCTGAGACCATGACCTGAGCTGAAGGCAGAGGCTTAACCCACTGAGCCACTCAGGTGCCCTAAAAGTGCATTTATTTAAAATAAAATTACTACTTACTAATATATGGACGTTATGAAGGAATGGAAGCAGTTATAAAATGATTTCCATTTATGTGCAGACTCAGTCAAGATTGAGAAAGGGAAATGTAAGAGACTGAAGAAAGGTCAGAGGAAGACATAGACTAGGATTCCAGACATACTCTCTGCTCTGGGGTAGGAGTCATTTCCTAAGAAGTCCTTCAGTAGCCTCTCCCCCGACCTCACTCTGGGGAAACCCCTCAAACTCAAGTCTATTGTTTTTTTAAAGATTTTATTTAATTTTTTGACAGAGATCACAAGTAGGCAGAGAGGCAGGCAGAGAGAGAGGGGGGAAAGCAAGCTCCCTGCTGAGCAGAGAGCCCGATGCGATGCGGGGGCTCGATCCCAGGACCCTGGGATCATGACCTGAGCCGAAGGTAGAGGCTTGATGCCTGAGCCACTCAGGTGCCTCTCATTCCTCCCATATTCTTGCCACATGTCTTCTGGACAAATCATGTAACGCCTTCATGCCTTAGTTCCCTTCTCTGCTAAATGGGGACGATAATACCCTACCACTCGGGTTCATTGATTGAAATGAAATAATGTTCATGTATGTGATGCCTTTGCTCATCGAATTGGTTGGATAAATGACAGTTATTTCCACTTTTTCTGGGAAACCAGGATTAGTCAATGGTCTGTCCATTTGGAAAAGAAAGACCCTTACTTCACATTATCCAAAAAATTTCCAGAAGTTGTAACAAGCTAAACATAAAAAAAGACTGTAAAGTACGAGGTTGTGGAGTCAGGTGTGTTGATCTGAGTGGAAAAAGTGGATGGCCTGGACTTTATAAAAATCCAGAACTTTAGGCCCTGTGTAAGCAAAGTGAAGAGATAAGTGACAGGCCAGGAGAAGATGTCTGCTACAGGTGGAGGAACGGGCAAGGGATCAGTAGCCAGAATATAGAAAGAATGCCTATAAGTCAAGAAACAAAAGCCATACACACAGAACAAGGCAGGGAGGGTATAGACAAGCAGCTGACAACAGAAAATAAACCTGGTCAACAAACATGTAAGGTAATGAGATGCAAATTAGACCATGAAGAGAGAGACTTTCTTCCCACCTCTGACTTTATAAAAAATCTAAAACTTTGATGAAGCTTCCTCCAGAGCGATTTGGGAAGTAGTGATTGCATTCTAAACCTTGAACAAGTGGTGATAGTAGCAACAGTTAGGCACTGTTTCAGGCACATTACAAGCCTGGCTTATTTTCTAACAGTAGTCTTGGGAGGTGGTAAGCAGAATGGGAAACGGAGGCACAGAGACAAGGACACACTACTAGCAAACGGCAGAGCCAGCCTCTGACCCCTGGCAGTCTGGCCTCTGGGACATCTCTACCCCAACTCCTTCCTCCTCCCTCCTACCCTGACCCGGGTTTGCAGACTAGAGAATCACCCAGGAGCCTGAGAAGGTTGTTGGCCTTGGCGCGCATCTGCAGCTGTGGAAGTTGGGCGTAACCTCCATACCCATCAGTGGGGGAAGGACAGCTCATCCCGCTGCGGCCGACCCATGGCGGGCCCAGCACCACTCCTCCAGCAACCTCACCGCAGCCCTGTCGTCCCTGTGGCCCCTCCGCTCCTTTCCCTATGCGCTGCAGGTCCTGGCTCCCGAGAGAGGAGAGGGGAGGCGGCGAGAAGGCCGCCCACCTTCCCCAACTCCCCCACGTCCCCCCACCCCACCCTCGAAGCCTCCGCGTCTGCGCAGCCGCCGTCGCCGCGGCTCCAGCTCTGCAGTGGCGGGACTGGGTCTGGTTGGGGAGGGTGAGTCCTCCGAGGGACCCCCGCGGGCGGGAGGTGGGGCTGGGGGCGCGGGCGCGACCCGGGAAGCGCGCCGGTGACTGTGTGCGAGCGCGAATGTGTTTGGGGGTGGGACCGGAGGCGTTGCGAGGATGCGTGTCCGGGGAGGGGGCTCCCACTCCGCCGGCTGGGGGAGGGCTGGGCTGGGTCTGGGTCGGGTCTGCTCCCCCGCCCCGCGCTGACGGCCCCTCCGCCCGTCACCGCAGTTGTATTTCGGCCTCCGCGTGAGGAGGGGAATGGCTCTGCATTGCGCATCCGCCTGGGTCGCTGAGTGCACGCGCGCCCCGGTCTTGCGGGGGTCTCGTCTGTGTCCGACCTCCCGGTGCGTTTAGCGGGAGGAGTCTGTGTGCCCGCCCGCGCGCGCACCTGCGCACGTGCGCGTTGTGGGTCCGGGCGCGCGGACCGCCCTGCGGAGGCCGGGCGCACGGGCGCGGGGGTCCGGCGCGTTTGCGTCCCCGCCAGGCTCCGGCCTTGAGGACCTTCTCCGTCCGTGGAACGGGCGGAACAGTACCGGCGGCGGGGAAGAAGGGCGAGGACTGCAGCGGGAAGGGTCACGGTGTGTGCCCGGAGGCCTGCCGCGCCGGCGTGCTCCCGGGAACGGGAACGGTGGCTGCGGGGGTTCCTGTCAGGGTTGCCGCGGCCGCACCTCCCTCCTCCCTCCTCCGTGACTAACGCGGAGGCGGTGAGGGGTGAATTCCTCTGCAGAGTGCTGTCTGCCCCTTCCCTCCTCCCTTCTCCATCCCGCCGGATCCAGCCTCTTGTGAGCTGGACCCCCAGGCCCTTGTCTTCTCTGCGGTCATCTCTCTTCCCCGGCCTGCATTGCGCTCGCGCTAAACACACGGTTATAGCTCATGTTAAAGGCAAAACAGGCCCCTCCTCACGCTCTCTCGATAACTTTCCCATCATGACCAATAGCTTTTTTTCATGGAAAATGTTGGCGAGGCCTCTTCCCACCGTCTGCACACTTTCCGGCGCACACCGTGCTCTGTGTGGCTCACTGACATGGTGTCCCCCTTTTAAACGTCTGGAAGTGTTTTAAAATGAGGAAGATGTAATCTAAAACCATAGATTTCCAGGGTTCTCTCCAGAAATCAGAAGATAGGTGACCCTGGGTCCACGTTTTCACTGGGCAAGTATTAGCTAGGCTTCTTCACGGACGATCTCTCCTTTGCCACAGTCCCCACCACTCCCTATCGCCTCTGCCCATCCCGGCCATCAGTTGGCATTTGCTCGGGTTTTCCTTACAATAGAGAAGTATTTCTCTGGACCCCTATTTCATTTTGAATTTCAAACAGTGAAGTAAAAGCGAGGGGCTGGGGGAGGGACTTGTTTATCTTTTTAGGTCTATCTCAATTTTGTTATCGGCGGAGCTCCTGGAGGTTGAACCTTGCTGCTGGTGTTCCAGACACCAGGTCTGCTGCTCTGTTCCTTGTTCTCTGCTCGCTGTCCTCCTGCTGCAGGAGAACGTGAGCCACTGAAGGTATTGGGTTCACCCGCAAAGCCCAGTACTCAGCACAGGTCTGGCACAAAGTTCTGGCTGAGAAATGTTTTGGAGAAGTCATTTACAGTCAAGCCCTCACAGTGGCAAGTGTTAACGGGGTCCCACGGGAAGTCATGTCTCCGTTCAGCCTTGAGGTACGGGCAGTTTCTAGAAGCCAACACAGAAGGGCAAGGATGAGCCAGGCCGAGGAAAAACCTGTGTGTTCCTCCACTCGTCAGGTACTCACTGTGTATGGAGTCTCCTTCGGTCTCAGCAGAAAGCTTACGAAGACTCGGTGAGGTCTCCGCCGTGTTCACGCCTTGCCAGGCTGGCAGCCGTGAGCGTCGTTCTTCCCCCACCTTTGACAGTTCCGTGTGTGGTCCCAGCAACACCCATGCTACCGTTCCCCAACGCTTTTTCCTTTCCATCCCTTCCCTTGTCTTTCTTCTAGCATTTTTATTTAATCCCTGTGGTAGGCAGGAAGATGGTTCCCCGGAGACGTCCACGTCCTCATCCCCGGAACCTGTGAATCTGTTGGTTTCAGGGTGAGGGCTGACTTGGAGATGGGGGTTGATCCTGGATTCTTTGTGTGGACCAAAGCGATTTTAAGGGCCTTAAAAGAGAAAAAGTAGGGCAGGAGGGTCAGAATCACAGTGACGCAGCGGGAGAGGGACTCAAGTGGGCAATGTGGGCTGTAAAGGTGGCGGAAAGAGCCGCGGAACCAAGCAACGCAGGAGGCTTACAATCCTGGAGGAGACAAGGAGACTGATTCTCTCCCAGAGCCTCCAGAAGGGACCCAGCCCTGAGACAGCTGGAGTTTCTCCCGGGGGAACCCGTTTGAGACCTCTGCGCTACAGAACTATAAGATAAGTCCGCATTGTCTTAAGCCACCCAGCTTGTGGTAATTGGCTGCAGCAGCCATGGGAAACCAAGACAGTCTCAAACGCCGTCCTTTCCCTGTCAGAACTGGGTGAACGTTGATGTCGAAGACGCTGCAGAACTGGGTTCGAGCAACACAGCCACATGCGTACACCATGCAAATCTCCAAACCACTCATTTGCTTATAGAACGAAACAGGCATGTGCAGCAAACCACGAAGTCCCACGACGTTTAGCCAGTTCGTGTCTGGTTTTCATCTTCTGTCTTCGCGAGGTCTGGAGCACGCAGAGCAGTGGGCACAGAGCGTGTGAAGGCAGAGCTCCGTGAATTTGCACAAATGTTTTCACCCGTGGGACCGCTACTCAGGTCAAGCTACAGAACATCTCCAGGACCCCAAGAAAGTGCCTTGCCCTCCCCTGTCCCCAGCCCGAGCCAGTAACTGATACAAACGTCATTTCTTTGTGTGTACCATACTTGCTTCCTAATGAATAAAATCACGCGTGTGTTCTCTGTGTCCAGCTCTTCTCACGCAGTTTAGGACATGTATTTCCACACTCGTCCGTGTCATTGCGCGTGTCCTTTTTGTTTGACCCTTGATTTCTGAGTAACACTCCATTGTGTGAATGCACGGCGGCTTACTTGTCGGTCCTCTTACAGAGAGCCAGCGGGGCCGTCTGTGTACGGGAGCTCCTGCGCTTTACGGATCAGGCTGACAGCAGTGCCGCCCTGTGAGTGTCTGTGGCACGAGTTGTCCTTTCTCTGGAGGGAGGCGGCGCCTTCAGCTTCAGCAGATGCTTGTCAAGTAGTTTCCCAAGTGGTTGCTCCACATACACTCCCACCAGACCCCTGAGTGGCCGCACCTTCACGGTCTTTCTCAGTGAATTGCCAAAGGGAAACTTCTTTACGAATGGAAAGCCACTACCCGCCCCCCTTTTTGTGTGTGTGTGTGTTTAAACAACAGAGTAATCTTTTTTTTAAATTTATTTTCAGCATAACAGTATTCCTTGTTTTTGTACCACACCCAGTGCTCCATGCAGTCCGTGCCCTCTCTAGTACCCACCACCTGGTTCCCCCAACCTCCCACCCTCCACCCCTTCAAACCCCTCAGATTGTTTTTCAGAGTCCATAGTCTCTCATGGTTCACCTCCCCTTCCAATTTCTCCCAACTCCCTTCTCCTCTCTAACTCCCCATGTCCTCCATGCTATTTGTTATGCTCCACAAATAAGTGAAACAATATGATAATTGACTCTCTCTGCTTGACTTATTTCACTCAGCATAATCTCTTCCAGTCCCGTCCATGTTGCTACAAAAGTTGGGTATTCATCCTTTCTGATGGAGGCATCATACTCCATAGTGTATATGGACCACATCTTCTGTATCTTTGGTACCCCCCCCCTTTTTTTATGGTACTGAGGGTGACGGTGACAATAAGCCCAAGAAAGCAAACAATATCCTTACCTCCTGGCTGGATGCTTGCTCTGAGCAGGAAGCTGCTGTCTCTGAGAGAGAGGACGGAGGTGGGGAGGGGAGGGAGGAGGATTAGCTCCAGACTAGACTATCGACTTCGGGCGGGTGGTGGAACCCCTCACATCCGTTAGGATAGCTGTTATTAAAAAAAAACCAGGGTTGGGGTGCCTGGGTGGCTCAGTGGGTTAAGCGTCTGCCTTTGACTCAGATCATGATCCCAGGGTCCTGAGGTCGAGCCCCGTGTTAGGCTCCCTGCTCAGCGGGGAGCCTGCTTCTCCCTCTCCCTCTGCCTCCTGCTCCTCCTGCTTGTGCTCTCTCCCTCGCTCGCTGTCTCTGAAATAAATAAATAAAGTCTTAAAAAAAAACCCAAAACCTAGGAAGCAACAACTGTTGTTGAGGGTGTGGAGAAAAGGGAACCCTTGTGTACCATTAGGAATGTGAGTTGGTGTGGCTCCTGTGGGAAACAGCATGGAGGTTCCCAGAAAAAACATTGCAGAATTGCAGAGTTGCCCTACAATCCAGCAATTCCACTTCAGGGCGAAGACCCCAGGAAGTGGAAGTAGGGTCCCAAGGGGTATCTGCACACCCGTATATTCATAGCATCATTATTCACAATGGCTACGACATCGAACAGACGAGCAAACGTGTTATTAAAAAGGAGGAAACCTCTGACGCGTGCTTCGCCATGGACGGCCTTGAGGACATTCTGCTGCATCATAGACGGAAAGTGGGGTGGTGGTACGGGCGCTGGGGGAGGGGGTTGTCGTTCAGTGGGGATAGAGTGTCAGCTGTAAGGAGGTAGGAGGAGCTGGGAATGTGTTCAGTACCGCCGAGCTGTTCGCCGGAAAACGGTTCCGAGTTTGAAGTTTGTGTTATGTGTATCTTGACTCAAATTTTTAAAAGGATTTTATTTACTTATTTGAGAGAGAATGAGCCAGGGAGAGCACAGAGGGAGTGGGAGAGGGGGAAGCAGGCTCCCTGCTGAGCAGAGAGCCCAATGCGAGGCTCGATCCCAGGACCCTGAGATCATGACCTGAGCTGAAGGCAGAGGCTCAACCCACTGAGCCACCCAGGCGCCTCCAAAACTGAATTTTTAAAAAGCAATAGAAGAGGGGGCCAAAGAGGGAGGAAACTCGCCTCCTTGGGGTTCAGTGTTGTTTGGTCCTGGACGGTCCTGGAGGAGGGAAAGCGTAGGGACTGTGGCGAGGGAGACCTTGAGGCCATGTCCAGAGCGGGCCCTGCCCCGCCGGGTGGGGCATTGAAAGCCTCCTGACCAGGGTGGCTCCTGAGGAGCGTGAAGCCGGCAGGATGGACTGGGGAGTGTGGTGAGGGGAGGGGACGAGTGGGGTCAGTGGTGGAGTGGACCAGAGTGGGAGACTAGGACAGAGCGGGGACAGCGTTTTCTAGGACAAGAGCAGGTGTGGGTGAGGAGACAAGTGGGCAGCGTGCCGGCGGAGCCCGGTGGGGACAGTGGTGGAGGCCTGTCAAGAAGGAGGAAGGCTGCGCTGGGGGCTGTGGACAGAGGGTGCAGGTGTCTGGGGAAACGCATTCAGATTTGAGTTTCGAGGGTTTGGGAGTCACCCCTGTCCATAGAAGACCTACCTGCTAATTTGTAATGCAGAAGCAAAGACACATTCTGCATATCCACAGCGTATGTGGTACTTTCTGATAAGAAAGCATTTCAGGTCTACTCACGGGCACAGGAACAGACCCGAGAGCCGCGTCTCCCCATTTGCCAGGTTTGGAAATCATCCTTTGTTTGCTCTGATCCCTTGTCTCTGTCTTTTCCCTTTACTGTAGAAGTATTTCATTTCATTTCATTGTATTATTTTATTTTATCTTACTTTATTTTAAAGTAGGTTCCACACCTAGTGTGGGGCTTGAACTCAGAACCCTGAGACGAAGAGTCGGATGCTGTGTGAACTGAGCCCCCCAGGCGGCCCCGCGGAAGTATGTTAGCGCAAATCCCAGCCATCGTGTCAACTCACCCTTACACCCGTCCAAAAGCTCTCTAAAAAAATAAGATGGATACTTTCTTACCTGTCCCTAAGACCATTTCCACACCCAACAGAAGGGATGAGAAGGCCTGACATCATCGAATACCCAGTTCACAATTTCCTTGATTGCCTTAAAAAGTATTTTTTTTTTCCATAACCACGTTTCTTTGACTCTGACTCCAAACACGGGCCCCTCGTGCTTTTGCCTGCTCAGTCGCTAATGTGTCTTTGAATCTAGACTGTGTGCCCTGTGGCTTCTAAATTTGATACAACAATTTTTATTGGTATAAACCTAATTAAAGGGCGCCTTGGTGGCTCAGTGGGTTGGGCCTCTGCCTTCAGGTGGGGTCATCATCTCGTGGTCCTGGGATCGAGTTCCGCATCGGGCTCTCTGCTCAACAGGGACCCTGCTTCCCCTTCTCTCTCTGTCTGGCTCTCTGCCTACTTGTGATCTCTCTCTGTCAAATAAATAAAATCTTTAAAAGAAACCTAAGTAAAGAAGAAAATGCTTTAAAAAACTTTTATTTTCCCTATACCAAGGGAATTTACTCCTTTTCAAAAAATAACTATTCGCAAGGGCCATCGTCGGCAGGTTAATATAATGCAAGGCTGATAATGCATACGGTTCCCTAGAATCAGAACATGAACTAGCTCTAGAGTCCCAGGGTGGAGGGTAACCCAGTGTAGTTCCCATACTCCTGGAAGACAGCCTCCTGAATTTTGGGTTGAGAAGCTCCAGAATGAGAATACTAAAGAACGTTTCATTTTAAATTAGACTGTTACTCCCCCAACCTAGGGAATGCTTCTTGGTTTTCTTTTATGCCAACAAAGGAGAAAGGTGAGGCTGCTGGGGGGCTGCTGGGAAGACTGTGGCCCTTTTCTCTGCAGCGAGACAGATTCTGGGGGTGACTCTGTCTTCCTAAAACCTTGCGGCTCTGTACGTTGGGCGTGGAATGAACGTGTGTGTGGATGGGGTGCTCTCTGGCCCCCACCTTGGAACTCCTATTCCCTTTCTCACTTTATTTGTCCCCTGGGCACTTAGCCATTGGCATGCCGTCCTTCCCTCCCAGCCCGGTCCCCGCAGGAACACAAGACCCCCAGGAGCAGGGAGCCTGCGTCTATCACTGCTGGGTCTCTGGCACCTAGAAATGGTGCCGACACACAGATGGCACTCCGTAAAGATTTGTGGAATGACGAAACGTTTGCCAGCCCCCAGGTGCTGAATCCCGTGCCCCAGGAACTCAACGGGAGCAGGAGGAGAAGGAGAGACTCGCCTTGGAAACTCTACATCCCGGAAAGATGCAGAGCCTCAGGCCGGAACAGATCCGAGGGCTGCTTGAGCCTGAGAGGACCAAGACGCTGCTGCCCCAGGAGACCAGGGCCTGGGAGGAGCGCGTCGCCCTCGCCAAGGACGGGGCAGCTGTGCAGGTTGGGCCCTCCGGCGGGGACGGTGACCAGAAAGGTGAGGGCAGGCATCCCGTGGGTGGCGGGGGCAGGGGGAAGGTTGTGGCTGAGCCTCTGGGAAGACCCAACACTCCTTCCTTCACTCGTTCGGGGACAGCTATTTACGGAGCCCTGTGTCCATCAGCCTTTGCTGGGCGGCAGGTGGCCCTGAAACTTAGTCGTTTAAAGCCACAGTCACTCCTCTGCTCAGGATTCTGCAGGTCAGCATATGACGTGGGCTCAGGGGATGGTTCTCCCGCCGCCCGCATGTGCCTGAGCAGCCACCGACCGTGAGCTGGCGGAGGCAGCTGGTCGACCTCACGCGCTTCTGGCCGGTGTGAGGGTGCCAACCTGGGGCTGCTGTCTCCTCAGGCCAGCCCTGGCGCATTCTCGTGGGGGTGGTTGTGGGGATAGAGAGGGAGCTGGCCACCCAGTTGCTCACAGGCCATCGGTCAAAATCAGCTACGTGGTCAAGTTCAGCAGCCAGAGGTCGCGGGCTGCCCGGGGGTGTGGACACAGGGATCAACGAGCAAGTGGAAGGCCACGTGGGACAAAACCCACCAGAAGCACCTACTGCGTGCCCGGGGCTCAGGATCCAGCAGCGAACAGGATGGCCCCATAGAGCTGACTTTAGTGGACAAACAGACAATAAACAAGGAACGAAATTCAAAGAAAAGTAATGTCTGATGAGCGCTCTGAAGACGGTAAAGTGGGGTGATTGATGGAGAGGGACTCAAGGGTGGTCAGGGCGGGTGAGAGAGGCAGGAGAAGGGGTCATGTATTCCAGGAGCTGGTGGTCACCGCGTGGACAGCCAGGCCACTCCAGCAATGACCCTGTAGTGGCGACAAGCTTGCTGTGTTCCTGGAGGCTGTGCTGAACAGAGCAGGGACACAGGGGTAGAGGGTAGAGATCAGCCTGGGCCAGTGACGTCCTGGAGACCACAGCACAGAGTGTGTTATTTGAATATTGGGAAGCCACGGGAAGGTTTCAAAGAGGAGGAAGACAGGATCTCATTTGTGTTTCGAAAAGGTTCTGCTAACTCATGGGTTCTCAGCTGGGGGCGATGTTATCCCCCACCTCCCCTCCCCAGGGGATGTTTGATAAAGTCTGGAGTTTGGGTTATCTGCATGGGGAAGATGTCACCGCCACGTCACAGAGGTCAAGGACCCATCCCCACCACAAGGAGTTACATAGCCCCCAAGGTCAATGGTGCCCAGGCCGAGACAGCCTGCATCCAGCTGTGTGTGCGGATGAACCGTAGGACGAGGAGGTCGTAGTGGAAGCTGGGAGGACAGATAGGGGTTTGCCGCAACCGTCTGGGAGAGAGAGGACCTAGGCGCGTGTGGCAGTGGTGGACATAGGTGCAGAGATTTGAGACACATCTGGGAGGGAGAATCAAGAGTTGTTGCTGATGGGCATGGGGAGGGGAGGACAAGAGAGACCACCAGGATAACTGCTGGGGTTTGGGCTCAAACAGCTGGACCAACGGTGGGACCCCTGAAAGGCAGCCCCTCAGCAGAATGGGCGCTGGACCTTCTACTGGGGCAGGGTCTTCCCCCTCCCACCGGGGACAAGTAGGCCTGGGACTGGGCGTGGATAATATGGGTATGAGTTCTAGCAGTGGGGAGGAGGCTGGGGGTCCTAGTGGGGCCTGGGTGCGGGGAGAGTGGACAGTGGCGCTCTCGGCCTGGCCCATGCTATCCAGCTAAGGAGCCAGAAGGTTGCTGGCATTTGAATGTGGGAAGATGTCTCCACTGGGCCAGCCTGCTGCTTCTCGGCAGATTGCGCACCTTCCCCTCCGCTCCCTCACTCGGTTTGTGCAGGAAGCCTGTAGAGAAGGGTCAGTGTCACCCATCCGACAAGGGAGGGAGCAGAGAGTCAGGTGCAAATCACAGCAGGTGACGGAAACAGGATCAGACTTCAGGTCTCGTGTTCTCTGGCCAGCTGGGCCAGAGTGCATGCGCGCGAGGGTGACAGGAAGGAGAATGGGGCTGGGGTGCCAGGAGGGACGGGCAGGCAGAGCCCGGCTGCCTGGTCACTGACTCGTGCCTCCTGTCTCCTCTACCAGGCCTGTCTTCTTCAGAGCCTGGGCTGGCGCAGGAGTGGAACGCGGTGGAGGGAGACGAGTCCGAGGACTCACAGGTAAGCTGGGGTTCCCTCCTCTTTCACAGATGCCCGCCCCCCAGACCCCAGTGGGTGGTCCCAATTTCTCCGCCTGCTTGGGGCTGTGAGCTCCGAGCCGTGTCCATGGGAAAGAGGACATTGTCCTGCAGTGGTCAGACATGGAAGGGGGGGTCCCCATGTGATGTGGAGACACATACCCTCCAGCCCTGCACTCAGCTCGTCTTCAATTAGCCATTCATTCGCCTGCCTCCTCGTTCACCCATCCACACTGTCATTTGCCTGCTCACCCCCATACACACTCCGTCCCTCCATCCCTTTGTCCCTCCATCCCCCCGTCTGTACGTTCATCTACCTCCTCTGTCTCACACGTCTGCTTCAGTTGCCACATATCCTTGGAGACATTTTTCCCCTTGGAAACTGAGACTAGTTGGGATTTCTGTGCAAGGGATTTGTGGAGGGAGCTGTGCTCCCAGGAGGAACTTGTAGGTGGTGAGGGAAGCTGGAAGGACTCAGAGGGAGTTTAGTTGGGGTTCAGCCTGGGCCCGAGCTCAGGAGGAGCTCTGGAGCCTCAGTAGTCCTCGTCCTCCTTTGAACGAGCCCCATCACGGGTGTGGATGACCTCCCGTGTGCTTCCCTGGGGAGGTGGCTCCTGTTAACGAAGGGCATTTCTCAGAAGGGGGCAGGCATAGACATAAGCCATAAACCGTGGCTAGCGGCCGATATGCAGAGCAATTGGGAGGCACTGTTGGGTCTATTAGTGGTCCGGGGTGTGTGTGTGTGTGTGTGTGTGTAAACCTTCTGTATTTATTACGCTTTCTTAACTTCATACTTGGATTTAAAAAATTGTCCTAAGTATTTCCAGTAAAATGCGCAGATCCGTGAGTGTGTATACATGTAACCAGCACTCCAAATGAAGATTTTGAGCGTTGCCATTTTCTCAGGAAATCCCTTCCTCTTCCTTTCTGGTCTCTCTCACTCCGTCACCCCGAGGCAACCACATTTCTGGTTTCTGATAGGTTAGTTTTGCCTGTTGTTGAGCTTCCTATAAACAGAGCCTACAACAACTCACATATGTTTCTTCAAACCTCCGAAAAGAGATTGTAGCAAAATTACTATCCTACCAGCTGGTGTCTTCATCATAAATATTCTGGATAACTCTCCGTGTTGATATATATATTAATCACCTTTGTTCTTTCTTAAATTGACGTTTTACAGCTGTCAAATACTTTGTAATGTGCTGTGTCATACCCATTTCCCTATCTGAGGAATTGTCAGATTTTTGGTGTTGTGGTTGCCATGGAAAAATAAATATTTGTCAAGTTGTCCTATTTTTCTATAGCGTGAATTATGAGGAACTTCATAAAAATCTGTATTTTCTGGTCCTATCCAAGATTTACTGCATCAGAAAAATCCAAGGGGGAAACCTCGATATTTGAGGAATATCTTCCAGGTTTTTCTGGGGCTTTGCCAGGTCTCAGAGCTGCTTGTGTCAGACGTTCCATAGTATCTGCTGCATCCACTTCTCTTCTTCATCAGGATTTTTTTCATGTTGCCACTGACTTTCCAGATAACTCACAATGTCATATCCATTTCCCAAACTTCCCTGATATTTTAAGACATGTTGCACTGTGCTCATCACGAATCTGCAGAATTGTCGCCATTGACCATTTTGTCTTCCGTCCTTCATCCTGGTATGTCTTTCCACTCCTGTGTTCATTTGACAAAGGTGTATGGAGCTCATAACGCTATACCGGGCAAGAAACAATGGTGGCCCCTCTGTTTCTAATATACTTTTTTTTTCTCTGTTCTAGGGCTTTGTGGAGTGGTCGAAAGCTCCACAGCAAACCACCATAATCTTGGTAGTGTGTGTCCTGTTTTTGTTCCTGGTTTTAACAGGGATGCCTGTGATGTTCCACATTTAACTACGATGAGGACGATTATTCTGAAATTGATCGCTCTTTCTTGTTAAGGAAACATCTGGGTTAAAAGTCAGCAATAGGTTTATTAGCAAATGCCTTCTAAACATCCATCAAGATAATTTTTTAAAAAAGATTTTATTTATTTGAAAGAGAGAGAATAAAAGAGAGCACGAGAGTGGGGAGGGTCAGAGGGAGAAGCAGACTCCCCGCTGAGCAGGGAGCCTGATGCGGGACTCAATCCAGGATCATGACCTGAGCGAAAGGCAGACACTCAACCAACTGGGCCACCCAGGCACCTGATGATTTTTTTTTAATTTAACCTCCTGGGGTGAGGTTTTGCATTATGGTATTTCATTGAACTTAAGACATCGTTGATTGTAAAACACATATTATTTTATATATGACTGAGAAGAAAAGCACTCTGCTTCATGGTAGGATCCCACCAACTGGAAGCTGCTTTCTGGCTTCAGAGAGGATGAAAGAATGTGCAACTTGGGACTGATGAAATCTGGTAGACTCCTCAATATCCCGTCATCTTGGTAGTCTTAGGATCGTGGTAGGCCAATCTTTCCAGACTCTGAATTGAACTTCCTGATGTTTTATGTACGACTTTTGCCTCTCTCTTCATACGTAAGATCGGTGCTATCTTTATCACGTTTTGGTAACATGGCGAGGCTTGCATCCTAGAAGGATGTCCCTTTAATTGTTGTCTAAGCCTTAGAGTAGTTTCTGTAGCTTAAGGAGTATCACTTCCTAGACATTTTGAAGGAATTCACCAGGAATCAGGGTCCTTTGCTCTGGGGAGAACGTTTCAGCTAATTCTTGGGGGGCTTTCTCAGTTTCTTCCCATGCTCTTGACTTATGAATACTTTTTACTTCATAAATTTTGGTGGATCTCTAGTGATTTTTATGCCCTAGGAAATTCTTCATTCCATTGAACTTTTCAGATTGTTAGCTGAATTATGAACACTATTTTTTTTAAAGATTTTAATTTATTTATTTGACAGAGACACAGCGAGAGAGGGAACACAAGCGGGAGAGTGGGAGAGGGAGAAGCAGGGAGCCTAATGCAGGGCTCCATCCCAGGACCCTGGGATCATGACCTGAGCTGAAGGCAGACACTAAACCAACAGAGCCACCCAAGCGCCCTATGAATACTGTTCTATAATTAAATGAAAAACTTCCTTTATTTTGTTCTAACCCTCTTTTCCCTTTCAACTCCTGTTTGTGGTTGACCCATTATTAGATTTATCAAAGTTTTACCTCATCCATGATTACTTTTCTAAGGACTAGCATTGGGATTTATTTATGCCCATATTTCTCTAGTTTGTGATTTTATTATTTCCTTTGTCTGTTTTTATGTTGAATAGTTAATTCATTTATAATCTCTTTTTACAAAATTACTTGCTGAAGTAGTGTACTTAATAATAAATTACTTCTGATGATAGCCTTGGCCCCATCTTAAAGTTTGGTAACCTGTGTTCTTGTTTATGTTGTTGTCTAAAGGTTATATTGTAGTAATACATTGTATATGTATTAATTCTACGATATAAAAAGTTCTTTAAACTCAGTGATCATGTTTATTTAAAAATAGTTTTGTTTTAATAATTTATGGCACTGTGAACACAGAATGTGGTCTCTAATATAGTTGCGTTCAACACCTTCTTAAAAGTTTTTATTGTGGCCTACAACATGCCCAGTGTTTGTACACGTACATTTAAGGTGAATATGTATTTTCGGTCTGTAGGAGTCAGAACTCTACATGTCTGCTAACTAACTCAGTCTTATCAGTTATATTGATTAGATCCATGTGTTAATTTAATTTTGGCTCACCTTATCTGCCAAAAGCCAATAAGGGTGTGTGAAAATCTGTTACTATGACTATGTTTGTCGATATATTTTTGTAACGTTTGCTTTATGTATTCAGCCACTGTGTTATCTCATGCTTACAAGTTACAGGACTGTTACATCTTTGCCAGTTCAAGAGTAAAGGTAAAGCACAAGGCCAGGCACAGAGTAGCCACGCAATAAATGTATAGTTCAAACCTCATTCTGGATCCTTTGTGAAATAGAAAGTGATTGTCTTGACTTTTATTTGACCTTGTCTGATAGAGGTCAGTATTTCCATCCTGCTTTTTCATTCATGAGTGTGTACGTGTGTGTGTCTTTAGACTCTTGGTATCATTTTGTTTTGATAGGACTTCGAGTGGCCTCTCCTGGGTTTGCCAAAGAAATCAGGGCAGGAAGAAGCCTGGGATGCTCTCTCTCCATGTCCTTCCTGCCAGCCCATTGCATCCAAAAAGCAAGAACAGTCCCTTAAAAGAAACACAGGCCTCAGCTGTTACATTCATTAGGATTTACTGGTTGCAAATAACAGAAGCTCAATTCGAAGGAGCTCAAACTTGTTATTGATTAATTATTGATTCATGTTATACCACCAAAGTTCGGGAGGAAACTGGCTTAATTTATAGCTGGTTCCTGGGGCCTAAAAATATCACTAAAACCTTTCCTCCTCATTGACCTCAGGGCTATGGTCTCTTTCAGGAATGACCTCCTTCTTTTTCTCCACATGGCTGGGACGATGGCTACCACCACCACCCTGACCTTCATGTCCAAGTGGCAAAGTGGGGGACATGGGACAGACTCTCATCACACCCAGTCCCACCTCCCACCCCTTCTCTGCCATAAGAACTGGAACCCTGAAGTAAGGCATGGAGAGAATAGTAGCTGAAGGCAGGAGCAAGTTGTCATGGGAACAGGTGGAGAATGGACAGGAAGGACAGGGCAAGGGTGGAAATGAGGAGCTGCCATGGGGACCGTCCCAGATGTCCAGGCCAGAGGGGGTGCTGTGGGAGCTGTGGGCTGATTACTTCGGCTTGTGCCGCAAGTCTTCATCAAATCTGTGGGAAATAATCATGAAAATAATGTAAATCATATAAGCAGTGGTCATTCATTTGGATTCTATCACATGCCAGAACCTCATTTCATTGACGATGGAAGTATCCACCCACAACCGTGATGTTCCATTCTCCAAGGCCGGATGGGTCCCATAAAACCGTAATTAAGACCATTCCTAACCCACTCAGTTCAGCAGGTGAAAGTCAAATTCCTCACAGTGGCCACCCATCCCTGAGGGAACTGGCCCGCTCTTGCACCCCTCCCTCCATCCCATCCGCACTGGCCTTCTGATGTTTGAACAAACCCATCATGTGCCTGCCTCTGGACCTTTGCCCTGACTCTGGAATGGACCTCTTCCTGGAATGCTCTTTCCCAGAAGCTGAGGTGGCCCCCTCACCTCCTGCAGTGCTCTGCTCCAACGTCTCCTCAGACAAGCCTCCGCCACCATCTGCAAAGAGCACCTCCCTCCACTGGTCACTCTCTGCATAGCCTGTATAACCAACGGACAGTTATGGGTTCATGAGGTTCTGGTCTGTCCTCCTCTGCTGGGTGAGTCCTGGGAAGGTTGAATTGGGGGAGGGGGCTGCAGAGTTCAGCTTGTGTTTCCTGGGAACTCTCCATGCCAGCTGGTGGGACCCCACACCTTTCCGACCCGCTCCCCCATGCTCTTGAAGCTGCTCTGTTCCCTCCTGGAATGGGACATGTTGAACCCAGGGAAGCATCTGTATAAAGTATCTGGGGAACACATTGTGTGGGGGATGGGGGAGGGAACATCACTTAAGTTGGCAAATATGGTCCCACCCATTCTCAGAGCCCCGGACCTCCATCCTTTCTGCCCTAGAGGGCAAGTTTCCCCTGGTCTCTGTGGTGACTGAACTCGGGCCTATGTCTGTAAACGAGGGTCCCATTGCACTCATTCATCCATTCACCCAGCACTCCCTGAAGGCCTACTGTGTGCAGAGCACCTCAGCTGGGCGAAGTTCAGAAAGAGGAGTCAGACTGTGTGGCCCATGACCCTGAATCGTTGTAGGGTTGGGGCCGGGCATGTTCAACTGTTCATTCATTCTATTTCTTGAGGACCTACTGTGTGCTGACACTTGAGTTGGGAGATGTCTGGGTGTAGGCAGCTGCAGACTGGGCTAGAGTCAAGAGACCAAACCAGGCCCCAACTCGCGCCTCCTTGAAGCCCAGGGGCTAATAGCCGTGTGGGTGGAAAAGTTGAGCAGCGCTTGAGAAAGGGCCTGAGCTATGGATCCTAAGACTCGCTGACGTGGTTGCCTGCATGTGCTTATCTGGAATGGGCAAAACAGGCCTGCTCATTAAACCATTGTGGGATTGTGCTGTCCTTGCATGGGCCATAAACTATGTCTTGAGCCACTTTGAAGATAGTGCACCTGGTTCAAGAATTATCTGAAGACAGAGACCACTGGCATCAGAGGGTCTGCTATTAGTCCTTGGGAAATAGATAATGGGAAAACTTGAAGGGTTTTCTGTGCATGTTGCAAATTCTTTAGTAATCAGCTAAAAATAGATACTTCCTTATAATTGTTTCTGTTAGCTATATAATGCCTCACAGCCTTGAATAAAATTGGCACTGCTTGGACATCATCCACTTTGCCCCTCCTGTCCCCATTTCTTTGCGTCTCGTCTTCGTCTCACCATCCTCTTGCCCTCTCGACCCTGGTCGTGTTGTCGCGCCGGCCGTGACATCTGGGACATAGGGATGAACTGGCTGTGTCATCCCTGACTCTGAATGACTCCAGGGTTGATGCTGGTATGTACAATTATTCAGTCACCTGGAGCTTCTTAAGGACCTACTATGTGCTAAGGGTTGGGCCAGTTTGGATTCCAGGAGGGAATGAGGACACATGCTCTCTGATTCAGGGCTGGTGCTAAGGATGTTCACTTATTCATTAATTTACCTGGCCTATTAATGTATATCTCCTAAGGACCTAGTGTGTGCTGGTGCTTGGGCTGGATGATGCCTGGGTACAAGGAGGAAGCAACTGTGTGGCCTCTGGCCTTGAATGACTCCAGGGCCAATGCTGGGATGTTAAAACTAGTCACCCAGTACTTCATAAGGATCTCCTCTGTGCTGAGGCCTGAGTGCTGTCTGGAGCACAGAGAAGACTCAAGATACCATGAGTCTTGACTCTAAGACAGGTCGGGGATTTTTCACTCATTTGTCTATTCATGTGAGATTTCCTGCGTGCCGAGACCTGTGTAGGTAATGCCAGGGCAAAAGTAATGGCACACATCCTGTCCTCCTGGGCCCTTCGCCAGCTTCCTTGGTAGGACTAAGAGCCAAGGAAGCTGATGGGGCAGGAAGACAGATGTCTTTGTGTTTATGTGTCTGTGTCGCTGTCTTAGCTTCCCTCCTCCTTGTACACATTAAAGATCATTTATTTTCAAGGCTTGACATTATTTTTTGACAAATTACATCCCTTTTCCAAACTTTTTCAGGAAAGGAAATCTGAATATGGAATAGACACTGGATGACATCCAGAAATTAATCTTTCAACGGGTGTGATGATATTGTGGTTTTATAGAGGCTACTTTTTCTTTTCCTAAGGAGATACAAACTAAGGTATTTAGCAGTAAAGTGATACCATGTCTGCAATTTACTTGAAAATAGACCAGGAAAAAAATATAGACATATTTTCATGACCCATTCTAAAAGCAAATATGTATCATAAAATATGGCAAATGTTGTTATGAAGACATTTTTGGTTATTGTATTCATATTCTATTAAGATAGTATTCTTAAGGCATTCAAATTGGATGGGCATATGGGCATTTATTGTACCTTTTTTGTATAAATGAAAAATCTCATAAAATTATTTAATGTGGGGGGTTTGTTTTTATGCAGGGGGGGCGGTTTACGTTGTCCCATGATACAGGACACTTTATTGGTCAACCTTGTAAAAAAAAATTCCTAACCGAAAAATATTTTTCCCATGATTTTTTTCTTTTCTGGAGCTGAACACATCACAGTGAGATCAAAAGAATCATAAGTGATACCCATGAAATCTGATGCCCAAACCTTGTGAAACAGGAACACCTGTTCTCTTGTCTAATGGTACAAGGCACTTCCAGATATAAAATAATAAGAGGTGGGAAGCTGTGTGCCGTGTGCTGCTGTACAGAAAGGTGTGCTGTGCATCTTTTTACAAATATCCACATAAATATTTGTTTCTATATGCACAGAAGATGCTGGAAAGATACCAGGAAACTCAAGAATGGTTGCTTCTAGGGAAGGGGGGACTTGTTGGATAGAGGGGATGGAGGAAGATAGGGGTAGGATTTTTTTTTTTAATTTGCTAATTGTGGACCCAAGAAATGTGTTACCCACAGTGTAATTTTGTAAAGATCATGTGTACGGCCATAAATTACCTCGTGGAGATAGTAGGTGACTCCTGTCTTCTGTCTCATCGCACCGTTGGGAAGGCCCTTCCTACACTGCCCCCAGGGTTGGCTATGATGCTCGCTTTGGCTGATAGGTCTAAAGGCAAACTCGACATAATCAGGGGCAGGAAGCGGTGCTTGTGTGGGCCCACTCTCCCAAATTCCTGCTAGTGCTGGGAGCACGAAGCCAGGTCAGATGTGCCTCCTGAGGAAGACAGCGACGTTGGCCCAGCGGAGCAGCCCTGGGACAGGCAGCCCCCATCCAACCGTCGGCTGACCACAGATGCGTCAGTGAGTCCAGCCAGGGTCAACTGGGCCTGGTCCAGACCAAGGGAAACACCCCCCATGGACAGCATTAAAGGGACAAGTGCACTCGGGAGGATTGTTACACAGCAACTGCTAACCGACGCGTCACTGCGGGGAGGGTTGTGAGCTGGGGGCAGAGAAAGCTGGAGCAGGGGAGGGTGCGTCCTCGCGCTGGAACAGGCCGGGGTCCACTCCCTCGGGTCTGTCAAGGGAGAGGCCTCTTCTAGAACCTGTCCTCCGGCCCGTCCTCACCTGGGCAGGGCTGTTTGCGGGCGCGTCTTTCAGACGCTGCTCCCTCGTTAACACGCCCACTTCCCCAAAGGAGCTGAACCTTTTACGCAGCTAAATTTATTGAACAAATGCCGACTCGGTCACAAAACCTTCAACTAAAGGCTCTCTAGGGACGCACGGACACTTCTCTGGGTCTCCTGTCTCGGGTCACATTCCTCACTCCGAACCAGAAGGCCGCGGGGGGGGGGGGGGGGGGGGGGGGGGCTGGGGGGCAGCCGGGGGGGCGAGCCCCCCCCGGGGCCCCCCCCCGGGTGTGCCCGCGGGCGAGTCCCTGCGCCTCTCCGAGCGCGGGCGGCCCAGGGAGCCGGGCGGCGCGCCCCTGAGCGCCTCGGGGCCGGAAGTGCGCCGTGAACGCGCGCGGCACGTCAGCTGCGGTCCGCCACCTCCCCGCCGCCCACCCGCGCCTCCTCCCGGGGGCAGCTCAGGTGTCGCCGCACCGGCCGCCCGAGCAGGCCTTCCTGTCGGCGTGCGTGCGCTGGTGGCGGATGAGCGCGGAGGAGAAGCTGAAGGCCTTGCCGCAGCCGCCGCACTCGAAGGGCTTCTCCCCGGTGTGCACGATGTGGTGCTGGATCAGGTAGGAGCGGTTGCTGAAGGCCTTGCCGCACTCGGGGCACGCGTACGGCCGCTCGCCCGTGTGCGTGCGCTGGTGCAGCGTGAGCGAGGAGCCCTGGCTGAAGGCCTTGCCGCACTGCGCGCAGCGGTAGGGCCTCTCGCCCGTGTGGACCTTCTGGTGCTCGATGAGGGAGGACACGTGGCTGAAGGCCTCGCCGCACTGCAGGCACCTGTAGGGCTTGGCGCCGGTGTGCGCCAGCTGGTGCTGCCGCAGGTGCGAGCGGTTGCTGAAGGCGCGGCCGCAGTCCGGGCACGCGTAGGGCCGCTCGCCCGTGTGCACGCGCTGGTGCTGGCTCAGGTGCGACACCTGCGTGAAGGCCTTGCCGCACTGCGCGCACGCGAACGGCTTCTCGCCCGTGTGGATGCGCCGGTGCTCGGCCAGCGAGGCGCTCTGGCTGAAGGGCGCGCCGCAGTCGGGGCAGGCGAACGGCTTCTCGCCGGTGTGCACGCGCCGGTGCTGCGTCAGGTGCGCGGTCTGCGAGAAGGCCTTGGCGCACTGGCCGCAGGCGTAGGGCCGCTCGGCCGTGTGCGTGCGCTGGTGGCGGATGAGCGCCGACGAGAAGCGGAAGGCCTTGGCGCACTGCGCGCACGCGAACGGCTTCTCGCCGGTGTGGATGCGCTGGTGCTCCAGCAGGGACGAGCGGTTGCGGAAGGCCTTGGCGCACTGGCCGCACGCGAACGGCCGCTCGCCCGTGTGCACGCGCCGGTGCTGGGCCAGGTGCGTGGGGCGCGCGAAGGCCTTGCCGCAGTCGGCGCAGCGGTGCGGCCGCTCGCCCGTGTGCGTGCGCCAGTGCGACGCCAGGTAGGAGCCCTGGCTGAAGGCCTTGCCGCACTCGGGGCACGCGTAGGGCCGCTCGCCCGTGTGCGTGCGCAGGTGCAGCGTCAGGTGCACGCTCTGGCTGAAGGCCTTGCCGCACTCGGCGCACGCGAACGGCCGCTCCCCGGTGTGCGTTCTTTGGTGCAGGGTGAACGCCGAGCAGTAGCTGAAGGCCTTGCCGCAGTCCCCACACTTCCACGGCTTCCCCGGGCCGCCCCCGCGCTCCTGCGCCCCGGACTCGGCCTGCTTCTGCTTCCGGTTCTTCCTCGGCGCCCCGCGCCTCTGGGGCCCGCTGTCGGTTTGGGGGGTTTGGGGACCGGGAGGGCTCGAGCCGGTTCCCGGAATCCCGCTGAGCTCATCCTGCGCCCGCACAGCTCGCCCGGCGGGCTCTTCCCCGTGGGCCACGGCCTGTTGCTTCAGGCAGCTCTCCCTGACCTGACCCTCTGGTTGCCAGGTTTTTCCCGCCTCGGAGCCCTGGGGGGCGGCCTTGAGCAAGAGTCCTTCCATCGCCGCCTCCTGAGCTACTACTGCCCGTCTTCACGTGTCCGCGATGGGATCTGAAAGAAAAGAAGAAAACCAAACAGGTTGGTCGTTTGTCCTGGGCTGGAAAAGGCTAAGTGCAGGGTCTCAGCCTCCACACTCCTGCCAGTTGGGGTCAGGTCGTTTTTCGTTGCCGGCCGTCCTGTGCGGGCCCCCCCACACCCCCCACCCCGCCATTGTGATTGCCAAATCACAATGATCCCCCATTTGATCCCCCCAGGTCAAAATTTTTGATCCCCGATTGAGAATCACGGACTTAACCAACTGAAAACAATTTTAAAAGGTCCTTCCAAAAATAGAACTCTGATAGCTTTTTTTTTTTAAAATAAAGATTTTATTTTATTTGAGAGAGAGACAGCACGAGTGGGGAGGAGAGGGAGAAGCAAGCTCCAACATGAGCAAGGAGCCTGAGGCAGGACTTAATCTCAGCACCCTGGGATCACGACCTGAGCTGAAGGCAGAGGCTTAACTGAGCCACCCAGGTGCCCCCTGACAGCCCTTAAATAAAGCTTTGCAACCTGGTGCTACAGGCTAGAAGGTGTCCAGCCACCTCACCAAATTCATAGATCAAAGCGTGAAGTGATGGTGTCTGCGGGAGAGGCCTTTGGGAGATAATGAGGCCCCTCCATGATGGGATTGGTGTCCTTATAAGAGGAAGAGAGACCAGAGCTCCCTCCACCTCGTGAGGGCACAGCGAGGAGGAGACCACCTCCAAGCCAGAAGGAAGGTTCTCCCCAGAACCCCAACCTGGCTGACACCCTAACCCTGGCTTCCAGCCTCTAGAACTGTGAGGAGATGGTTGTCGAAGACATGGAGTCTGTAGTACTTGGTTATGTCTGTTGGAGCTGAGAGTTTTCTTTGCTGGAGAAAAATCATACCCAGAGGGACAGGGAGCTCCCAAACTCCACGCATAACAGACTGGTGGTGGGAGCGGGCACTGGAGAAACCACTGGTATTTTTGAGGAAAGCTGAAGACACACATTCCCTGTAGCCCAATCATTACATTTTCTGGAATGTGAGCTTCTCTTGCTCCCATGTGTACCTGGAGGCCTAAGATCCTGTGTGACAGCTAGATACCAGAAAACCGTGCATCTGTCCATGGACAGGGGACAGTCCGAGGGACCGGGGTATATTCATACAGGGGAGTACCTCAGAGCATGAGCACGGCCGCCCATCAGCTGCCGCACCAGTTCAGAACCTTAGATACACGGTGTTGGCGAGAAAGTAAGATGCAGAGAATTTATCAGGTGCGATGCTATTTAGGTTACAAACAGGCAGACTCCACCATCTGTTTTTTAGGGATTGTGAACATGGGGCAAAGGTTCACTGTGCCACCCTGAATGGGGCCTGGCAGCATTGCCTGTGAACACCGACTGGGAACACGGACTCTGCTTTTTACCAGGAGCCCTGGGGTTCGAGGGCACGGGAATGTGGCCATCTTGGCTGCATTGTTACAGTGGTGATACCCAGCACCTGTTGAACACAGAGCTACGTGCCCGCGTCCTTTAAGCTCCTGCCACGTGTTAGCTCACTGCTCCTCAGTCACGTTCCCAGAAGGGGCAGTGCCCACACCTGGGCCACCTGACTCCAGAGCTTTTCCTTGATGCTCTTGCCTGCCTTGGGCTCCTACTGCTCCAACGATGGGCCTCGCCCTGTTCTGCAGCATCCCAGGCGTGCTCCTGACTCAGGGCCTTTGCCCAGGCCTCAGGGAGAAGACTTCTGAGTGCAGACCCAGAAGTGAAGGAGTGAGCGTTCTGGGCCACAAGTGCAGCAGGGGCAAAGGTCTGAGCAGGACCATGGCTGGGGTGACAGAGGAAAAGCAAAGGTGCTGGGTGTGTGTGTAGCAGAAGAACTGACGCAGATAGCAGGGGAGCTTAGGTGTGTGGGGGTGAGGGTCAGACCAAGCAGGATCTTGTGTGCAGTGGTGAGAAGCAGCCCCAGTTCTGGTGCCGTCTCCGCAGGCAGCCCTCAGGCCTGAGTCAGGCCCAGCTTTGTCCCCAGAGAGGGCAGGGGTACCCACCTTGTGGTCTTGGGAGCATTGGGTCCTGTCCACGTCCCTCAGTTTGTGACCCCTGCTCTGGCCACCCTGCACCGGTGGGTCTAGTCAGCACCTGTGAGAGAGAAGTAGGAGCCGTGAAGGAAGATGCTGGGGCAGAGGGCATGCGGGTGCAGGGCGGGGTAGTCCTGGCCCGGGCATGCAGGCAGAGAGGCAACCAGAGGCGAGACACAGACATACCCACAAGCACACACACACGGAGTCACACAGAATCACACGTGCTTCCCTGCTCACACAGGCAGTGTGCACTGGGACACCACACACAGTGACACACCCAGACGCACACAGTCACACATGTGCAGCGTCTGCCCCGTGTGCAGAAACACAGCGACCCGGGCTTGCACTGCATCTCCTATGCACCCTGGGACCCCTGCACAGATCGCCCCTCCCGGTCCAGGTGAGGCACACAGAAGAACGCAGGCACACTCAGGCTGGCAGACACACCCCTCGGAAAACACTGTGGACAGCAGCACACCCAGACACACGTGGAGTCACACACTGCACACCCCGAAGAGGTTCCACACGTGGGCACACATGGGCACGGGTCTCCGAGGGCCGACATCTGCTCAGTTACGCAGGCTGCTCCCCCTTTACGGGGCACCTGCCGGCAGATCAGTGACGTGCGGGGGGGGCGGGAAAGGGCTCACGTGCAGAGTTGCACCCACAGTTACACACCCGCAGGGGTTCTGCCGAGAGGCTCACACCTGCACGGCTCACACCTGCACGAGCACGCAGGTGCAAACACGGCGGCACGAGGGACGGGCTCACACAAAGTTCTGGAGTGACGCACGTGCAGACAGGCGGGGCGGGACTCACATGCACACCGCGTGGGAGTCACGAACGTCCAGCGACACAGCGACAAGCACACCCGCGCGCACACCCACCCGCGCACGCGCACACCAATGCCTCGCCTCCCAGCGCCAGCTCCGAAGGCCGTGGAGGGATCCCCCTGAGCTCCGTGGGTTCGGGTCAGGTTCTCCTTGGTCTCCAGCCGTCGTGGACCCCAGCAGCCCCTGGCCCCGCGGTGGCTCGGACAGGCCGGTTGTACGGGTCACGGCCGCGACCACCCGGATGGGCCGGAGCACCGGGCCGGTGCGGAGTGCGCGTGCGCGGCGGAACAACGGGGACCCGTGTGCCACTCCTGAGAACTACAATTCCCAGAAGGCGCTGCCCCGGGGCCGGAAGCTCCCCCGCCCTGCGGACGGAGGGACGGGCGGAGGGACCGCCCCCGACCTCGGCCTCGGATGGGGGGCGGGACTCTTCCTCCTCAGGGGCGGGGCGGCCCACGGCTCCGCGGGGAACCTACTGAGGATCAGAGACGCCAAGTCAGTGGACGCCGGCCGAACAGCGCCGCGAGGGCGGGAGCGGGCGCTCAGCACCCGCGGGCCGCGGCGGTCGGAGTTCGACCTCGTTCCGCTCCGGAGCAGAGCTGGCGGCGCCCGCATCCGCGTGGGCCGGCGGCTGGGCGAGCGGACGCGCCGCACCGCGTGCGCCCCGGGCCGCGGGTGTTCGCAGGCGCTCCCCGGGAGGAAGCTGTGCGGGCCGCCCGTGTCCCCCGTCCCGCTGGAAGCTCCTGGCCCTGCCGCGCGAAGGGCCGCCCAGCGTCCTGCCCGCCTCCCAGGGGCGCCCCGACCCGTGCGTCAAGATCCAAGGATCGTGGTCTTAAGACCCCGATGGCTGTTTTTCTGGTTTAGTTTTATATTTGAGGATTTAAAAATACCTCTCACGTGTTCTCCGAGCCGTGCGAAGAGCTCAGAAGTCCGCGGCGGTTGTTGTTTTTACCACTAATGAGCTAATTATTCACGTACAGGGACGAACCCTTCTGCCCGCGGACAGCGGGAGGAGAAACGCTTTCCTGTGCTGCTTCCATCGTGCTGTGGGTCGGGAAGGCAGGCAGCGCGCAGAGGGAGGCCTCCGCCCCGCTCCGCAAGGGCTTTCCTCCGAGGCGGCCCAAGCGGCGGGAGCTGCTCCGCTGGCTCATTTAGGACCATCCGTCTGGGGCCTGGGTTCCTGCCCAGGTGGTGTCCTGGGGGCTGGCCACACATCTCGGTGTGGCTGGCGTGGGCTTCCTCGCAGCACCGTGGGCGCAGAACAGGAGAAATTCTTAGAGTGGTTCAGGGCTCTAATAGGAGTAATATAAATCCGAGAGCAGGCCCCGGGAGCGAGGGACTGTTTGTTACACAGTGACTTGGTGGCCGCAGCTGGCTGGGGCAGAGGCCCGGCCCAGAGAGGAGGCTGAGGAGGAAGGTCATTCAGTTTCTTGTGGGTCACACTAAGGACGCTTCCTGAGGGAAGTTGGAGTCACTGTTGTGCTTTTTCTTCTTTTAAAGCTGGAAGAGTCTGTGTTTATGTTGACACGTGTCCCTGCCTGGTGGGGGGGCTGGGTTCTATTCACACCGGTTCTTTGGGTGGTCCTTTCCCCAGCTTCAGATCATTGCTCTGCTAAGTGCTCCGAGGGGGGGGGGGGCTCGTGGATCTCCGACTTCTCTCTCTGCTGCTGTATCCTGTTCACGACTCTGTCCCCTCAGCCCTCGCCCCCTGGTCCTCCTGGACGTGCAGCTCCGTCTCTTCAGCTCAGGGGTCTCCACGGCTCTGCCTGGTTCCTCCCCTGCACCAGGACCTGGAAACTCTCTGAAGACAGGAAGCGGGGGCGATCTAGGGCTCCCCTTGTTCATCTCCTGCAAGTGCCAGTAATCACCATCCTTCGTAGTCTGATGTCCACAGTCTTAAAAACCACTGTGCTTTGCCCCTCTTATGGTTGTTTCTGAGAGAGGAGACCTGGTCCCTTTTATTCCATCTTGGCCAGAAGCAGGACTCCCTAATTAAAGTTCGTAATTAAAATTTGCCTCATTTTTTATAGAAAACAATGGCAAGTGCAGCTTTACCAAAGAGAATCCGAAATGGTCTGCGTTGCCGCCAAGAGGAATGTTAATGCTTTTTCTCTGGTGGAAGACAGTGGCGGTTTCACTACAGTGATATGTTAGCTTCGTGCGTGAGTGTTTAGGGACCCTTGTCCACGCTTGCTGAAATCTTGAGAGGGGATGTTTTCTTCAAGAAAGGACAATGGGGCACCTGGGCGGCTCAGTGGGTTAAGCCTCTGCCTTCAGCTCAGGTCATGGTCTCAGGGTCGCGTCCCGCATCGGGCTCCCTGCTCAGCAGGGAGCCTGCCTCTCCCTCTACCTGCCACTCCTGCAGCTTGTGCTCTCTTGCTGTGTCTCTCTCTCTGACATATAAATAAATGAACTCTCTTTTTAAAAAAGGACAATGAAACAGCTTACACATTCTTTTCCTTTAAATATGATCGGTAAAACTGTTTTCTTTACAAAGCTACATTGAACTGTTATGGGCTGAATTGTGCCCCACTCCCCAAGAAAAGAAAGATGCCTGGGAGTCTGAACCCCCAGTATCTCAGAACATGACCTTAGACTCGGGATCTTTATCCTTAGCAGAAGTAATCGAGTCAAATGAGGTCCTTAGGACAGGGCCTTCATCCAGCATGACGGGTGTCCTTGTAAGAAGGGGACGCTTGAACACAGAGGCAGACGTGCACGGGGGCGGGGGGGGGGGGGGGGCAGACCCAGCTGTCAGCCCCCCCCAGCGGATGTCTACACAGAAACTGAATCGGTGTCTCATTCAGTCCCAGGGACTGGAGCCTGGCCAGGCTGAGCGTGGGCCTGAGCATCGCAGGAGTCTGGAGGCGAGATCGGAAGGACGAGGGTGTGCCGGGAGAGGGACAGAGGTGAATGTGAGCTCTCAGTGTAATTACAGAAATCACCAGTAAGTCTTCTCTCCAAAAAGAGGGAAAGCAAAGAGGCCACACGTGAGCTGTGCTAAATAGAATTGCGATCTGCTGTTACCTCCAAGGACCTGCGTCCTCTTTTCTCAAAGTACCGTGTTGATCACTTGGTGGCGCTGTGGCCTCACAGACAGAAGGAAAAAAAATCTGCTCAAACAAAGCCTTGCCCTTGAAAAATAGGGGAAAACAGGATTCCAGTGGGCGGCCTAGGCCAGGGGTAGGCCGGCTTGGGGCTCTCAGCAGCCCCCCTTCCCCGGGAAATGCAGTTTTAGGTCCCTGTCCCCAGGAAAACTACTGGCACCATGGGCTCCTGGGAGTACAGGGCATGACATTTTGTTGGAGCAAAAAGGCGTGTGATAGGTTGCTGTCCCCTCACCTCTTCAGGGCCTGGCTGGGTGGGCAGGAGGGTGGGGGATATAAAGGTGTCCCCACAGCAGTCCAGGAGTGTCACTGGCTCTGCCCAGCCTGGCGTGACCTTGTCTTTGCCCCTAGCAGGGCTGGTGTGACGTTGTCATGAAGCTCCCCGCCCCCCTCCCTGGCTTGCTCCATGCAGGTCCCAGTTTCTAGCCTTGACTTCACTGGCTTCTGCTGAGTGCTCCCCCCACCCCCCCAGGGCCAGCGATTTGCACCCCTTCATGCCTGCCTCCTTATGCGGGGGAAGGGTGAGGTCCCCAGGCATGAAATCCTCCATAGCGGTTCGCACTGCTGTCTTTACAATTACATTCCCGTCTGTCCTGTTTTATCTCATTAAAAATATGCTGGCCAGGCTGAATGGGCTTAATTACACCACCACTAACACAGACTGTCCCCTTTAGAGACAACTGAAAAACGCTGCGTCTGTGGAGGAGCTCAACTTTGGTACCTTGGCCCCTGGCTAAGCCGTAACAGCTGTGTGACCGGGCTGAGCTGTGTCCACTCTCGTGCCTTAGTTTTTCCTGTGTGTAAAATGGGGATGATGCTGGGAATGGCCCCCCACCTCTTATGAGTGTGGCGCCATTGAAAGCAGAACAGTGGGTACCCTGGCCCAGGAGAAGGGCCGTGTAAGAGCCACAAGGATGATGATGGTGATGATGGAGCCTAACCAGCTTGGTCAGATCAGTTTTGGCCCCTGGACTACAGTATTTAATGTTGAAAAACCACTGATGCATTAAGACTCAATTTCTTCATTGGTGAAGTAGAGACAAAAAAAATGTACTTCCTCCATAAGGCTGTCGAGAGAATTATAGAGGTGATTCATTCATTTGACAAATTATCTATATATCATCTATTTATCTATCCATCCATCCACCCATCCATCCCTCTCTCCTTCCATCCATCTACCCACCCATCTACCCACCCACCCATCTACCCGTCTACTCATTTATCTATCTCTCTATCATCTATCTATCATCTATATTTTTAGTATCTTCTGGGTGCTAGAAACTGCTCTAGTCACTGGGGATACAGCTACTAACAAAATAAAAATGCACGTCCCCCCTGGGGCTTCCATTCTGTTGGTAGGACACAGACTCTTACCCAGTGAATAAGTTAATTACCGAGTATGCTAGAAATTGATAATGCCATGAAAGAAAAGGCAGCCTAGAGGTAGGAGGGGCTGACTTTGGTTGGATGTTTTGGTTATAAATGCTTTCTTTAGGGCACCTGCGTGGCTCAGTTGGTTAAGCAGCTGCCTTCTGCTCAGGTCGCGATCCTGGAGTCCTGGGATCAAGTCCCACATTGGTACCTGCTCGGCAGGGAGTCTGTTTCTCCCACTGACCTCTCCCCCCTCACGCTCTCTCTCACTGTCATTCTCTTTCTAATAAGTAAACGAAATCTTAAAAACAAAAAAAAAGTTCTTCAGAGAATGCCACACTAACCAGGTGTTGATTAGGCAAAGATACAAGCAGATAAAGATAAAAATTTTTTTTTAAAGATTTTATTTATTTATTTGACAGAGATCACAAGTAGGCAGAGAGGCAGGCAGAGAGAGGAGGAAGCAGGCTCCCCACCAAGAAGAGAGCCTGATGTGGGACTCAATCCCAGGACCCTGAGATCATGACCTGAGCCGAAGGCAGAGGCTTAACCCACTGAACCACCCAGGCGCCCCTCAAATAACATCTTTAAGAAAATGCTCATTTATTATAATCTCGCTTTTTCAAAAAGGTCAAAGCTGATACATATTTTTTTAACATTTCACTTTAAAGATAGACATAGGGGAGAGCAAAGGGGGAGAGAAGGAGGCTCAGGGACATACGCATTTTTAAAACTATTCGTTTTAGGACTGTCATGCAAGGTCCCACAGACTGAGTGGCTTACGCGGCAGAAGTGTGCAGCTCAGAGTCTGGGACCACGGTGTGGGGGTGCCGTGCTCCCTCCGCAGATGCTCATCGGCCTCCCTTCTAGCTTCCGGTGCTCCTGGACCTGTGGCAGTGTGACTCCAGTGTTCACACATCCTTCCTCCTGTGTGTGTCTGTGTCCAGATTTCTCCTTTTGTGAGGGTCCCGTTCATGCTGAAAGCCCACCCTGATGATCTCAGCTTAATCATTTTGATAATCTGCAGAGACCCTGTGTTTCTAGATAAGGTCGCCTATACAGGGACTGGGGGTCAGCATTTTAACATAACCCTTTTGGGGGGTGGACATGATTCAAGCCAGAGCAGCAAAGAAGGGGTTCGCCCAGCCACCTTCAGCTGCGTGAATGAGAGGACAGAGAAGGCAGGGAGCTGTTCTCAAGTGTGGATGAGTGGACTTTTGCAGGAGAAGAGAGGGAAGGTACAGAGGGATAGGACCCTGGGTTATGCATGAGGAGTTTGTGGTGTAGATGGGCCGTGAATTTACCCCAGTGGTGAGGGGAAGCGAGAGATGAGGACAATGAGGAACAATAGAAAAGCAGAAGGACCAATGCATTTTAGGCACCAGTGAGGTCAAGGCATTACTGGGATCATGTCATAGAGAGGGGAGCTCACCCCAGTGGAGGGAGGGACCTGGGAAGGAGCGCTAAGGTGGTTTACAGAACAAGGTCACTGGAAGGAGGAGATCAGGGTATTGAGGCATCATTCACCTTACAGTGATTTTCTTACAGTCTTAAACAATGACCATTACCTAATAATGGCACAAGTGTGCAGGTTGGGCACTGCACGACTTCTTCAACCTGGGAATTAGGACAATTCCACTGTCATCTCCTGTTCCACCTTGACTTTCACACGGTGCTTACTTTAAGTTTCTAACAGCCACCACTGTCAAACCAGCTCTCAAGGATCTGCCCTCAGGGGAAGGCATGCAGAGAGATGTTGCAAATGTGAGCCACGGGAGTAGGCAGTTCCCTGTGTAAAATATCGAGGGGGCCATTTTTCTTTTGTCATTAAGTTTCCCACAATAGTCAGTGGCTGGCTGATTTTGAAACAGCGTTTGGTGAAAACACTGGCTGTGTCTGGTGAGGCTCTGTGAATGTTAACTCCTTCAGAGGCTCAATGCCGCTGCTCCTGCGATCAGCCCCCCACTGGTGGCCATGCCGGCAGCTTCGCCTCCTGCAGAAAATCAGGACGGAGTGTCCGGAAGGGGGAGGGGGAGGGACCGTTGTCATGGGAACCTGCAGCCGTGATGCCCCACTCGGTCAGAAAATGGGATTCAGGCTCTGAGAAAAGGAAGATACACGGGATTTCTTTCTTTCTTTTAAGATTTTATGTATTTATTTGACAGAGATCACAAGTAGGCAGAGAGGCGGAGAGAGAGGAGGAAGCAGGTTCCCCGCTGAGCAGAGAGGACTCCAGGACCATGACCTGAGCCGAAGGCAGAGGCTTGACCCACTGAGCCACGGAGCCGCCCATGGGGATTTATTTCTCGGCCCGAGGCAGGCCTCCGCCCCTCCCCAGAGATTCCTAAGTCTTCAGGCAACGGGGCCTGTGACGTGAGCCCCCCACAGACCTCTCCCCCGGGTCCCTACCTCGCTGATTCCCAGGGGGCTGCTGCCCCCTGAGACCGCACAGACCCAGCTCTCTGCGTCCGTGATCTCCCTGCACAGATGCAAGAGGCAGGGCTCAGAGCAGCTGATGTCCTTGGATGGGGACTCCCACTGTCAGTGTCACCTCCTTCAGGCGTTTCCACCCCCACCTGGAAGGCCGCAGACCCTCTCCCCTTGTCTCCTGTCTCCCCAGCACCCTTCAGTCCCATTCGCATCTCTGCTGGGCGGCGAGAAGAAACCCAGAAGACTGAATCAGTTAAGGCACTCCCTTCCCCCAGCTAAACACCTCCCTCAACCAGGGACCCCGTGTTCCCTCAGAATGAAACCCAGATTTTCCCTTGGTCTGCTGGGTCCTGTGGAGATCATCGTGGTCCTACTGATTTTATCTCCACCTTGGTCACTAGGCTGTAGCCATGCTGGCCTCTGTGCCTCCAAAGAACAAACCCCAGGACCTTTACACCTGCTGTTCCTTTGACACTTCCTCACCTGGGTCTTCATGGGGCTCCATCCTTTCTCCTTTCAGAGGTCACCTCCTCAGGGAAGCCCCCCACCACTGCCATCCCCAGGGACCCTCCACATACCTCCCCTGCCTTATTTCCATCACAGTGCTGATGCTCCCTTTATTTCCACACTTGCTTATTGCTTCTCCACCACTGGAATGGGAGCTCCTTGGCGTGTGGTAGAAAGAACAGAGCTAAGGGTCTTGTTTTCCGCTGGTGCCAGGTTTGTCCCTAGAGAATGTAAAAGTCTGAGGAACAAAAGTAACCATAAGTGATTTCTTGTCCAAAAAAGCAATACAATATTCTGTTTGTTTTACTGCTTTTGTCAGGGAAATGGGAATCATGTGGCAGGGTGATGAGAGAGTCAGAGGTTTGAGGCTAGGAGAGCCGGTGTGTGGCTTTTCTGTTCATCTACGTGAGCACTTCGGTCAGCTGGAATTCGGGGGCAGGTCTTGGTGGGGGTGACGGCCCACATCCAGACCGACAGGGCACAGAGGATTTCGTGAGGATACATATTTCTGTATTTCTGATCCTGTGTCACCCGGGGCGGTCGCTCCCGGGGCCAGCCCAGGCCTAGAATTAGTGAACGAGAGGCAGAGAGCACTTCGTTGTGTGCCTACCCGCCAATCCCGAGCCCAGGCCCGCCCGCCGCGGGCTCCCTCAGGCTCTCCTGGGTGCACCCACAGCCACGACCCCTGCCGCCCTGCCAGCCTGCTGCCCACCCCAGTGCTTTCCCACGTGACCCTCACTTTTTGGGAAAGTAACACCGTTTTAATGACCGTCATTGCCAATTCTGCTTACCTGTTGTGTGTAAAACTCAGACTCCTGCGTCATCACTTGCATTTTGTGCAAGCCCAAGGGAGCCCAGATGCCTCTCTTCATGGTGTGTGCATGTAGGGTGGGGAGGCCTTGGAGGGGGTTTGGAGATCACTCCATGCACAGCCACGCCGTGGTCTTGACCCCCTTCCCTGTCCATCTTTACCTTAGTAGGACCCAGGTCAAACCACGAAGCCCAAGCCAGAGGACAGAGAAGGAAGCCAGGTCTGGGTTGTCTGGTCCTCTCAATGTTCAGAGATAGGTTGGGGTGTGGATGGGGGAGACCTGGGCTCAGGGCCAGACAGGAAGGAGCCCTGCCTTCTGTTGAATGCAGACCCTCGGAGGCCGGGGGCTGCTCCGGGGGCGGGGGGCTGGCCCTCTGCATGTGTGTCCTGGGAGATGAGGGGGGGTGGTGAGGCCCAGCCTGCGCCACCCACCCGGCTGAGTCCACGTGGGGGGCTGCGGGATCACGCCCAAGCCCTGCTGCACCTGGCTTTGCACCGTGAAGGTCACTGAGGAAGCGGACTTAGAAAACCACAGGAAAACTCCACCCAAATATAACAGGGGCGGTGTAAAGGCATCTGGTTTATTTTCTCTGCTCTAGTTTGAGGGAGTGCCTCAGCGGTCCTCGGTTCCCGTGTGGTCGGCAGGTGGCAGTCTGGAATCACGGGAAAGTACACAGGCTCCTTTCAGAAAAGACTTGGTTTATTGGAGAAAAACAGAGAGAGCTTGTGGGATTGGGAGGGGGTGGTGTGAACAGTGGCAGGGTGGGGGAGCAGAGGGACAGAGCGGGAGAGACAGGCCAATTGGCAGACCGGGGTGGTGGGTGGGGCATGGGGGTGGGGTGAGGCAGGTGGGGGAGGAGGCAGGGCTGGATCCCACAACCCTGGGATCCTGACCAGGGCCGAAGGCAAATGCTCAACCCACTGAGCCACTCAGGTGCCCCAGTTTCTTCCCCAGCATTTTCTACTCAAGTTTTTTTTCCCTCTCCTTTTAACAGGAGTCACTTTCTTTTTTTTTTTTTTTATCACGCTCAGCCAACATGCAGTACGTCATTAGTTTTTGACGTAGTGTTCCATGATTCCTTAGTTGCATATAATACCCAGGGCTCACCCCAACACCTGCCCTTCCTAATGCCCATCACCCTGTTAGCCCATCCTCTACCCTCCCTCTGCTCTGAAACCCTCAGTTTGTTTCCCAGAGTCCAGAATCTCTCATGGTTGGTTTCCTTCTCTGACTTGCCCCCCTTTGGATTTCCCTCCCTTCCCCTACGACCCTCCGTGGGCTATTGCTAATGTTTCACGTATGAGTGACACTGTATGATCATTGTCTTTCTCTGCCTGCCTTACCTGACTTAACAAAATCCCCTCCAGTCCCGTCCATGTTGATGCAGATGGTGGGTGTCCATCCTTCCTGATGGCTGAGGAATATTCCTTTATACATATGGACCACATCTTCTTTATCCATTCGTCTCTTGAAGGACAGCTCAGCTCTTTCCATAGTTTGGCTATTCTGGACATTGCTGCTATGAACATTGGGGTGTATGTGCCCCTTCTTTACGTCTGTATTTTTGGGGTAAATCCCTAGTATTGCAATTGCTGGGTCGTAGGGCAGCTCTATTTTCAACTTTCTGAGGAACCTCCATACTGCTTTCCAGAGTGGCTACACCAGCTTGCATTCCCACCAGCAGTGTAGGAGGATGCCCCTTTCTCCACATCCTCCCCAACACATGTTGTTTCCTGACTTGTTAATTTTAGCCATTCTGATTGGTGTGAGGTGGTATCTCACTGTGGTTTTGATTTGTATTTCCCTGATGCTGAGTGATGTGGAGCACTTTTCCATGTGTCTGTTGGCCATCTGGATGTCTTCTTTGCAGAAATGTCTGTTCATATCCTCTGCCCATTTCTTGATTGGATTATTTGTTCTTTGGGTCTTGAGTTTGGTAAGTTCTTTATAGATTTTGGATACTAGCCCTTTATCTGATATGTCGTTTACAAATATCTTCTCCCATTCTGTCAGTTGTCTTTTGGTTTTGTTGACTCTTCCCTTTGCTGTCCAGAAGCTTTTGATCTTTTTTTTTTTAAAGATTTATTTATTTATTTATTTGACAGAGAGAGAGAGAGAGATCACAAGTAGGCAGAGAAGCAGGCAGAGAGAGGAGGAAGCAGGCTCCCCATTGAGCAGAGAGCCCTATGCAGGGCTCGATCCCAGGACCCTGAGACCATGACCTGAGCCGAAAGCAGATGCTTAACCCACTGAGCCACCCAGGCGCCCCTCTTCCTTTGTTTTTCCTCAGTGTCCCTTTCTCCCCGAAAGTTAAACAAAGGTGTACATGTTGGTCGGCGTCTTCACTCTCTTTGTGAGTTCACTGGTCAGCTTTCCCTCCTCGTTGCTCATTTCTGCAGCGCGGAGATGAGCATGGCTTCGGATTTGGCTTGTCCCTTCATACTCGCACGTAAAAACTTCGGATTCGGGGTGTCCAGTTTCTCGCACATGCATGCGCACACTCATCACCACACACTCGTGGGACGTAGACCGAGGCGGCACCAAGTTCATAAACTAACATCGGTCAAAAAGAAAACCTGCAATTACGGATCACCCAAATTTATAACATGCGCCCATCTGTGTAGTTCCTGTTTCAGGGTGCTTTTTTCGTTTGTTGTAAAAATGTATATTCGTAAGGTGTGCAGAGGGGTGGCTGGGTGGGCTCGGACACAGTGAGAAAACTCAGACAGTCCAGCCACCGAGTTGCTGTTGTGTGTGTGAGGCGAGCACCCGAGCGCTCCCTGCAAGCCTCCGGTACCCGACACAGTGTTAGCAGGTGCAGTCGGCTGCTCGGGAGGTGTCCGGACTGTTTTACCCAGTGTGAGTGCAGCTTGGTCCCCGCTGACCAGCCCCTCCCCATTCCCTCTCCGGCCGCCACCATTCAGCTCTCTGCTTCTGAGCACTCAGCTGTTTCCGACCCACATGGGAGTGAGATCATGCAATCTGTTTTGGTTTTTTTTAAGATTATTTATTTATTTATGAGAGAGAGAGAGCGCGCAAGCAGGGGGAGCAGTGGGCAGAGGGAGAAGCAGGCTTCCTGCTGAGCAAGGAACTCCCTGCAGGACTCAGTTCCTGAACCCTGGGATCATGACCCCAGTGGAAGGCAGACACTTGAGCGAATGAGCCCCCCAGGCATCTGGAGATCATCTGTCTTTTTTGGGAAAGCTTTGCCTTTGTTCCTTTGGGGCCAACACACCAACCACAAAAACCTACTTTCTATAGAAAGGGGTTTTGAAAGTCAGTGATAGGCTCCACTCCCCTCATTGTCTGGGCAGACCGAAGGCCAGAGGATAACACTGTGCCATCTCAAGGTCATGTGTCTCAAGGTCACAAGTAGGCCTGACCAGCCACACTGAGAAATCTGTGGGATACAGGACTTTCAGTCGTAAAATCGGGACAGTCTTGGGAACACAGGCCTGGGTTGGTCGCCCTACAAGCTGGAGAGGCCTTGGGTTTGTCTGGCCAGTGCTCGTTTTGTCTGTGTTCACGCACGATTACGGGCGGGGCTCGTTTCTGCTGCGCCGGTTGGCGGTCGCAGTGCGGCCTTGTCTGGGTCCCGTCACTGCGGGCTTCTCCCTGCCCACCCATGAGGCCTTTCTCGGGCCACGACAGCTGGGGTTCCTCCGTCCACCTCACACACGAGGAATGGGACTCTCAGGAAGGCCCCACAGCCCATCCACAGCGTGGCTGGGATGACCCCCGCACACCCAGACCCTGGGTCTCCCATCTGCAGTCCCCTGCCCGCCGCCAGCAGCGCAGATTCTGGAGGGAGGCAACGACCCCTCATGCCAAACTTTTCCTCTGCCGGCTCTGAGAGCTCCGTGGGGGTTGTTTTTCCAACATCCCAATCTAGCCTTTGCAAGCAAGCGTCCCCAGGTGGTGCTGGGAGCCTTCAGAGACTGCTGGGGTGTAGTTGGGGAAGAGACGACTGACTGACGTGACTGACATCACTCACCTCTCTCCACTTGTCCAGTCCTCCCCCTGCCTCGGGCTCCACCTGTCTCCCCACTGGGCTTTCCAGAAACAATGCAGGAGACCAAAAAAAAAAAAAAAGACAGAGGGAGGGAGATGGGATGTTCTTATTCTCAGAGCTCCTGCTTGGGAAGGTGCAGGGGACCAGGATGTTGTACACGGACTCCTTGGAATGATCTTCTTGTTCTCCCCAAAGTGTGAGACAGCCTGATTCCTGTTTGTGTGCGTCTCTTCATGCAAGGAAGGACTGAAGTTGGCGGGTTAGACGCTGCTGGAACCAGGTGTGTGGCTGGATGTGGGAGAAGCGTGGGAAGAGGAGGTTTCACCGGATACAGCTCTGTCTGTCCATCCGCCCATCCATCCGTCCTACTCCCTCTGCCTGGCTTGCCGTTTCCCCCCGCTCCTGGCCATGCTAATCAGGGCCCCTTTCCTCCCAGTGCTCTCCCATCATTTCTTTAGGAAGCATTTTTATCCCCTCATGAGGAAAGGATCCCTTGCCCTCGGTCAGAAACTCAAGTTCCTACAAGTGCGAGGCAGGTGCTCTAGTGCCCCTAACTGTGCTCCTTTGTCCCAAGTTCAGACCTGTCCTTTCTCATCTTCTTCACATGACACTTCAATTTCGGTGTCAGGTCGAAGGAGGAGATCAAGGTATACAGTGTATTTTCTTCCCCACTAAAAAACAAAGGTAGCTGCTGCTTCCAGATGCATACCCAGGTGTTCCCGATATGATGGCTGCCGCCACCAAACTCACCTCCACACTTTCAGTTTAACAATATATTAGAAATCAATCAATCAATCAATCTATCAGTTCACATAGTTTCCTTATTCTTTTCACTCCTGCACAGTATTCTTGCCATAGATGGGCCACAATTTCTCTACCCCGTCCGTGTTTCTAGATACTGAGATGGTTTTCCATCTTCTGGAATACAATCTAGCATTTATGTTTTTAAACATGATTTTGAGGGGTGCCTGCCTGGCTCAGTTGGAAGAGAGTGCAGCTCAATCTTGGGGTGGTGAGTTCGAGCCCCACATTGGGTGTGGAGATGACTTAAGTGAATAAATGAATAAACTTTAAAATTTTTTATCTTATTTTTTAATTTTTTAAAATTATGTTAGTCACTATACAGTACATCATTAGTTTCTGATGTAGTGTTCCATGATTCATTGTTTGTGTATAACACCCAGTGTTCCCTGCAATCCGTGCCCTCCTGAATACCCATCACCAGGCTCACCCACCCACCCCTCCAAAACCCTCAGTTAGTTTCTCAGAGTCCATAGTCTCTCATGGTTCGTCCCCCCTCCGATTTCCCCCAACTCCCTTCTCCTCTCCATCTCCCATGTCCTCCGTGTTATTCGTTATGCTCCACAAATAAGTGAAACCATATGAGAATTGACTCTCTCTGCTTGACTTATTTCACTCAGCATAATCTCTTCCAGTCCCATCCATGTTGATACAAAAGCTGGGGATTCATCCTTTCTGATGGAGGCATAATACTCCATAGTGTATATGGACCACATCTTCCTTATCCATTTGTCCGTTGAAGGGCATCTTGGTTCTTTCCACAGTTTGTCTATTTTGGACATTGCTGCTATGAATACTGGAGTACACATGGTCTTTCTTTTCACTACATCTCTATCTTTGGGGTAAATACCCAGTAGTGCAATTGCAGGGTCATAGGGAAGCTCTATTTTTAATTTCTTAAGGGATCTCCACACTCTTTTCTAAAGTGGCTGCACCAACTTGCATTCCCACCAACAGTGTAAGAGGGTTCCCCTTTCTCCACAGCCTCTCCAACACACGTTGTTTCCTGTCTTGCTGATTTTGGCCATTCAAACTGGTGTAAGGTGGTATCTCAATGTGGTTTTGATTTGAATCTCCCTGATGGCTAATGATGATGAACATTTTTTCATGTGTCTGTTAGCCATTTGTATGTCTTCTTTGGAGAAGTGTCTGTTCTTGTCTTATGCCCATTTTTGACATGGTTATCTGTTTTGTGTGTATTGAGTTTAAGGAGTTCTTTACAGATCTTGGATATCAGCCCTTTGTCTGTACTGTCATTTGCAAATATCTTCTCCAATTCCATGGGTTGCCTCTTTGTTTTGTTGATTGTTTCCTTTGCTATGCAGAAACTTTTGATCTTGATGAAGTCCCAAGGGTTCATTTTTGCTTTTGTTTCCTTTGTCTTTGGAGATGTGTCTTGAAAGAAGTTGCCATGGCCGATGTCGAAGAGGTTACTGCCTATGTTCTCCTCCAAGATTCTGATGGATTCCTGCCTCGTGTTGAGGTCTTTTATCCATTCTGAGTTTATCTTTGTGTATGGTGTAAGAGAATGGTTGAGTTTCATTCTTCTATACATAGAGGAATGTCCAGTTTTCCCAGCACTATTTATTGAAGAAACTGTCTTTTTTCCACAGGATATTTTTTCCTGCTTTGTTGAAGATTATTTGACCATAGAGTTGAGGGTCCATATCTGAGCTCTCTACTCTGTTTCACTGGTCTGTGTGTCTGTCTTTGTGCCAGTACCATGCTGTCTTGGTGATCACAGCTTTGTAGTAAAGCTTGAAATCAGGCAACATGATGCCCCCACCTTTGTTTCTCTTTTTCAACATTTCCTTGGCAATTTGGGGTCTTTTCTGGTTCCATACAAATTTAGGATTGTTTGTTTCAGCACTTCGAAAAATGCTGATGGTATTTTTATTGGGATGGCATTGAAAGTATAGATTTCTCTGGAAACTTGAAAAAAATTTTAAAAATCTGTTTTTTAATCAATTATCCTATTTTTTTAATAGGATATTAAATATCCTAATTTTTAAAAAAATAATCCTATTGATCTTAGTTTGCACATGCAGTCTGTCAGCAGGATAAACTCCTAGAGGTTGCAGAACTTGGGGAAGGACATGCAGATACAGTTTTTCAGGGAAGGGAGTATGGTGGGCAGGAACAGAGCATGGTCCCAGCACTTAGCACACTTGTGTTACTTTTCAAATTTTTCTTTAGTCTATCAACTCCTTGAGCTCAGGCCTCATTTTTTTTGTTTTTTCGTTCCCCACTAATTTCATTGCGTGAGGTCGAGTCTGGGCTAGTTAGAAGCTGTTCAGAGGTGCTTGTTGAATGAATGAATGAGTGCATTAAAGAACCAATGAGTGAATCCATCCATAAATGGACTCATGAGTCAAAGGCCTGGTTATAAATGGAGGAATGAAGGAGCCCACTAAGCGATATGTGATAGAGTCAGCCAAGGAACAACCCAGTCCCTTCCATGATCCACCAGTCCCCCAGTTGGTGGCTCCATATTGGAGGGCCCATGAGTGCTTCTGAGAGGTGGTCTGTGTTCAGCCAACATTGCTCAGCAAGGACCGCAGCAATGCTGGGGTGAAGGGCCCATCGCAGTGCCCAGGAATGCGTGATGGTGCCTTCAAAGAGCCCAGCCGTGTTTCTAAGGAGCTGCCGGTTTCTGAACCACCTCTCAAGGTCATCACATTTTCCCACCCAGCCAGAGCGCGGGAAGGGGACGGAGGCCAGAACGGCGGAGAGGAGACCTACTTCATGCTGCTTGGGCTCTCCCGGTGCCCGTGGGCTCCGACCGTCTTCTTCTGCCTGCTCATCCTGACCTGCGTTGTCACCGTTTTCGGGAATGGCCTCATCCTGCTCCTGCTCTCCCACGGTCCCCAGCTCCACACGTCCATGTCCTTCTTCCTCAGCAGCCTGTCCCTCGTGGGCGTGTGCTTCACCATGTCCCGCGTGCCCCAGATGCTCGCCAACTGCCCGCTGACTCTTCCCGTCATCTCGCTCGCACACTGCTTGGCCCCAATGGCCGTGGGGCCCTCTCTGAGTGTTGTGGAGTGTCTCCTGCTGGCCGCCATGGCCTGTGATGGCTGTGTGGCCATCATGGACCCCTGGCTCTACTCTTTGCACATGGGGCCCCGACTTTGCGGCCTGTTGGCCGGGACCTTGTGGACAGCGGTGTTCCTGCTGACCATGGTCCCTGTGCTGGCTGTGCCCTTGGAGTTCTGCGGCCACCAGGTCATCAGTCACTTCTTGTGTGAACTCCTGGCCCTGCTCCAGCTGGCCTTCTCTCACCGACTATTCTGTGAGGCGCTCACAGTGTGTACTGGTGCCCTGATCCTGCTGTGACCTCCTACAGAAGGCTCCGTGGCGCACTGCAGAGGGCCACGGCCAGGACTTCTCCACGTGTGGGTCTCGCTTTGCTCTTCTGTGGCCAGAAGAGCAGCCACAGCGAGGTGTGGGTCTCGCTTCGCTCTTCTGTGGCCATCCCCCCATACGTGGCGCTTCAGGAGAAGGTCACCCATGACCGAGACAAGGTCATCTCCACATGCTATGGCATCCTCACCCCCACGGTGGACCCTGTCATTGGCAGCCTGCGGAATAAGGACAGGAAGGGCGTGTTCAGGAGGCTCGTGGGGAGAAAGACTGACTTCTGAGATGCGGGGCCGAGGAGGGGGCAAGAAATTTCTATTTTGGATGGCCTGCTCTGCGCTGTCAACTGTCACTTCCTCCTTTGCAGCCCTTCTACCCTTTATTACAAACACACACACACTCAACACTCACACACACACACACCTTCACACTCACACACAAGAACTCGGGTTTAAAAAATGTCTTTCCTCTGTGCAAGTGAAGCGAGAGCCAATTCTGTGTGTGTGAGTGTGTGTGTTAAGGACTGTGTGTGAGTGTGTGTGAGACGTGGACACGGAAGGGGCTGTCCCAGACATTCTCAGTGGCTGAAGGGGCGGAGAGCTGGGTGGATGCTGGCCATTGGCTGCGGGTCTGGGACCCTGTGGCCCGCCCCCATCCAGAGGTGTGTCCTCTACTTCTGTTGCCGCGGGACCCCTCTGGGAAGATGCACCCTGGGGGTATGTTGCAGCGGTCAGGGCAGTGGGGGGGGGGGCTGCTATCTCTCACCCCTGCCCAGCTGTACCTTCCCGCTGGGGCCGTTTCTTTTTGCCCAGCACTGTGAAAGGTCTGGGAGTCAGATGCTGGAAAAGTCGGGGTGTCCAGGTCAGGGACAGAGACTGTCCGGACGCACAGCTAAAGTGGTATTTTGTGTCGGTTTGGTTCTCTTCTGCACGTGCCCCGAGTCCTACAGGGATGTGAGCAAGGGGCTCGCTGCGATAGCTGCCTGGGCGTGGGCTGTGCGTCGGGTCGGGGTTGCTGGGTGTGGACGGTTTGCTCTGGTTGTGGGGATTCTCACAGCAGACACAGCCCTGACATGTGGCCGGGTGGCGCTGGCACCAGGAGGAGATCTGCACGGACACTGAGCCCCAGGGATGCCTGCTGCTTCCCCCTCCTGCTCTGGTGCGCTCTGGCGGGTCCGTGTGGCAAAAGGGGAGCACGGGAGCACGGAGAGGGACAGTGAATGGCACCAAGACCCAACACCGGCCGTACACGCTCGGGTAATTCAGAAGCTGCTGTCCAAGGTGCCGTGAGAGAGCCCTAGTAAAAGACTCCAAATCAGGGGCACCTGGTGGCGCGGTCAGTTGAGTACCTGACTGTTGATCTCAGCTCGGGTCTTGATCTCAGGGTTGTAAGTTCGAGCCCCCCAAAACCCAAAAGACTCTAAGAAAAATAATCTCCCACGTTCTCACCAGCCGTCCTTGACTTTCCCACTGATGCCGCCTCTAGTCCTTGCCCACATTCATTTTAGAAGCTGTACTGACTTCTGTCTTCCAGTATGGTCATTAAAAAATACAGTATTTGTCCTAGGAAAGGTCTCTCTTAAAGAGCTATGCATAAGGTCTTACTAAACACAGCCTTAATTTCTTTTTTTTTTTAATTTTTTCAGGGCGCCTGGGTGGCTCAGTGGGTTAAGCCTCTGCCTGCGGCTCAGGTCATGATCTCAGGGTTCTGGGATCCAGCCCCGCGTCAGGCTCTCTGCTTGGTGGGGAGCCTGCTTCCTCCTCTCTCTCTCTCTCTGTCTGCCTCTCTGCCTACTTGTGATCTCTGTCAAATAAATAAATAAAATCTTAAAATTTTTTTTCAGTGTTCCAGAATTCATTGTTTATGCCCCACACCCAGTGCTCCATGCAATCCGTGCCCTCCTTAATACCCACCACCAGGCTCACCCAACCCTGCCACCCCTCCAAAACCCTCAGTTTGTTTCTCAGAGTCCACAGTCTCTCATGGTTCGTCTCCCCCTCCAATTTCCCCCAACTCCCTTCTCCTCTCCATCTCCCCATGTCCTCCATGCTATTTGTTATGCTCCACAAATAAATGAAACCATATGATAATTGACTCTCTCTGCTTGACTTATTTCACTCAGCATAATTTCTTCCAGTCCTGTCCATGTTGCTACAAAAGTTGGGTATTCATCCTTTCTGATGGAGGCATGATACTCCATAGTGTATATGGACCACATCTTCTTTATGCATTCGTCCGTTGAAGGGCATCTTGGTTCTTTCCACAGTTTGGTGACCGTGGCCATTGCTGCTATGAACACTGGGGTACAGATGGCCCTTCTTTACACTACATCTGTATCTTTGGGGTAAATACCCAGGAGTGCAATTGCCGGGCCATAGGGAAGCTCTATTTTTAATTTCTTTTTTTTAAAGATTTTATTTTATTTTTTTTTGACAGAGAGATCACAATCCCAGGACCCTGAGATCATGACCTGAGCCGAAGGCAGAGGCTTAACCCACTGAGCCACCCAGTGTCCCTATTTTTAATTTCTTAAGGAATCTCCACACTGTTTTCCAAAGTGGCTGCACCAACTTGCATTCCCACCAACCGTGTAAGAGGCTTCCCCTTCTCCACATCCTCTCCAACACACATTGTTTAACATCTTGTTAATTTTGGCCATTCTAACTGGTATGAGGTGGTATCTCAATGTGGTTTTGATTTGAATCTCCCTGATGGCTAGTGATGATGAACATTTTTTCATGTGTCTGTTAGCCATTTGTATGTCTTCTTTGGAGAAGTGTCTGTTCGTGTCTTCTGCCCATTTTTTGACGTGATTATCTGTTTTGTGTGTGTTGAGTTTGAGGAGTTCTTTATAGATCTTGGATTTTATTTTTAAGTGATCTCTACACCCAGCGTGGGGTTTGAGCTCATGACCCTGAGGTCCAGAGCTGTGTTCCCTACTGACTGACCAGCCGGACACCCCATAATTCTCTCTCTACAAAGTTGTAGCAAACACCTCCAGCTGGCTTCTCCATTATTTTCGGCAGATCTGGCCATACTTGCGTAGAGACTCTTTTTTTTTTTTTAAAGATTTTATTTATTTATTTGACAGACAGAGATCACAAGTAGGCAGAGAGGCAGGCAGAGAGAGAGGAGGAAGCAGGCTCCCCGCCGAGCAGGGAGCCCGATGCGGGGCTCAATCCCAGGACTCTGGGATCATGACCTGAGCTGAAGGCAGAGGCTTTAACCCACTGAGCCACCCAGGCGCCCCCAGACTCTTTTTTAAAAAAAAAATATTGTGTTATATTAGTCACCGTCATTAGTATCTGATGCCGTGTTCCAAGATTCATTGTTTGCATATAACACCCAGTGCTCCATGCAATCCATGCCCTCATGGATACCCACCACCAGGCTCACCCAACCCCCTACCCCTCCCCTCCAAAACCCTCGGTTTGTTTCTCAGAGTCCACAGTCTCTCATGGTTCGTCTCCCCCTCCGATTTCCCCCTACTCCCTTCTCCTTTCCTTCTCCTAATGTCCTCCGTGTTATTCCTTATGCTCTGCAAGTAAGTGAAACCATATGATAATTGACTTTCTCTTTAATAAATGTTCCTCCCTCCCTTCCTCCCTCTCCCTCTATTTTTCTCTGCTTGACTTATTTCACTCAGCATAATCTCTCTTTTAAAAAATTTTTAGGGGCGCCTGGGTGGCTCAGTGGGTTAAAGCCTCTGCCTTCGGCTCAGGTCATGATCCCAGGGTCCTGGAATCCAGCCCCGCGTCAGGCTCTCTGCTCAGTGGGGAGCCTGCTTCCTCCTCTCTCTCTGCCTGCCTCTCTGCCTACTTGTGCTCTCTCTGTCAAATAAATACATAAAATCTTAAAAAAATTTAAATTTTCATTAACATATAATGTATTATATGCTCCAGGGGTACAGGTCTGTGAATCATCAGTCTTACACAATTCACAGCACTCACCATAACACATACCCTCGCCAATGTCCATCACCCAGTCACCCTGTCCTTGCCTCACCACCCCTCAAGCAACCCTGTTTGTTTTGTGAGATTAAGAATCTCTTATGGTTTGTCTCCCTCCCAGTCCCATCTTGTTTCATTTTTTCCTTCTTTACCCCCATGACCCACCACCCCATCTCTCATATTCCTCATATCAGAGAGTGATTGACTTATTTCACTCAGCACAATACCCTCTAGTCCCATCCACGTAGTTTTAACTGATAGGATTTCATTTTTTTGATGGCTGCATAGTATTCCACTGCATATTTATCTATCACATTTTCTTTATCCATTCATCTGTTGAAGGGCATCTTGGCTCTTTCCACAGTTTGGCTACTGTGGACATTGCTGCTATGAACATTGGGGTGCATATGGCCCTTCTTTTCACTACATCTGTATCTTTGGGTAAATACCCAGTAGTGCAATTGCTGGGTCATAGGGTAGCTCTATTTTTAACTTTTTTTTTAAAGATTTTATTTATTTGACAGAAATCACAAGTAGACAGAAAGGCAGGCAGAGAGAGAGGAGGTAGGCTCTCTGCTGAGCGGAGAACCCAATGTGGGGCTTGGTCCCAGGACCCTGGGATCATGACCTGAGCTGAAGGCAGAGGCTTTAACCCACTGAGCCACCCAGGTGCCCCTATTTTTAACTTTTTAAGGAAACTCCATACGTGCTCCACAGCTCCCACCTGGCCATGGCTCTTTCATATGGTGTGGCTACCGCTATGTCTCTGTGTCCCCTGGGCTGCAGAGCCTCCATGCCAAGCTCCACAAACTATGTCATCTCACTTTGGTCCTGAACCCGCTCGCCGATAGCCTTCAACACCGTGAGGTCTGCGCTGCAGCCTTGTATGCCCTGGCTGGGCTCTGGGGTTGTGCACTGCGCTTGGAGTATCTGGAGGGGTTGGAAATAGAGCTGGACACTTAGCACTGGGGTCTTGTATGCATCACTCCCTCTCTCTGACCTTCTGTGCACCTTTTGGTGCATTCTGTCTCCACCAATTTCCGTGCATAGGTCAGAGATTCTACCACATTATCTATAAAGGGCCAGAGAGTAAATATTTTCAGCTCTGGCAGCTCCGTGCTCTCTGTTGTAACTGCTCAGCTCTGTCATCATAGCCCGAAGGCAGCCACAGACCATGAATGAATGAGCGACAGGCTGTGTTCCCAAACATTTTAGTGAGATTTGAATTGTATATAATGCTCATGTGTAACAAAATATTCTTCTTTTGATTTTCTTTCCAAGCATTTATTTAATAATGTAAAAATGTTCTTCCCTCCCTTTCTCCCTCTCCCTCTATTTTTTTTCTCTCCCCATCTCCCTTCCTCCCTTCCTCCCTCCTTTCCTTCCTCTCTCTCCTTCCTTGCTTCCTTCCTACCTTCTTTTCTCCTTCCCTCTCTCCCTCTCCCTCTCTTTCTTTCTATCCCCATCTTCCTTCCTTTCTCCCTCCATTCCCTCCCCTCCCCTTCTTTCCTTCCTTGCTTCCTCCCTTCCTTCCTCTTTTTTGCTCCAGGGCTATAGACAGTGGGCAAAGAGCCATAGCTTGCCAACCTCTGATACAGGGCAAAAGGCTGACCCAATACAGTTGCTGTCAAGATGACGTAAATAAGACGTGTCAGGCATGGACTTTTATGTTTTGTTTTTTTGGGTTTTGTTTGCTTGTTTTTTGGATGACAATCAAGCATAGAGTGTTCATTGTCACTCAGACACAACAGCTAACACCACACGCAGAGTCTGTTATAAGGACTTTACACTTGCAAGGTATAGACTATGCTTCTCAGGTAGCTAGTCCCATGATCCTTCCTTTACACACTTAGCCACGAGAAGGTGGGGCACCAACAAGTCAGGTAACATACAGTTACCTGTGAGAGATGCATGACGGTCATGTGCAGTCACTCAGGTTCCAGAGCCATTTCTGACAACATGGGTAGACCTGGAGGGCTTTGCGATAAATCAGAGAAGCCAACAAAGATGCACGCTGTAGGATTTCACTTTTATCTGTGGAATCTATCATCAGTACAGACACAGAGACAGAGAGAGAGGCAGATGCACTGACATTGATTCCAGCGCAGACGGGACGCAGATGTGTTTGCAGAAATGGACAGAGAGGGAAGGAGGAAGGGACACGGATGCAGAGATATATGGGAAACTTGGCTTATCCTTCCATCCCAAGATGCTGCTGTTCTCTGCTCTGTCCCACGCTGAATGCTGTCTGGCTTACGAAGCTGACTCACCGCTGGTAAAAGTGTCTGCTCACTCGTTTGCTCTGCATACACATATCCAGTGCGCACATTAAGATGTGAACTAATGGGGGCCCTGCAGATGGGGCGATGTGGTTAGATGTACAGGCGTCCTGGGACCAGAAAACATCTACTGCTGGCCCTGGGAGAACCAGGCATGGTGCTAGTCCCCTGGAAGCAGAGTTGTGTGGATCCTTGGTTATCACCTGTGCCGGCAACATAGGGAGGCAGGTACTCTTCTAGAAACACCTCGTTCCCAGAAGGGGAAACTGAATCAAAGGGCTCAAGCCCTTCATCCAAGCATACAGGGGTGGCATTCTGATGGCAGAGCCCACATACCCAACCCCTCGATAGCTTGGCTATTTTTACTTCTGTGATTGAAGCATGGCAGCCATATGGGAAAAAGCACAAGTCAGAAGCATGGAGCTTACGTTGGTTCCCCTGACATAACCCAGAGTTGTGGGGCTGTGGGGGACATGGGGCGAGGACACGGTAAGATGTGAAGACAGGGAGATGGCAGAGACAGATTTCAGGGGGCCTTGAATGCCAAGATGAAGAGCATATGTGGGTGCTAGGAGCAGGCAGTATCCAGCCTCTCTGGAACATTCTGGAAGCAAGAGGTCAGAAGGAACACAGGTTGGAGAAGTCCAGGAAGAGGGAATGTAGTGGAAACTACAGCCTTCAGAGAAGCAGAGACTCCTCACTCCCCAGCTGCCTCTGCCCCCACCTGGAGCACACAGGTGCCAATTTGGTAATGAGCAGAATTCTCTGTGGGTTCAGTCCTCAGGGCTCTCATTGTGTGGCCAGAGCCAAATATTGAAATCTCTGGTTCCTGAAATCCCAGTCATCCCTGGGAGCTCCTGGATCGAGGGGGAGAGTCAGAGCTTTGTCCTCAGTTCCAGGTAGACCAAGAAGCAGGTCAGTGGGTCCTCTGTGAAGGGAAGGGCTCCAGGCTGCAGGGGAAGAGGGGGCTGGGGCACCCCATGACCATCATTCTCTGATGGTGATGATGGTGGTGATGATGATGGTGATGATGATGATGGCGATGGTGACGATGATGGTGGTGATGATGGTGGTGATGGTGACTGTGACAGTGATGGTGGTGACAATGATGCTGCTGCTGATGGTGTTGGTGATGACGATGGTGGTGATGATGATGGTGGTTATGGTGATGATGGTGACAGTGATGGTGACAATGATGCTGGTGATGATGGTGTTGGTGACGACAATGGTGATGATGATGGTGGTGATGAAGGTGATGATGGTGATGATGACAGCGGGTGATGAAGAGGTTTGTGATAATCATGGTGGCAATGAGGCAGATGGTCACTGCTGTCAGTTATTGAATGTTCCCTGTGTCCCGACTGTCATCTATGATCTCAGGGAATTCTCACAGCAGTCTTATGGGGTAGATGCCATCAGTTGGCAGGCAAGGAAACAGGCTCAATGAGGTTTGGGGACGCACAGTTAGTAGATGGCAGAGCTGGGGTTTAAGTCTCCATCTGGCTGCTTTCCGGTCAGCTCCCTGAAACATCTGGGGGTGACCTCGTCCTGGCTAAGCCACTCGCCCGAGGTTACACAGCTTCCCCGGCTCTGGCTTGGGGCTGCCCCGTGTCTGGTGGGGGAGCTCAGCACTAAGCGCAGGCTCCTGGAGTAAGCTCTCCGCCGTTAGTGCGGTCTGCATGAAACCTCAGTCAGGGGAAGCTTTTCCAGCCAGAAGGTTCCTTTCCTGCCCAGGGGCGAGCATCCTAGGAGATTTGGGGCTGCATGGGGGGAGGCGCTGGGTCGTTAACAGAGGCACTTGTCACTCTGCACCCTCTGCTCGGATCAGCCCTGATGTGTCCGGGGCAGGGGAGGGACGCGGACAGCCGTTGTCTGGGAAGCCCATTGCGGGAGGAATAATCCGGGGAGGCACCGCCACATAGTGAACTCACCTCCGCGTGCCGGGTGCTGCGGCAGGTACTGGGGGCTCAAAGGGGCCCGGGGCAGAGAAGGTCCTTGCCCTCTGAGAGGGTCATCAAGAGGTTTTATGTGAACTTTGCCTAACTGAAGGGCCTCGCTGAAGAATTTGAGAGCCTTTCCCAGATACAGAACGTTCTTACTATTGCAGGAGACCCATGGCCAGATTCCTCCGTGTGGCCTCTCTGTCCCCCCAGATGTTTTCCAGGGGTTTAATGATTTCTCTGTGTCTCTCTCTGTCTCTGTGTCTGTCTGGCTCTCTGTGTTCAATGCGTTATGACTGGTAGCCCCGTTTGTAAGCAAGTGTGGACACCCTCCTGGGAAGCCAGGGTGACCTGTGCTGGCTGAGGTTCGGACACTGGCTGTGTGTTCCCCCGTGAGTGTGGGGGCGCGGGCTGGTACTTCACCGTTACGTGGGGACCTAGTTTGTCACTGTTGTGTGGCGTCCGTGCACGAGTAATGTGCTTGAAACTTTGCCTGGTACAAAGTCCCGTGGAAGTGCTTGGCGCACACAAGATCAGTCCCTCTTTCCCTCGCTGGGCATAGCTGCGGACCTGAAGCTTTACCTGTGTCCTTCCTGGGCAGACAGGGACAATGACAGGAATTTCACAGGAGGGGAGGGGACATTGCTGAGCAGGGACATGGTGGGTGTTGAGCAGAAAGGGGGATGGGCAGGCTAGTGGGGAAGCTGTCACAGGTCCAGGAGGTGTAGTGGTTGCATGAGGAAGAGAATTTCCCCAAAACTGTGTAAAAATGAGGCCCTTTGCTTCCCACAAAAGCTTTCCACAGTCCAGGAAAGGGACACCCCAGGCAGGAATCCGGCAAACTGCTGAGTCTTTTATACAAACCCGCCCAGTCTTCAGCGGCCAGAGGTTTTGTGCACCTGCCAGAGTTTTGTTCCTTTTTGCCGTATTCTTTTTTTTTTTAAGATTAAAAAAAATTTTGTTTTTATTTATTTGACAGAGACCGCAAGTAGGCAGAGAGGCAGGCAGAGAGAGAGAGAGAGGAAGGAAAGCAGGCTCCCTGCTGAGCAGAGAGCCCGATGTGGGGCTCGATCCCAGGACCCTGGGATCATGACCTGAGCCAAAGGCAGAGGCTTTAACCCACTGAGCCACCAGGTGCCCCTTTTTAAAGATTTTTTAAATTTATTTTTATTTATTCGACAGAGACCACAAGTAGGCAGAGAGGCAGGCAGAGAGAGAGGTGGGAAGCAGGCTCCCTGCTGAGAAGAGAGCCTGATGCGGGGCTTGATTCCAGGACCCTGAGACCATGACCTGAGCCGAAGGCAGAGGCTTTAACCCACTGAGCCACCCAGGCGCCCTGAGTTCATAATTTTAGCAAGAGATGGAAACAGTTGCATAAACGTCCGAGGGAAAAGTATCTCAAGCAGTGGGAAAGCAAGTACAAAGGCCCTGAGGCAGGACTGGGCATGGTGGATGCAGCTCCATGGAGAAGAGGTCAGAAGGTGGGTGGGCCAGGCCAGTCAGGGCCTCGTGGGCCTCCTGAGGCCCTGGGATCTCCTCCCAGGCTCATGGACGGCATTCAAGGAGGACCCGTGTGTGGCCGGCGCTGATTTGCCTTCGGATAAGATGCCTCCCCTGATCTGCGCAGTGCACTTTCGGGAGACAGAGCCCGCATAGGCCCAGCTCTGCCCTTCACGGCCTCTCCTTACCTCTTTCCCTCCCAGAGCTCCTGTGCCCACCCAGGTCCATGCCAACCACCCGGGCTCCCCCGGGCGCCCCCGAAGCCCCACCCTGCGCCAACCGGAGCTGCGCGCCCCATGACCTGGTCCTGCTGGGCTTCGCGCACGTGCCCGCGCTGCGGCCGCTGCTCGCGGCGCTCTTCCTGGCGATGTTCCTGCTCACGCTGCTGGGCAACGCGCTCATCGTGCTGCTGAGCGCCCTGGACCCGGCCCTGCGCGCGCCCATGTACTTCTTCCTGTGCCACTTGGCCCTGCTGGAGATCTGCTTCTCGCTGGACATCGTGCCCCGGCTGCTGGTGACCCTGCTGCGGCCCGGGCGGGGCGTGTCCCCCGCGGGCTGCGCCCTGCAGCTGCTCCTGGTGCTGTCGTGCGTCACGTCCAAGTGCTTCCTCCTGACCGCCATGGCCTGGGACCGCCACGTGGCCATCTGCAGGCCCCTGCGCTACTGTGCCCTGGTGAGCCCCCGGTTCTGCCGCCTGCTGGCCGCCACGTGCTGGCTGGCCGGAGTCCTGGTGTCGCTGGTCTTCACCATCTGGCTGTTCAGCTTCCCCTTCTGTGGGCCCCATGGCATCCGCCACTTCTTCTGTGACATCGCCCCGCTGCTCAGCCTGGTGTGTGGGGACACCAGCGTCTTCGAGGCCAGTGTGTTGGCGGCCACGGTGCTGGTCATCATGGTTCCCTTCTGTCTGATAGCCACGTCCTACAGCAAGATCCTGGCCCCCGTGCTCTGCGTGCCCTCCGCCACCGGGCCCCGCAAGGCCCCGTCCACGTGCGCCTCCCACCTCATGGTGGTGGTTCTGTTCTACGGCACCACGGGGGTCATCCGCCTGCGTCCCAAGGCCAGCTACTCCCCCGAGAGCAAGCAGGTGGTGTCCCTGTCCTACACCCTGGTGACCCCCATGCTCAACCCCCTCATCTACAGCCTGTGGAACAAGGAGGTGAAGGCCGCCCTGGGGCGCGTGTGTGTTCAGAGAAGGGGAACCCGCACCCCATGACCTCTCGGGGATTCTGGCCCCCTTCATTCAGCCCTCTGCTGCACAGCCCTATCAGAGCCGTGATTAGGCACCTCAGGGTGCCCGGAACTGAATTTTTCCCGTGTCCCTTCTATGGTTCCCTGTTTGAGCAATGACACCCGTGTCCCTGTGATGGCCGTCTTGTGTCCCGCCACCACTCAGTAACACTGTCTTGAGTGCTATGGGTTCTGTTCCTCCTAGTGGAGCATGAACCATATGTGTGTTTATGGTCAGAGTTTGGTTCCCACGGAAGTGGTGTCCCCGCTTTCGCAAATAAGAAAGCAGGCCACCCAGTTAAATTTGAATTTCAAATAAACACCGAACAATCTTGAGTATAAGTGTGTCCCGTGCAGTATTTTTTGCAATTTTTTTAGCGTAAGTATGTTTTCCTTCTTCATGACCGAATAATATTCCATGGTACACAATCACATCTTCTTTCTCCATTCGGCTGTTGGTGGGCACTCAGTTTGTTGCCCTATTCTGGCGATTGTGATCAGGGCTTCAGTAAACACAGGCGTGTGCACAACCCTTGGTTATTCTGTTCTCATTGCCGTGGGGTGGAAATCGAGCCGGGAAGTTGCTGGGCCATATTTTTAACTTCCCGCAGAACCTCCGCACTGCTTTCCCCAGGGGCCGCAACAGCTCACATCCCGCAAACGGAGCACGAGGGCTGTTTCCGCCATGTCCTCGACGACGCTTGCCTCTTGTATGTTTGACTCTGGCCATTCCAACAGGGGTGAGGACATTCCTTACTGTGTTTTTTTCAAAGTTTTTGTTTGAATTCCGGTTTGCTAAGGTACAGGGTTCTGTTAGTTTCGGGTGTGCCGTGGAGCGACTCAGCGCTTCCGTGCTCTGACCGTGGTTTCCCCTTGCATGAGCGGGGATGCCCGCGCCTTTTTGTGCACCCGTTGGCCAGCTGGCTCTGCACTGGGAAAGTGTCTGTTCAGTTACACTTTTAACTGCGTGTGGCCGATGACTTGGTTAATGTCTGTGGCTCCCCACTAAAGTGTAAGCTGTCCCCGTCTGACTGTTCTCGTATTTTCCACTCAGCACCTGGCGCTGTGGGGCACTCATGGCAGTCGCCGCGTGAACGTTCGCTGAAAGAATGAGGAATATCCAGGTGTGCATCTCGGGACATCCCCTCCTCGAGAGGCCTCCTGAGAGGTCTCCTTCCAGAGATGGCTGGGTCTGAGGCATCTGTAGTGATGTAAGCCCCTTGCCCACTTGCCTCCTGCTGCCAGAGAGCCAGTACTGCCCGCTCTGTGCTGTTCGGCTGGCATTGATCTCTCCCTGGAGCCACCACTGTGTTTTGTTAAAGACTTTATTAATTTGAGAGGGAGAGAGAGAGAAAGAGAGAGTGAGAGAATGAGCAGGGGGGAGGGGCAGAGGAAGAGGGAGAGACTCCCCGCTCAGTGGGGAGCCCGATGTGTCACTCGATCCCAGGACCCTGAGATCATGACCTGAGCCGAAGGCAGACGCCGAATGACTGAGCGGCCCAGGCGTCCTGCCACTCTTGTATTTTATCTCTGAGAGCAACTTCCGTTCCTCGGATTAGCGTAGGACTCACATCCGCTCACTCAGAGTCCGTGTCCTTTGAACTTGTCCCGCAGGGGCGAGACCGGCTGTCTCTCCGCTGTCCTTGAGCCCGGTGGGAGGTGGACCGGGAGCTGCCCGGAGGCACCGGACGGAGCGTTTCCAGAGTCAGCCAGAAGCATTCCCGTGAGGAACAAATTGAATGCTGATGTCACTGTCACAGTGTCTGGATTTCTCTGTGCCATACTCAGCTCACGAGTCAGTAAATTCTAATTTTTTCTCTTAATGTCGAATCTGATTTATTTTTTGCTCACAACCAAAAGAGGCCCTCCCAGAGGTCAGAGAAGCCATCCCGGGCCCGCATTCAGCCGGTGCCTCGCTCCTGCTCCTCCCTGCCGCTCACGTCAGCCCCGGCTCCCGGCCCTCTCTCCGTCTGGAGGTCACGTTCACCCTTCAAGTCCGTCTCCTGCTGCTGACGGCCATGCTCAGCCGACCCCGCATTTCTCTCCATGTAGCGTCCTCCTTCCTTCTTCCCTTTCGGCAAGGCTGTGTGTCGTGGTCCCAGGGCTGCATGTTAGGGATGAACGATGGTGAGACCATATCCTGTCTTCGGAGTCTCGTGGGTGAGCACTAGCTACTGGGTTCTCGAATAGATATTTTTGCGCTGTTATGTTCAGTTAGCCGCTCGTAGCATGTCATTAGCGTTTGATGTCGTGTTCCATGATTCATCAGTTCCATGTAACACCCGGTGCTCATCACCACACGTGCCCCCCTGTTCCCATCACCTGGTTACCCTCTCCCCCTACTCCCTCCCTTTGAAACCCTCAGTTTGTTTCCCGGAGTCCATAGTCTCTCATGGTTCGTCTCAGTCTCTGATTTCTGCCCACTTCAGTTTTCCCTTCCTTCCCCTGTGGTCCTCCATGCTCTTCCTTATGTCCCACACATGATTGTTGACTCTCTGCCTGACTGACTTCACTCAGCAAAATCCCCTCCAGTCCTGTCCATGTCGATGCAGATGGTGGGTGTCTATCCTTGCTCATGGCTGAGTGGTATTCCATTGTGTATATGGACCACATCTTCTTTATCCATTCGTCTGTTGAAGGGCATCTCGGCTCCTTCCACAGTTTGTCTGTTGTGGACATCACTGCTATGAACATTGGGATGCAGGTCCCCCTCTCCCCCCCCCCTTTTTTTTTTTTTTACCACATCTGTATTTTGGGGATAAATCCCTAGTAGGACAATTGCAGGGTCATAGGGCAGCTCTATTTTTAACTTCTTGAGGAACCTCCATGCTGTTTTCCAGAGTGGCTGCACCAACTTGCCTTCCCACCAACAGTGTAAGCGGGTTCCCCTTTCTCCACATCCTCTCCAACACTTTTTGTTTCCTGACTTGTTGATCTTTGCTATTCCGACTGGTGTGAGGTGGGATCTCATTGTGGTTTCAATTTATATTTCCCTGATGGCTAGTAGACACTTTTCCTAACAGACTCATGAAAAAATGCTCCACACACAGATGTCTTACACTGTCTTTTAAAATATGATAGTTTAGCTTCTCACGCAGAAGTGTTCATCCATGTGTAATGGCTTTTCTCTGGGATAGGGAGAAGGGATCTATTTTTTTTTTAATTTGTGTTAAAAAACTACTAGCTCCATTTAATAAATAGTTTGCCTTCCCCACCCGTGTTATGAAGCAGAGTTTTATACTGACCACCTGTGCCTCTGGGCTCTTCTGTTTCTTTGATTCATTTGTCCATCCTGTGCCCAGAAGTCTTAGCTACTGTAGCTTTTATTTTTGATTATTTAAATTCAATTTAGTTAGGGCGCCTGGGTGGCTCAGTGGGTTAAAGCCTCTGCCTTCGGCTCAGGTCATGATCTCAGGGTCCTGGGATCAAGTCCCACATTGGGCTCTCTGCTCAGCGGGGAACCTGCTTCCCCCTCTCCATGCCTGCCTCTGCCTACTTATGATTTCTGTCAAATAAAAAAAAAATCTTAAAAAATTTCAATTTAGTTAACATACACTGTATTATTAGTTTCAAGGGTAGAATTCAGTGATTCATCACTCGCATAGAACACCCAGTGCTCATTCCATCCAGTGCCCTCCTTCATGCCCGTCCCCCAGGTTCCCCATCCCCCCGCCCCCTCCAGCCACCCTCAGTTCATTTCCTAGAGTTCAGCATCTCTTAGGTTTTGCCTCCCACAGATGAATGGATAAAGAAGATGTGGTGTGCGTAGATGGCGAACATTTCTCCGCCAACAGAAAGAAGGAGATCTTGTCATTTGCAATGATGTGGTGGATGTAGAGGGTAATGTGCTAAGCGAAGTAGTCAGCCAGAGAAGACACATACATATGATTTCACTCTTGCGGAATTTAAGAAACAAAACAGATGAACAGAGGGGAAGGGAAGGAAAGATGCTGTAGCTTTTAAATGAGATCTTTGTGAGGTAGGTTCGATTCAGTCGCCGTCCCTTTCCCACCGTGTTGTGCTCTGGGAGTGGCTTGGTTTACACTAACCCCCTCTGTTTCCCACATGCACTTTAGAATGATATTTTGAAGTAGAAATTTTTGTTGGGATTTTATTAGCGATGTACGGAATATAGACATCTGTATGGAGAGTATGGACGTCTTCATAATAAGGATCATCCCCATACAAGAACTTAGCATAATTCTTCATTTCTTACATTTTTATATGTCTATCAACAAAAAGTCATACTTTGTCCAGTAGGGCTTATAATCTTTTATTAGATCTGTTTCTAGTTACTTTATAGTTTTCTTGCCGTTTTGTGTAGGACATCCTTTCTTAATTTTCAATTATTATTTTCTAAATCCAAGTATAATTAACACACAGTGTTACATTGGTTTCAGGCGCACAAAATAGTGATTCAACAATTCAGTGCATTTCCCAGTGCTTGCGGTGCTCACTGTGTTCCTTATCCCATTCCCCCCACTCACCTCCCCTCTGGCAACCCTTAGCTCTTCATGGTTAAGAGTCTGTTTTTTGGTTTGTCTCTTTTTTTCCTTGTTCATTTGTTTTGTTTCTTCGATTCCACATATGAGTGAAATCATACGGCGTTTGTCTTTCTCTGACTGACTTGACTTAGCACCATACCTTCTAGATCCATCTGTGTTGTTGCAAATAGCGAGAGCTCGTCCTTTGTTTATGGCCAAGTAATATTCTTGTGTGTGTGTGCGCATGTGCATGTGTGTGTGTGGACGTGCACCACATCTTCTCTACCATGTCATCTATCAGCGGACACTCGTGTTGCTTCCATATCTTGGCTACTACAACAACAGCAGCAGCAATGATAATAATAATTCAATAAACAGGGCTGCACATATATTTTCAAATTGGCGTTTTTGTTTTCTTTGGGTAAATGCTCAAAGAGCGCTATTACTGGACCATGCGGTGACTCTAGTTCTAATTTCCTGCGGCGCCGCCGCGTGGTCGTGCACAGTGGCTGCACCATCTTGCATTCCCACCAACGGTGCACAAAGACTTTTCTCCACATCCTTGCCACACTCGTCACTTCTGGCCGTTCTGACAGGTGTGAGGCGGTCTCTCATTGTGGTTTGATTGGCGTATCCTGACGATGAGCGATGATGAGCCCCTTCTCCTGGGTCTGTGGACCATCTGCACATCCTCTTTGGAGAAATGTTTATTCCTGTCTTCTGCCTGTTTTAATCAGATTGGTGTTTTTTTTTTTTTTTTTTTTTGGTGTTTCATTGTTTACGCTCTTTATCTATTTTGGATGGTAACCTCTTATTAGATACGTCGTTTGCACATATCTTCTTCCATTCAGTACGTTGTTTTTTGCTTTGTTGATGGTGTCCCGTGCTGCGCAGAACTGTTTTATCTTGATGTAGTCTCAGTCCCAGTCCCATGGTTTCTTGATGTAGTCCCAGTGGTTTCATTTTGGTTTTATTTCACTTGCCTCAGGAGATGGGTCTAGAAAAATGCTTCTGTGGCTGATGTGAGAAAAATTACTGCCTATGTTTTCTTCTAGGAATTTTACGGTTTTAGCTCTCACATGTAGGTCTTCAGTCCATTTTTCAATTTGTTTTTGTGGGTATGGTGCGAGAATGTGGTCCAGTTTCATTCTTTCGCATGTAGCTGTCCAACTTTCCCAGCACGATTTGTTGAAGAAACTCTTTTTCACATTGCATATTTAAAAAAAATTTTATTATTTTTTAAATTTCTTTTCAGTGTTCCAAGATTCATTGTTTATGCACCACACCCAGGACTCCATGCAATCCGCTCCCTCCTGATACCCACCACCAGGCTCACCCATACCCCCACCTCCCTCCCCTCCAAAACCCTCGGTTTGTTTCTCAGAGTCCATAGTCTCTCATGGTTCGTCTCCTGCTCCGATTTCCCCCAACTCCCTTCTCCTGTCCATCTCCCAATGTCCTCCCTGTTATTCCTTATGCTCCACAAATAAGCAAAACCATAGGATGATTGACTCTCTCTACTTGACTTATTTCACTCAGCATAATCTCTTCCAGTCCTGTCCATGTTGCTACAAAAGTTGGGTATTCATCCTTTCTGATGGAGGCGTAATACTCCATAGTATATATGGACCACATCTTCTTTATCCATTTGTCCACTGAAGGGCATCTTGGTTTTTTCCACAGTTTGGCGACTGTGGCCATTGCTGCTATGAACACTGGGGTACACATGGTCTTTCTTTTTTTTTTTTTTAAGGATTTTATTTATTTATTTGACAGACAGAGATCACAAGTAGGCAGAGAGGGAGAGAGGAGGAAGCAGGCTCACTGCCGAGCAGAGAGCCCGATGCGGGACTCGATCCCAGGAACCTGAGATCATGACCTGAGCTGAAGGCAGAGGCTTTAAACCACTGAGCCACCCAGGCGCCCCCACATGGTCTTTCTTTTCACTACATCTGTATCTTTGGGTGAATACCCAGTAGTGCAATTGCAGGGTCATAGGGAAGCTCTAGTTTTAATTTCTTAAGAAATCTCCACACTGTTCTCCAAATTGGCTGCACCAACTTGCATTCCCACCACATTGCATATTTTTAAAAAAGATTTTATTTATTTATTTGACAGACAGAGATCACAAGTAGGCAGAAGGCAGGCAGAGAGAGAGGGGGAAGCAGGCTCCTTGCTGAGCAGAGAGCCCAATGCAGGACTTGATCCCATGAACCTGGGATCATGACCTGAGCCGAAGGCAGAGGCTTTAACCCAATAAGCCAACCAGGCGCCCCCATATTTTTGCTTCCTTTGTTGAAGATTAATTCATGACACAATCATGAGTTTATTTCTGGCTCTTTATTCCATTCCATTGATCTATGCGTCTACTTTTGTGCCAGTACCATACTGTTTTATTGAATTAATTAATTAAGTAAATTATGGTACATTAGTTACCATACAGTGCGTCATTAGTTTTGTTTTGTTTTTTAAAGATTTTATTTATTTGACAAAGAGAGATCACAAGTAGGCAGAAAGGCAGGCAGAGAGAGAGGGGAAAGTAGGCTCCCCGCTGAGCAGAGAGCCCGATGTGGGGCTCGATCCCAGGACCGTGAGATCATGACCTGAGCGGAAGGCAGAGGCTCAACCCACTGAGCCACCCAGGCGCCCCACGTCATTAGTTTTTGCTGGAGCATTCCAAGATTCATTGTTCGTGTATAACACCCAGTGCTCCATACCATTGTAATTATTATAGCTTTGTAGTATACCTTGAAATCTGGGATTGTGATACCTCCAATTTTGTTCTTGTTTTTTCAAGATTATTTTGGTTATTGGGGGTCGTTCCTCATTCCTTACGTATTTTAGTATTACTTGTTCTAGCTCTGGGTAGATGCCGTTGGTACTTTGATAGGGATTGCACTGAATTTGCAGATTGCTTTGAGCAGGAGGGAGAGCTTCACAATATCTGTTCTCGTAACCCATGAGCGCGGGACATCTTCCCACTTAAGTCATCTTTAATTTCTTCCATCTCTGTTTCATGGTCGTCAGAGTACAGGTCTTTCGCCTCTTTGGTTAAGTTTCCGCCTCCGTATTTTCTTCTTTTCGGTGCAGTTGTAAATGGGCCTGGTCTCATAATTTCTCTTGCTGCTACTTTGTTACCGGTGTACAAAAATGCAACCCATTTCTCTATATTGATTTTTGTGTCCTGCAACTTTGCTGAATTCATTTATCAGGCTCACCAGTCTTCTGGTGGAATCTTGAGGATTTTCTGCATATGGAAGCACGTCAGCTGCAAACAGTGAAAGTTTTACTTCTTCCTCACCAGTTTGGATGCCTTTTATTGCCTATGAGAGCCTTTTAAATTTAAAAATTCTAACTGGATTTATTTATAGAAATACACACAGATTTTTATATTCAAGTTACTCTTTAAAAACTTGGGGACATTTTTTCCCAGCTTTATTGAGATACAACCAACATGGGGCACTGGGTCCATTTAAAAGCACGGGGTGTTAATGATACGTTAATATTTTGCAGAACGATTGTCCTCACAGGATTAGCTCACCCCTTCATTATGTCCACACATTCCTTCTGTGTGTGTGTGTGAACACGGAAGAGCTGCTCTCTTAGCAACTTTCAAGTACACTCTATGGTATTAACCTAACGGTTTTCTCCATAGATTTGCAGGGAGGGAGTTTGCACAGATATATCAAATTATTGCGTATAATTTCAATTTGCGTCTTCAAATCCTTTCTCTTGTTCCACCGATTTGGCTTCTGTTTTAGCCCTGCGTTGAGGTAAGATTGGCGGCGGAGGGCGTGTTTGTCCCGTATCCTAAAAGGTCTTCTGTCAGCATCTTTCCGTTAGGAGGTTTTGACTGCCTTTCCAGAATGCTCTTTCCGAATGGGCTGAGGGAATTCCTTTCTTTCCTAATTTACAAAGACACATCTAAGAGCATGAATAGACATGGAGTCTTCCAGATTTACCCTTTTTGCATCTATGAAGACGATCCTATTTTTTTTTTCTTCTGTAATCTGCGAACTATGGAGAGTTACCTTTATGGATCCTCCCCAGAGCTCTCTCCTGTTGATGAGAGCAAAGTTCCTGCAGCTGGGAGCAGGTCACGAGTCAGTGTGAGAGAAGTCAGGTGATTCCAGTGGTGCCCAAACCTGGGGACCCCCGGGAGCAGGATCTAGGCAGTGCCTCCACGCATCCTGTCACCTGCCAGAAGTACCCACAGTCGCGTCATTCCAGTCACTTACGTTGGAAAGGCATCTTGCCAGACCCTGGTGTAGATCGCACGGAGTGTTTACCTTACGTGGTTCATGGTACATGTAGGTATCTGAAGTCAAGATTATCAGTGGAGAACTGCTTTTCCTCTGCCACTGCCCCCCATCAATTATCTTGGGGGTCCTTGACCAGATACCCCAAGACCTGCAACGTCCCGAGCTGGGTCTGGACCAGCCTGTAATTGGCAGACCCGAGAAGAAAGGTCCACGTGGAGAAAAACAGTTGAGGCACAAAAGCCCAGGTGAAGCCGTGTTTCCTCCGATTGTGGACCGGGTCCTCCAGAGCCTACCTTTGTCAGTAACAAGGCAGGAATAAATGGCCCCTCCCTGGTGGGCGTAGACTTTCCCTCCCCACTTCCAGGTTTGCTTGCTCTAGCAGCTGGTCCAGGAGACTTGGAGACTTGGTATCCGGGTCGGTGAGTTATGATTCTTGGCAACTTGCTTTTTTTGATTTTAAAATCCTGTTGTTTATGTTGTTACTGAAATTCTCCTGTTTTCGTAATTTTTTTTCATGCTGTCTTTCTTAATCAGAAACTCGTCCTTGTGGCCTTGCCACAGACGCTCTCCTATGTGGTGTGTGCAATGTTAGAGAAGATGTTTAAGGGTGAGCTATGGCTTTCTACTTCTAGGGATGCCCAACAGTGTTAGAAGGCACGGGCTCTCCATTTTGGCTGCATGTTGATGTCGTTTTGGGGAATTGTAAGAAAACATGGATTCCTGGGTCCAACTTGCAAAGTTTCTTGTTCAACAAGTAATGGATATTTCTGCACACAGAGACTGTGAAAACAAAACCACCCAGAAGTAGCAAAACTAAAACCACTGGATCAGTACAATAGTATTCAGTAAGAGCTTAGTGTGCATTTAAGAATGGTTTGTGAGCTAATACAGAGCTCCAGGGCGGGACACTACAGGACGGCTCAGACACTGAAAACAAGGACTTGTTTATCCTACTACAGAGAGGGTGTGCGACGGCAGGGGTGGTTTCAAACTGATCAGCTCACATATTTTTAGGAAGATGGCTGGCGTTTCTTAACTTGGATTTTTTATTGACCTGTAGTTCGCGTATGATGTTGTATTAGTTTCTGGTGTGCAACGCTGGTTCAGCAACGCTGTGTGTTACTCCGTAGTCGCCATTGGTGTTTCTTTTCTGCCTGTCAGAGGTATTTGTAAGAAATAACTTAAGTTTCACTTATGTTCATGAACTAAGGTACATTTCATTTCGCTAATGTGGTTTAAATGGCGTCTTCTGTTCAGGGAATTTCTTTTTCTTTTTAAGATTTTATTTATTTATTTGACAGAGATCACAAGCAGGCAGAGAGGCAGGCAGAGAGAGAGAGGGGGCAGCAGGCTCCCCGCTGAGCAGAGAGCTCGATGCGGGGCTCGATCCCACGACCCCAGATCATGACCTGATCCGAAGGCAGAGGCTTAACCCACTGAGCCACCCAGGCGCCCTCCTCTGTTCCGTTCCTTACTCCCAGGGCGCAGCGAGCTCACGCGGTTCCGTCTTCCTCTGGCCCATTGCACCGCGCGCTCTGCTCTCTCGCTCCGCCGCATCCTAGCGACGCGGGATTCGGTCCTTTGCGGCCGGAGCCCCCGCTGGGTCTGTGCACGTGCCCGTCTCTGCTGTCCCCGCATCCGTCGGCGGCCCTCTGGGCTCTGGCCGCAGCGGGGCCGTCGCAGGTAACGTGACTGTCCACGTCGGGACCCGCGGACCTCTTGGAACCCGTAGTTTTCTGTCCTTCGGGTGAGCGCGCGGCGGTGCCGCCGCTGGGTCTGGTCGGAACGACCCGGGGCCCCTCGGGCGCTCTCCGGAGAGGCCGCCGGTTCGCGCCCCCGCCGCGGTGCGCAGGTGCCCCTCCCTCCGCGTGCGCCCCGCACCTGCTGCTCGGCCGCCGGATTTGCTCGGGGTTTTCAGGTGCGGTCTCTGGTCTGTGCGGGGCTTGGACAGGGTTTAAGAGCTCAAGTGACTCCTCCGGCGGCCGTGCGTGACAGGGTCTGGTTCAGGCGGCTCCGAGTGTCCGGTGTCTGCCCTGGTCGTGCAGCCTCGCGACTCAGGACGCTTTTTTGCACCGATTTTCCTCGTGGAGACCGTGTGCGGGTCTGGGAGCCCGTCTCAACTCTTGAAATGAATCCGGGTCCTGAGGAGGCCGCTCCAACAGGACGCCGCACACACACGTCTGCGGAAGGAAGCGGCTTGGGACGTGCGGGAAGGGGCAGACCTCACCGGGCTTAGTGTTCGCCCCTGCATGGTACACTTCTATTCACTGGAAACACCTGGGAACCAAGGTTTCTAGGGGGAAGTGGGGGAAGCGCTTATCTTGGCTTTACAAACAGCCAGTGTTGAAGACGTTTACTTCTTTCTAGTGATCTAAAAAAAATGCTAAGAAAGTGGAGAGACTGTATAAACCCTAGTCTCTTATCTACTTCAGTTTTCCTGAAACGTGCGGTAGGAGCGATTAAGTGTTTTTTTGGGAACCTAAACTTAAGTAGGTTTCTAGGACACAGCCTTGATACACTAGATCTATTTAATCACGCGCTGCTATCAGCCTTTGGGTTCTGATTTTATACTACTCCATAGGACAGCTTAATCCTGTATCACACAAGATCTACACCTGCTGGTTCTTTAATTTCGTATTACGTTCATTAGCTGCTGCGTAGTCATCACTAGTTTTTGACACCGCCTTCAGTGATTCATTAGTTCCGTATAACATCCAGCGCTCACCCCAACATGTGCCCTGCCCGATACCCATCATAGGCTCTTAAAAGAGGAAATGGAATTAAAGTATTTAAATGTATTAAAAGCTTCGACAACTACCTACTTTCCCAAAGGGCTGTCACCGTTTTACACCAACAATCTACATGCCCATCTGACCACACTCTAGTGCTTCCTTACAGATTACTTGAAAAATTGTCCTTTTCTGAACCATGAGGTACACTGCTCTGAATATTTTAACCAGTATTTTGCATATTTTAACCATTTCAACTTTCTTGTCTCTATCTCGAATCCCCACATTCAATTGGACAGGTTCCCCAGTGATTCGAGCATCTCCTGCGTGAACGAGGACTTGTCTTCGCTTCTCCGGTATTCCATCCCAGCTTGTTGCTTCTGTCTGCACATGTGCTCCCCAAATACATATAACGTGCAACAGGGCAGGAGAAATTACAGCGGAGACAGGATCTCGACCTGTGACTCTCCCACTCCCTTTACCTTCCTCAGGTGGACCAGTCTCTCGGGCGATAGCAGACTCGAGGGTATTCGAAGCTGCTCTTCACGGCCACAATCACATTTCTGAGCCTGAGTCGGGTGCCCATTTCCCTAAAGAGGTTTGCGCTTCTGCATGTGGTCTTGGGCAACCTGGTACACAGCATCCGGGGTGAGTTAGGACCAGCTGATGGTTAGCTGTATGGGACGGGAATGCCTGGGTCTCCGCGGGCAGACGTGTTCTCCATAACAGTAGCAACTTCTCCAAGATGGTACGTGCTCCCTGGAGAATCTAAGCGTACATCTTGTTTCTCTCCAGCATCTTCCCTGTCATTTTGAATGACTTCAATTCCCATTTGGATGATCTTTTCTAGAACTTGGCTTCTCATTTCTGACCATATTTCTTTCTTTTTTGTTTTTAAAGGTTTTTATTTTATTTCTTTGACAGAGAGAGATCACAAGCAGGCAGAGAGGCAGGCAGAGGGGGGGGGGCAGCAGGCTTCCTACTGAGCAGAGAGCCCAATGTGGGGCTTGATCCCAGGACCCTGAGATCATGACCTGAGCCGAAAGCAGAGGCTTAACTCACTGAGCCACTCAGGTGCCCCTGTGACCCATATTTCTCTAATCATTTTGTCCCTGTGCCCCCTGCTTGGGCATAGACCATCCTGATCAAAACTTAGAGCCTGCCTAGTAGAGCTATGAGGTAATTTTAAATCTTTGAGAAGCCACATTAAAAAGGTTAAAAAACAGGAAAATTGATTTCATAATCTTTTGGAACCTATCAAATTATATCAGTACATAATAGGTATCAAAAAGCAGAAACAGACCCATAATTGCAGAGAATAAACTGGTGTGGTTGCCAGACAGGGGAGGTGGGTGGGGGGTGAGTGAAAAGGGGTGACAGTGAGCGGAGATACGGGCTCCCAGGCATGGAATGAATCCACCACGGGGATGGAGGAGGAGCTGCCCGCGGCGTGGGAAGGCGTCGTGTGGTAATAAACCGTAGCTTTCCTTGTAGGAAGCACAGCGCGGAAACAGACTTGATGAGTTGCTGTGTTCTGTGCCAGAAACAGCACCGTGTGTCAGCGATGCTCAATAAGAAATAAGGGCAAAAGCTTCGTGATATTTTACTTCCTTTTGGGGGTACGAAGCCTACAAAATCCAGGATATACTTTACATTTATAGAACATCTCTCCTCTGGGGGCGCCTGGGTAGCTCTGTGGGTTAAGCCTATGCCTTTGGCTCAGGTCATGATCCCGGGGTCCTGGGGTCGAGCCCAGCATCGGGCTCTCTGCTCTGTGGGGAGCCTGCTTCTCCCCCTGCTTGTGCTCTCTCTCTCTCTCTCTCTCTCCCCCTCTTCCTCCTTCTCTCCAATAGATCTTTCAAAACACAGATGCACATGCGTCATTAGGAGTTTCCAAGTCCTCCTGAGCTTACTCCGTGTCCACTCATGTGTGTTCTCGCCCGTGTCTGTGGCATTGAGTAGCCAATGAGCTGAAGGCTCTTGGACGTGGGTTTACAAGCGTGTATTTCTCCTGGTTGGAGACTCCCACCAAACAGACGTTTCAGTGTCTCTGTGATACAGGCCTTTGAAATGTGCGTGGGTTTAGACAAATTATGTAGGGCTGCGGCCATGCTGGATCCTTCTTCCTGCTCCCTCGCTGCTGTGCGCGGGAGGCCAAGTCCTCGTCACTGCTCATCCCAACTCTCCCACTGCCTCGTAAATGCTCTCCTTGCCTTTGCCTGCGACACAGGAGCGAGTACAAGGGCAACTTCGGTTTTCAGCTGAATCCCCTCTTGCCACTCCTCTGCCCTCTGTCCGCCAGCCTTCAGCGGCTGCCAGTCTCGCTCAAGAAAAGACTCCTCATTCCTCCAGAGCTGCCCCGGTGAACCTGTCCCGTTTTCCACTCCTCTCCTCTTTACTTACTGTGCTTGTCACAGGTCTTGGAACCTCCAAGCCGGCTCCTGCCTCGGAACCCTCAGTTCCTCCACCACGAATTCCCTTCCCCAGAGGCCGAGCGCACCGTCTCTGCTACTGCTGCCACCTTCTTGATGCTTGCCCCACTGGCCACTCCATGCAGAGCTAGAAGATCTCCTTCCCTTTCTCTGTAGTTCACCCTGGTTTACTTTTCAAAAAATATTGATTTTTTAACATCTTAATTTTGTTTTTTCAGTGTTCCAAGTTTCATTGTTTATGCACCACACCCAGGGCTCCATGCAATCCGTGCCCTCCTTAGTACCCACCACCAGGCTCACCAAACTTCCCATCCTCCTCCCCTCCAAAACCCTCAGTTGTTTCTCAGAGTCCACCGTCTCTCATGGTTCATCTCCCCCTCCGATTACCCCCAACTCACTTCTCTCCATCTCCTCATGTCCTCCGTGTTATTCCTTATGCTCCACAGGTAAGTGAAACCATATGATAATTGACTCTCTTTGCTTGACTTATTTCACTCAGCATCATCTCTTCCAGTCCCATCCATGTTGATACAAAAGTTGGGTATTTGTCCTTTCTGATGGAGGCATAACCTAAATATTTGTTTTTATGGTCAATTGATTTTTTTTTTTTTTTTTAGTGTTCGTATAGAACTGACCATCTACTAGAAACACCAAACATTTGGTCATTTCTTTCTCTTTTTAAATTAAATTTAATTTTTTTATCTTTTATTTTTAAAAAATTTTAAATGTCCCATTAACCAGCATATAGTACATCATTAATTTTTGATGTAGTGTTCAGCAATTGATTAGTTGTATATAACACCCAGTGCTCATCAAATCTGTGCCCTCCTTAATGCCCATCCCCCAGTTACCCCATCCCCAACCCCACTCTCCTCCAACAACCCTCAGTTTGTTTCCTACAGTTAAGAATCTCTCATCATTTGTCTCCCTCTCTGATTTCTTCCCATTCAGTTTTCCTTCCCTTCCCCTATAATCCTCTGCAATGTTTCTTGTATGCCACACGTGAGTGAAACAATATAATTCTTTCTTTTGTTGACTTATTTCACTCAGCATAATCTCCTCCAATCCTGTCTATGTTGATACAAAACTTGGGTATTCATCCTTGCTGATGGAGGCATAATACTCCATAGTGTATCTGGACCACATCTTCCTTATCCATTTGTCCATTGAAGGGCATCTCGGCTCTTCCACAGTTTGGCTGTTGTGGACATCACTGCTATGAACACTGGGGTGTGGATGCCCCTTTGCTTCACTACATCTATATCTTTAGGGTAAATACCCAGTAGTGCGATGGCTGGGTCGTAGGGTAGCTCTATTTTCAACTTTTTGAGGGACCTCCATGCTGTTTTCCAGAGTGACTGCACCAGCTTGCATTCCCACCAGCAGTGTAGGAGACTCCCCTTTCTCTGCATCCTCCACCAACACTTGTCTTTCCTGACTTATTAATTTTAGCCATGCTGACTGGTGTGAGGTGGTATCTTGCTGTGGTTGTGATTTGTATTTCCTTGATGCCGAGTGATGTGGAGCACTTTCTCATGTGTCTGTTGGCCATTTGTAGCTTGCCTTTGGAGAAATGTCTGTTCATGTCTTCTGCCTATTTTTTGACTAGATTATTTTTGGGGAGAGGTTGTTGAGTTTGAGAAGTTCTTTATAGATCTTGGATACTAGGATTTATCTGTTGTGTCATTTACAAGTATCTCCTCCTGTTCTGTCAGTTGCTTTGAGTTTTGTTGACTGTTTTCTTTGCTGTGCAAAAGCTTTTATATTGACAAAGTCCAAATAGTTCAGTTTTGCTTTTGTTTTCCTTGCCTATAGAGACGTGTCTTGCAAGAAGTTGCTGTGTCTGAGGTCGAAGTGGTTTTTGCCTGTGTCCTCTAGGATTCTGATGGATTCCTGCCTCACATTGAGGTCTTTCATCAAATTAGAGTTTGTCATTGTGTGTGGTATATGAAAATGGAACAGTTTCATTCTTCTGCATGTGGCTGTCCAGTTTTCCCAACACCATTTGTTGAAGAGACTATCTTCTTTCCATTGGACATTCTTTCCTGCTTTGTTGAAAATTAATTGACAATAGAGTTGAGGTCCCATTTCTGGCCTCTCTTTTCTGTTCCATTGATCCATGTGTCTGTTTTGGTGCCTGAACCATACTGTCTAGATTACTACAGCTTTGTAATAGAGATGTCTGGAATTGTGATGCCCTCAGCTTTGGTTTTCTTTTCTGACATTCCTCTGGCTACTTGAGGTCTTTTCTGGTTCCATACAAATTTTAGGCTGTTTGTTCCAGCTCTGTGAAAAATGTGGCATTTTGATAAGTATTGCATTGAATGTGTAGATTGCTCTAGGTACCATAGACATTTTAATAATGTTTATTCTTCCAATCCATGAACATGGGATGTTTTTCCAATTTTTGTGTGTCTTCCTCCATTTCCTTCATGATGTTCTGTAGTTTTTAGAGTACAGGTTCTTCACCTCTTTGGTTAACTTTATTCCTAGGTGTCTTATTGTTTTGGGTGTAATCGTAAATGAGATGGACTCTAATTTCTCTTTCTTCTGTCTCATCATTATTGAATAGAAATGCAGCTGATTTCTGTGCATTGACTTTGCATCTTGTCATGTTACTGAATTGCCATTTTCGGTTGAGTTTGGGTTTTCCCCATAAAGTATCATGTTATCTGCAAAGAGTGAGAGTTTGACTTCCTTGCCGGTATGGATACATTTTATGTGTTTTTCTTTGTCTGATTGCTGAGGCTAGGCCGTCTAATCCTGTGTTGAGCAAC